>NW_009258896.1:78534-100297 GCF_000687185.1 Egretta garzetta
TAAAAGGAGCCTAACTAAATAGCTCAGATACACACAGCTGTGCTGTAGACAACTAAACTTAAGTGAGATGAATACCGTATGGTGTCAACTTTTATCCTCAGGTTCAAATTTAAAAGCATCTTTAATAATCAAATCTGTCAAATTTGATAATGCGTCTCTTGACTCAGAGCAGCTTCTGATTTCAGAGTCATTTACAGTAATGAAAACTGACAGACATAAAATTAGTCTCCAGAAATATTTATATAGTAAGATAATGACAACTGGAAAATTCTGTACAATAATTTGTAAACTCCTGTTTCTGCAGTGATCTGTGTTGTACCCAGTATTGCTCTGTCCTTGATGTTACTTCTTCTTCCAAGCAATGAATGGCTCAACTGCTCCACTTGGAGGCCAAGTATTCCTGATGAAAAATTTTGCCATAGCAACAAGTTTTATTACATGAAAATGGAGTATTTAAAATAGTGGATATATACTTCAAAAAAAGAAAAAAAAGTGAGTGTAAAATTATTACATTTCCATAACAGGGACATTGTGTGGTATCTCTTTGTTAGAGAAGGGACCAAAACAGTCCTTTTTTCTTGCTGTAAGACAGAAAGAAAAAGGCATAATCATTTATGGAGAAACTCTGCATTAATAGAGACAGTTGTGCAAGGAATAAAAATTAATCTTACTGGGAAGAAAGAGGAAGGAAATTACAATGTTTAGGTTTTGCAAGTGAAAACCTAGGTGTAAATGTGTGAGCCTGATAGGTTCTGAAGAATCAGGATGTTATTAATTTACTCAAGAAAGGAGAGATTATTTGGAAACTAAAACTCCTCTTTGGAGTTTCAGTTTAGACTATGGTTAGCACAGATTAAGTTTTCAGTTGGACAGTTAAGTTGACAATGAGCAGGGGAGGATTTAAAGCATGGCTACTCATCTATGATAGAGAAATGAAAAACTTGTTATGTGAAGCTGTCTGAAAAGCAGACATAGAGCTTCGGTACAGCTCCTGTAACAACAGTCTCAGGCATTCTCCCCACCATGGAGCCTCACAAGACCAGAACCCTGAAAAACTTGTGCAGCCTAATACAGAAGCCTCTCCTTGCTATGCCTTTGGTGGGACCTTGAACTATCAGTCAGACGAGCAGTCTCTGAAAAGGCTAAAACGTCAGAAATGGTGTTAATTCAGACACCGGTCTGAAATTCTTGGGGGGTTCCTAATATCCCTGAAACGCAGCCTAAGAGTAGAATGTTAAAATAAAAATAAGAAGTAATGTGTTTGCAGAATTCAAATGCAGATCATAGAAATATTTTTTTCTAAATTTGATGCAAGGGTATATGAGAAAAAAAATGTTTATATTTACCTATACTTTAGATCAATGTCAGATTTTATAAATCTTGTTTCCTAGTTAAATTTTGGTGAGACAAGTCCCACTTTTATTGTATAGATTTGCAAAACATTTTAGTGCAATTTTTATAGATGTATGTTTTGTATACAACTACTCTTTATACATATCTATAAATAAGGCTGTGGATGATACTCATTCCAAGTTGCTGGCTGAAACTTGAATAGCTGCAGATACAGTTCCAAGGTAGTCTCACATGACTCCATGTGTCAGCTTTGAGGGATACCATGCACTAATATACACCATGTGATGAGTTTGGCCATAAAACTGTCCTGATTAATTTGTCATGACTCCTAATAAACATCTTTATAAAACCTAGCACAGAAAGTTGTAAGTAAAGATGAATGCACTGTGTCTATTTCTTACATGAATTTCTCACACAAATTCCATCAAGTTACAGCCAATATTTGTGTCATAAGAGTTTTTTAAGGGAAGTCTTCAATTTTGTTGTCTTTATTCCCAGAAACAATTGAACACAATTCTTTGGAAGATGTTTGGAGACCATTCACAAACACCAGTACTTGCTTATCTGGGAAAATAACTTATTTCTATTCTATGATACCAGGCTTCACCTAAAGATAGATTTTTTTCTTCTTGGCATTTTATTTGGTAAATAAACTGACATGTACTATGAAAAAAGACTTATTTACAGATCTATATTAATTTGAGGTGTCTTGGAAGCCTTTTTACTCAGATATATCGTATAGCTAAAATATCTTATTCAGCAGGTACTTAATAACTGGCAGTATTTTTATAATGCTACATTCGATCTCCTGGATTCATATATACCAAACGTTCAGTAGTTTGATTAACTTGACAACAGCTGTGCAAATTCCAGAGCCTTTGAGCTCACAATTAAGAAGGCAAATAAAATTTGCAAACACTTTGGTTTTTGTTGTTATTGTTGTTTGTTTTCCTTCTCTAACTGCCTGAGATAAGATGTTGTATCTATATGACATAATATCTGAAGATAAATGGACTCAGGAACAGCACACATAAAAAATGAAAAATCTGCAAATGTCAGATAGGAATACTATAACTCTGTGTGACTCAGAGAAAAACAAATTGTGATAATTACACTGAACAGTGCCTACATGTCATCCAAAAGTTCTATTGAAGCAAGTAAGGAAACTGCTAGAGTAATGTATTTCTCACTGTGAATACTTGATCTTCAGTTATAATGTTGTTTATTTTATGGATTTCCCTCTCCCTTCTGTAAGCATTATGCTTAGCAAGTGCTCAGAAAGAACTACATTTCATAGGAGACTAGCTCACAAATAGATTGTATTTTCAAAGTCAAAAATAGTGAAACTAGTTCAATGGCACTGGAAGAGTTCCCTGAAACTCTGTCCTCATCTTCCTTCATTTGCTGCCACATAAATTTTCTTAATTGTACATTTTATTACCTTTGTCCTTCAGACTCTTTATCTCCGTAGAGAAGCACATTCTCCTTTAATAAGGAGTAAAAATGGAATACAGTCCCTGTGAGTTCCTGATCATCCTGGGCATAGCCCTACATATAAATGTGGATTTAATGCTGCTGCAGTTCACTGAACATCTGAAAAGAAAAGATAAATGTTCCCTGCATAGACTACCGTGGTGACTTTGACATTGCTGGACATACATTTCCCCCAACAGTGACATTCACTGAGGAGACAAAAGAAGGATTAAACATTATAATTGTACTTTGACAAGAACACATGACTTCTGGGATGGATTAATACTCCTGCAGAGGATTTTACTACTATGTTTGACAATACTTCCTCATGAACTTTTATTCTGGGTGCCTTTTTTATTTAGCAGTAAAATGATGTATGGAGACCTCTGAACAAACATTTATCTCTATTTGAAGGAAAATATACTGTAAGTTCATGAAAGGTTACCCAGACTTTTCC
The DNA here is from genome assembly GCF_000687185.1 of Egretta garzetta. Classification (NCBI taxonomy): domain Eukaryota; kingdom Metazoa; phylum Chordata; class Aves; order Pelecaniformes; family Ardeidae; genus Egretta; species Egretta garzetta. Next base: position 81,818 of record NW_009258896.1, read on the forward strand.
ACTGCTCAGCAGAATTTGGCCATCTCAGCTGACCTTACAGCAGGTCGTAGATTCTTTCTTCACTGGGCGACCTCTTCTTCTAACTATCATCTTGGATAAATGAAACAGCTTTTTTTCCTGCTATATAAGTCTGAGTTTCAGAAATCCATGATAGCGTTCATTGAGATGGCCAACCTATTGGTAAGCCAAGTCTGTCTGGGAATAATAATAATTTTTCTTCTGAACCTTTCCAGGTGGCCATATTCATATCTTCCAGAGTAGCAGCACTGCCTTGAGTGATTTAATTTATTTAGCTGGAGCTTTGAAACAGATCTATCTAGATTTTTTTCTTAGAGAAGTACTCCAAAATTGCTAAAAGGCTTTTAAAATAAAAAAAAAAAAGCCACACAAACCCCCCCAATTTTCTTTACACTACACCATGGGAAGTCAAGTCCCTGTTTCAAGACTAACTTTGGGATTAGGGTTGGTCTCTCATTGATTTCCTGAGTGGAAGCTAACTCTACACAGTCCAACTTGGTTCCTTCAAAACCATCTTCTGTTTGCAAGCTATTCTCCAAGGCCCAGTTGTTTGCTCTTTCTCCTCACTGATGTCTCAGTCTGTGCATCATGGGTAAAGTCTTTGTTCTATGCTAAAATCTCCCCATTTCTTCTGTCACTGCCCCAGGAAACACCTTTTCACCAAGCATGTTAAAATGTTTATAAAAGCACATCAGGTACTTCAGGACACCCAGGAGGTCCACCTGATCTTCTTATTCTTTCCTTAAGGGAACACAACACATTGCAAGGAGAACAAATAAAGAAACAATCTGTCATATTGATACTGCAACAGTGCTAGTCTCTCAAAAAATGTGCTACAGGAGTAGCACTAAGAAACCTGATTGATACCTTCTGAATTTCATGAGAGCAGCTAATATGCATTTTATCTCAGTAAAAAATTATTATCAGCAGTTTGTATAACTTCATATATTGAGTGGTACCTACAAATAATATGAACTGGAGTCACAGTGCAGATCTTGAAAGTTGCATCTCTGTCTCCAATTAACTTCAATTTGACCTCACCTACTTTGCATAAAGGAGGATTTTCTCATTTCTATCTTGCTCTGAATGTTGATGGAATTTGTGGGAGGTCTAAGTAAGGGGTCTGGTTGTATTATTTAAGTACTCCATTTAACTGGGATGAATTTGAGTCTTATTTTATCTACTAAGTTCTAATCCCATGCATTTCTTTTGCAACCATATAATTGTGTCTCTTTGGAGAGGCCATACTGTAGCATTTCATAAACTTCGTTGTAGCTTCAATGGTGTACCCAGATAAAAAAAAAAAAAAAAAAATTGTCCAGTGAGTCTAATACACTGGTAAAATTTCTATAAATGAACTCTTACAAATAGCAAATTTGCCAGTAAAGCACCTTAGAGTGTTCACTGATCAAAAGCTTATATGATTTTTGCCTTCTGCATATGTATGGAGTATTACATTTAAACCACCATTTCAATAGTTTCTGCTTTTAGCAACAGAAGGGTTTCAAACTATTGTAAGTTGGGATGATTCTTAAAACATCAACACTTACCTGGTATTTCCTGATAAAAAACTTTGACTCTATATCAGCAGTTCTAAGTAATAAATACTTGGATAAAGCTTACCATCACTCTAGAACTTCTCATTAAGAAATTATCTTACTGAATATTGCACTAAATGGACCCAGTCAGTATCAGAACCCTTCTGTGCTTCCAGAAGCTTCCAAAAATCTGATTGTCCTGAGTCACGACCCTCAGATCAATTACCTAATGTTAAAACTAGTCATTCTTACATTCTTTCAGTGCTACCCCTTAATGTCATCTCCTTTTTGCAGCAAACAAACTACTGATATATTGATTTGTGTTTTTTAATTTATTTTTATCTAATTATTGTAAGCCTTTTTAATACTGTTTTATGTGTGTCTTCAGGTCTTTATTCTTTGAACTGAAATTTATTCTTTGATACTGATGGACATACTTTCACTTCACTGTGAAAAATATAATCTTGTTCAATGACCTGTTTGGCGGGTTGTACAGCTGGATAATGAGAGATATGTTTTGGCCTGAGTAAAAAAAAAGAAATCTGCTCCAGCCTTGCTCACTTCTGCATTTCTCCAAGAATAATATGATGTCTTCTTCTTCCTTTCCCAACACACATTTGCAGAGAAAACTTTTGCAGAGAAAGACAGCAAAAACTAACAGAGATACATTCTGCAGTAGTAGTAAGGCGTGTTGGGCTGGGCTAGAATAGAGTTAATTTTCTTCACAGGAGCTTACATGATGCTGTGTTTTAGATTTTGCTAGGTTTTGCTGAAGATTTTGCATAGTATCAAGTCTTTCTCTGTTTCTCACTCTGCCCATTCAGTAAATAGATATGGGGGGTGTGCAACTGGACAGATGACCCAAACTAACCAAAGAGATATTCCATACCATATAAAAACATGCTTATCCATAAAAGGGAAAAGAGGGGATTTTTAAGAGGATTAGTAATCTTTTGCTCAGGGACTGGCTGGGCATTGATATACCTGTTAGAGGTGGTGAGTGATTACCATTGCATCATTTATTTTGTTTTGTTTTCTTCTCTCTTTTTCACTTATCCTTCACATAATAAACTTGTTTTCATTTGGTTTATCTTGATCCCCAAGTTTTCTTGCTTTTATTCTTACTGTTCTCTTCCTCTGTCCCACTGGGAGTTGGAGGGGAAATAAGCAAGTGGCTGTGTGGTGCCCAGCTGCCCACTGGGGTTAATACAAAAAATATACCCAGCTATAACAGACACTGAACATTTCAGGTCCAATAAATGGCTACACTCTTGTGAGCACTTATTAGTCTGTATTAGGGACTCTTGTAGACTCCTAATTTACACTGATGACTCCGGTTTGTGTCAGATATGGCTTATGATTAATTTTTTTTTCCTCCTTTAAAGGTGAGACCTGACTTGGATTAATAATGTTGGGATAGAAAATCTTAGCTTTTGCCAGTGAATATCACAATTAAAAATAAAGTAGACAGTCTGTCCTGTCATGGGGTTAGACAGAATGATGGACTGCCATCCAAATGATCCACGCTTCCCTTGATTCACGGGGAGGGTAAAATTAACTAAATTTGTAATCCACAGTTTGACTTCTGCTGATGGTGTCTGATAACCTGCACAGTGTCAATACATCTGGTCCTTTCATGGACCTCTTTATTTTCATCATATTCTGTGGCTGAGGATACAAACTGATATTTATTGAAAGGTCTGTGTGGTTTACTGCGGTGAATCTATAACAAAGTTATGTGGGTCTGATCTCATTTGGGTTTAATACCTGTACTGTCAGAGGAATGAGACAGATTTGGTCTAAACTGTTACTAAATTTTTAATTTTAGTACTGTCATGATGATTTAGATATATGTTTATCACACAGACTAGTGAGTATAATAGTTAAATAAAACATTGTTTCAAATTTATTTAAAAGGAAAATTAACAAAGAAAGTATAGCTTGTAATTACAGAAATTTTGATTCATCTTTTTGGACAGTGATCCAGCAAAAACAGTATGGCCAGATGTTGCTAGTAATGTACCATAACCCTTACACTCTGTCTTAACTTTGTGAAGTGCCAAGACTCCAGTCCTGGCCTATTAGATTTGCTATGAGATTGTTATGAGAATATGCTGCTTAGTCAGAGCTTGATATTGGGCTTCATTTGCTACAATGTGGGGTTGAATTATGGGAGGGTAGCTGCATCATTCTCTGAGGGACCTTCCTTCAATGATAAAAAAGACTAGGTGACTAGTTTAAACTTGATTGATGTTTAGATGACTAAATTTTAGTAAGAATCCCACCAATACTGTGCATAGATTAGATTATTCACTGAGCCATAGAAAACATTTCATCGGTTTCCTATTCTTGTTGAGTAATGTAGGCATGACCCAAGATCTTGGATCACTGAAGCCCAAATAAATTCAGAAATGCTAGTCCAAATGTCAGAGATTTCTTTACACAAACCTGTAAAAACCATAAGCTTAGATGGCTATCAATATTAGTACAGAAAATATTTCTCCAATTTATTAAAAACTCCTTATGATGAGGAACAGTTTTTCATGCTTCCCATGTGATTCCACATGAAATATAGATGTAGGAGTTGAATGCACCATTAGCAAGTTTGCTGATCAACCAGACTGGGAGGTGGTGTTGACTCTCTTGACGGACAAGAGGCTTTTCAGAGAGACCTAGATAGACTGGAACATTGGGTTATGATTAATGAGATGAAATTTAACAAGTTAAAACGCCAGATTCTGCACCTGGGATGGAGTAACTCTGGGCACAATTATCAATTGGGATAGGAGTGTCTGGAGAGCAACAGTGCAGAAAGGGGCCTGGGGGTGCTGGTTGACAGCAGGATCAGCATGTGTCAGTGGTGTGCCCTGGCAGCCAGGAGGGCAAACCATATCCTGGAGTGCATCAAACACAGCACAAACAGCCTGTCAAAACAAGTGATTATCCTGCTGTATTCAGCATTGGTGCAGCCTCACCTAGAGTACTGTGTGCAGTTCTGGGGCCTACAATTTAAGAATGATGTGAAGGTCCCTGAATGTGTCCAGAGGAGGCCAACAAAGCTGGTGAAAGGGCTGGAAGGCATGTCCTATGAGGAGCAGCTAAAGACTTTGGGCTTGTCTATTTTGGAGAAAAGGAGGCTGAGGGGTGACCTCGTTGCTCCCTACAGCTTCATGAGGGGGGAAAGTGGAGAGGGAGGTGCTGATCTCTTCTCTCTGGGATCCAGTGACAGGATGTGTGGGAATGGTTCAAAAATGGATCAGGGGAGGTTTATATTGGACATTAGGAAGCAATTTTTTACTGAGAGGGTGGTCAAACAATGGAATAGGCTTCTTAGAGAGGTGATCGATGCCCTATGTCTGTCTGTTTAAGAGGCATTTGGACAATTGTCTGAATATCATGCTTTAACTTTTGGTCAGCCATGAAGTGGTCAGGCAGTTGGACTGGATGATCACTGTAGGTCCCTTCCAACTGAAATACTCTATTTATTCTATTCTATTGTATGCTATGCTATGCTATTCCAAATATGGCACTAGGTTTCTCAACTACCTTTTTTGAGTCATCAGTGGACTGGACTGATGTTTGGGTTGTTGGGTTTTTTTTTTTGAACGTTGTCCTTGATGAATAAAGAAGGTTGCTGTCCATGGGATCCTGATGTTACTTTTTACCAGGGCCCGTAGTGATAGGACTGGGACAGTGATTTTAAACTAAAAGAGGGTAGATTTAGGTTGGACATAAGAAAGAAACCCTTAACTATGAAGGTGATGAGATACTGGAACAGATTGCCCAGAGAAGTTGTGGATGCCCCATCCCTGGAACTGTTCAAGGTCAATTTGGATGAGGCTTTGAGCAACCTGATCTAGTGAAAGATGTCCCTCTTTCACTAGGTGATCTTTAAAGGTCCCTTCCAACCCAAATCATTCTATGATTCTATGACTCCATGATTTTATTGTCATTGAGTCATACTGGAAAGTTACTCAAATTCCTAAACAAACACACACACAAAAAGTATTCAGCATTCCAGAGAGAGGTTTGATTAGTCTGAGGATTTCCCAATAGATGGTGCATCAAAGCTTTCAGATATATCAACTGGAAAAGAAGTCTAGATCACAGAGGAATACACCCACACCCATGCCTCAGGTGTGTTTGAAGGAGATACTTTGAGAGTCATACACTAAAAGAAAAAAAAAAATCATTTCAGCTGTACAATTTCAAAGTTTCTTTAATATAAATCAGATTATCACAAATACTAATGTCCCAAAGGCAGAAAATGCCCATTTAAAAGGGAAACTTTATGTCCACCTTGACAGATGAAACTATTAATAGATGATATATTAATAGATTCTAATAATACAGTGAGGAAGGTCACAGAAAAACTCAAAACAAAATTTGTAACTTCATTTTTGAAGAATCTCTATGAAAAATTGGGACTGGAAAAATTTGTATGAAATCATGTTAAACATTAATCAGTGTGACAAAAAGAAAATAATGAATTGTTAATTTTTAAATGAATACTACACTTTTATCTGCTCTGCACATGTTGGGATCTGTCTGAAGAAATATAGTCAATTAAATAAACAAAGACAGCATTTTAATGCAAAAACACAAGGATACTAAAACAGTGAATTAAAGTTTCAGAGGTTTTCATTTTTAACATTAATTTTGGCATTTCATGTCCATTAAACACTTGACTCTACAAAGAAATCTAATATTCATTTAATGTGCTTCTAAAACCTTATATACAATCTGCAACAAACCTACGTCCTTATGTTACTTCTAGTATTTTGTAGCCATTTCAAAACTAGAGAATGTTCCTATTTCTTGCTTTAATATCAGCCTGATTTTTTTTTCTTTATCTCTTGTTTCTTTAGGCTTTTTGGGTAGGCAATTTTTGTTTGTTCATTTACTTGTTTGTTTGTTTTTTTTATTTTTCCTGAAATGTATCCCCTCTTTGCATCTGCAGTAAGTTGGAAATGCACATAAGCAGGCTATCACATATAAAAATAAAGTTTTATTTTGTCAAACATTTCAAATTTTATAAAATAACTGGGAAAACAACTACAAATACTTTTAATATTTCTTCCTGGCTTTGGAACCTTAGTGTTTAAATTCACAAATCTCTTTTTACCATTGTTAGAATTCGTTTCCATGGCTATATACTTCTGATCAGGATTTTATCTTCATTTAATAATGGAGGGTTTTTTTAATAATAACAACAATAGATGCTATTATTATTGTTCTTAAAATGCAAAGGGTAACCAGAGAAATTGTAAGTATATCTTATTTATATATGTATAAAATACAGACATATATAAATCACAGATATATCACTTTTTTAGAAATACTGAGCAAACTGTAAAGCTCCAATATGTTTTTCTGCATTGTTTGTACAGAAATCAACAGTCTTTCAGGAAAAGCAAGTGATGAGTACAGCAAGAAAAGCTGAGGATAGAAGAGATGTGCTGTACTAGTCCATATTAAAATGTGGTGTAAAACGATATGCTATCTCATTTCATACCTCTGTGCACTGACTTACAAACTTGGGACTGTGGACTAGCAGAGGTTTATCAATGACATAAAGGGCCCGTGAACATTATTGAGAAAGGCAAGCCTACCACAGGCAGGCTTAAATACTGTAAGGTCTGAACTGTTTCTGACAATTTGCCAGGGATTTGTAAAATAAGATTATTCTGAAGTGAAGAATTTGACATATTTTCAGTACATTTGGTCTTTCTGGATTTTCTTTTTTTTTTAATGTTATTGCTATATACTTATTGATAGAATTTTTAATTAGTCACTGAGATAGTGAAACCCATAAAAGCTCAGTGGCTTTCACTGTCATGACTACAAGTTTTCTCCCTCATCTCCTCATCAAAATTTGTCTGTAAAAGTAGTGGGTGAACAACCTTAACAAGATGTATTGTAATCCAACTATCAGCAAGCTAGGTTTTTTATTTCTTAGATCACTTAAGCTTACTATTCCTATGCAAACATTCTGTAAAACATTAACACTAAATATATTAATGTACATGTCACAGTATTTTTTTAGATATAGATTTAAATATATTTCAAAAGGTATTATCTTGCAAAGCTACTATCTTTACTTTTTAGCACTTTAAACTAAGACAGAATATAACATCATATCCTGTATATTCTGTAATATTAATTTTAATTCACCAGTTGAATCATGTTGTTTGAGTATACACATGGTTCAGTTTACATGATACGAGTGACCTAAGGTGAGGCTGACAAACCACACACATCAGTAAGCAAAAGATGCTGAGAAAATCATAGTATCATATAATCATAGAATAATAGAATCATTTGGTTGGAAAAGACATTTTAAGATCATCGAGCCCAACCATACTTGCTTAGGGACAGGGTTTAGTGGTGGGATGGCAGTCTTAGGTTAACGGCTGGACTTGATGATCTTAAAGGTCTTTTCCAACCTAAACGATTCTATAATTCTACTAAACCATGTCCCTAAGCACCTCCTCTACCCATCTTTGAAATACATCCAGGGATGGGGACTCCACCGCTTCCCTGGGTAGCTTGTACCAATGCTTGAAAACCCTTGTTGTGAAGAAATCTTTCCTAATATCTAATCTAAACCTCCCCTGGTGCAACTTGAGGCCATTTCCTCTCATCCTATCACTTGTTACTTGGGAGAAGAGACCAACACCCACCTCCTTTCAGGAAGCTGTAGAGGGTGATAAGGTCTCCCTTGAGCATGCTTTTCTCCAGAGTAAACAAGCCAGTTCCCTCAGCTGATCCTCATAAGACATGTTCTCCAGACCCCTCAACAGCTTCATCACCCTTGTCTGGAAATGTTCCAGCTCTTCAGTGTTATGTTATGAATATGTTATGAATTAATTCATTTATTTTAGTATTTCTGTTTATATCATAAATAAAAATATTTCTGTATTGACACATAATTCTTTAATGACAGAGATTACAATTTAAGTATCTATAGCTATATATACATGCACATGTGAATATGTGTGTGTATATAACCATAAATGCAACCTTCTAGTAATGCAAAGAAAAGCCTCACACAGGACATGCCTCCAGAGATTCCTTTTTTCCTCAAATAATTTTCCCTTTCTTTGTTCTTTTATGAAATCGAACACCCTCCCATGACTCTTCACCCTGCAAAAACATCCCCCAAAACAAAGCAAAAAAACCCCTTGTGATCCACGTTACAGGTTTTTATCAGCATCAGTTAATTAAAACTTTTTTCCTAGCTCAACTTACATTGGAAATCAAGCTGAAAATATAGCCAGGTTAAGCCTTTTAAAAGATATCTTGCATTCCATGCAAGGGTAAGGATGTACTATACATTTAAAATATTTAGTGTAAAGTTTGGTGCAAAGCAAGTTAAGCTCTAGACAGACAAAAAACCACATGACAATCTTTTCTTCTATTCTGTACCAAAAAGAAAAATTTTAAAGCATACCATGACATGATAATTAATATGGAAGATTATTATTTTTCCTGCTACTTAAGTAGATTTATTAGAGTCTAAATATTAACAGACTGAATGCAAAATAAATTATTTCTCTGTTGAAATTGAATCATTTTCTTTGAAGCACACCCTCATTATTTCTCCCAAGAACATATACAGTTTTGTGCAATCGCTCCGTATCATTTTGATGAATAGAATCAGTTCAGAGGGGATCACTACAGAAGCTGACAGTTACACTGCAGAAGGGAACCTAGGCTTATTTTGAAGAGTTATCAAATCCAAACAGAAGACAATATAAGCTGCAAAAAGAGTGGTGCTGTGTTCATATGCTCGCCTCAGGCAAACCAAATGTTCGGTTCACATTTACTCCTTATTTGACACAGAAAGGAACTATAAAAGCTAGGGAAAAAAAATCTTTGATCATATTTTATTCCTATGGGACCTCACTTCACCTAAAGTAATACCATCTCTACTATTTGTGATGGGAAGAATGATCTCTGGAAAGCGTAAAGTCCATTCAAATCTCCTGAACTGAAATCTTAGAATAAGGTATTTTGAAGATACAGCTCCATTGAAAATACAGATCCCCTAGGGTACAGCTAAGATTCAGCTACCACTTTTTTTTAAGTAGCTGGCTTTAATATACTGCAGCTGCTACTGGAGAGGGGAAAAAACATGTTTTTATTAACAATGTGCCTTCAAAAGTACTCTCCCTGATTCCTGGGAGGAGTTAGAACCAATTAATCCCTTAGCAGGGATCTGTTACATTGACTAAAGTACAGAGCAGTTAGGAAAAAAACCACCAACAACACCCCCTTCTTTTACAAGCCCACTCAAAAGCAAGTCACAAAATAACAAAGTTGCATGGTTTGAAAAGTGCAGTAAATGGACATGGATTATTTGTGCAGTCAGCCTTACTACAATTTTCCTCATCATGTTTGCGGTGCAGGCAGATGGAGAAGGAGCTCAAGTGCACAGTCTGCATTTAACCTCTTCTGCTATCCATTCTGCCAGTAAGACAGCTAATTATAACAGTCAGCAAGCGAAATGGAAAGGGGAGGGAAGACCATATGGCAGGTGAAGATAATATTGTTAGAGGAAGCGTGACTGTGTAGCTGTTAAGTGAAAGCATGCCCTGTAAGTGAGAGAAGATTTTGAAAGAATGAAGCATGATAAAATTGCATATTGCCACAGACAAGGACTCCTACAGCCCTAGACCCTCTAGTAACCTTGTATACAAGCCAGGCTGTAGCTCGCATGTTCAGAGAATATGCCCAAAGTTCACCATTTGGAGAGATGTTGGCAGAAGAGTATGTTATAACTATGTTTGAATAGCCAATGGGGCAGCCAAGTGGATTTCTAGTACTTGTATCTACAGTGAGATCCCTCTAGCAGCTGATGGACCTGGCTATATTTATGGGCCTGGTTAATGTATAGGATGGTGATAAATAGCAGAGAATTAGTAGAGTTGGAAGCCCTTTAAAGAACTTTTCTGAGATCAAATTACTCTCCTGTGTTTGAAGTTCATCTGTCTTTAATGTTGATAAACGAGCAACAGTCTCCTTGCTTCACCACAAGTATGAATTGATGTCACGTGTTTGCTAGTATAGACATAAAAGAGAGGAATAATTCTCCTGAAGCTGAGGTGTCTGAATTATCAGAGAGGCCATAGCTGTGTGGTCCAGAGACCTGGGGCCTGAGGGCTGGATACTGGAGGGACAGAGCAGAGGTCCCAGCCAGACACTGGAGGGACCCATGCTTGTGTATGTGCCTTGGGGAGTGGTGAGATCTGCTAGCAGACTTTGGCCAGGCAGCAAGTAAGAACAGCATCAGGCCATTTCTGCTCACAATTATGTCCATTTCTGTCATTCACACAATGTCAATGGTGTTTGGACGTAATGTGCTGTCAGTAAGGGCGCTGATATTTGCTAATCTATGGGCAGTTGACTGTGTCTGTAGGAGGTGTATGTGTGTGCATGTATGTGCCTGGTAGCACAAGGACAACTCCTGCAGTCCATTGGATCCAGTCAGACCTTAAGGATTTACCCAAACATTACTCTCTGCATCTGCGTAATTAGGCCAATGAGTCAAAAGTGATGCCAAGCTAGACAGCAACAGCTACTGCAATCCACAGGGACAAGTAGGGCATTTAGATAGTATGACAGTATTTGGAAAGTATATAGAGTAAAAAAGCCATAAATTGAAGATAAAAATGGTTTTGGAGTTAGTAATTTATTTCCTGCAAAAGATACAGACTCTTATATCCCCAGCTGTAGCAGTGCAAATGAAATCTTGTGACTAAACACTTTCATTATATTAATACACAGTGTAGTAAATATAAATGTTACCACTTCCACTGGGTGTTCATTTTTCATTTACAGTAATCAAATATAGAAATATATTATGTTGAAATATAATCTGGAAAACTAAATCTTCCTGTGAAAATAGCGTGTTCAATTGTTATCATAGCTTTTATATTTCCAATGTTTTAATAGGATCATGTGTCAAGAGTTTCTACAATTATTCTTCAGGTTTTCAAGTGTAGAAGTTATTTTAGTCTAGGCTCACTAGTGATAAATCCTAAGCCAAACATATGAAATGTTTTGCTTTGTTACTAATGAAGGTAATATTAACCTCATTTACTAGATGAATTTGGAAACAAAATGTATTACTATAGGTTGTTCCTGTCAAGCATGATTAATTCACTCAAACAGAAAATTAGTTATTTCTATTTCTGTAGAGATGTCACATGCAGAATGCACCCAGCTCATTTTAATTCAGCATTCTCTATATTTCAAGAAGTGTCCAAATGAATATAACAGAATATCTTAGCAGACAAAACCCATCTGTATTAAAATGTATTTGACAACAGTATATTGTAACATTGCAATATTCCTTTTAGAGTACAAAAGAGATGGTGACACCTAGATTTATTTTTTTTTTTTACTGTAGTAATGATTATGAGGTAAAATGGCAGATACATTTGGCCCAATGTCAAATATATATGTGCAGATTTGTACTATTTGTTGTAAAAGATGTTTTTTTATGTCCAGAGAATAGAATGCCATAAAAAATGTAATGGTTTTAAAACACAGAAAAGTAATAAGTATTGATATTAAATAGTATGTCAGAAAAATAAAATAAAAGATATTTTCTTTAAAATCAGGTGCCCAGAACCTTAGCAACTGAATCAGATGTTTCTTAAGTTATTAGGCAATGCCTACCAAAACTCTGTAAATACACTTTTTTTCATCACTAGCATCAGCTAGTTATATCAAGAGTGTTTTGTATAAGATTTATTTTGCTTCCTAGGTTGCTTGCTTTCTTGCTTCTAACAGCATACTTTAATAGTGTATTTTAAGTTTTGGAGTGAGAGGTGTCATCAGATCAGGTTTTCTCGGTAAATGAGCATTTCAGTTTCATTCAAGTTCACTTCTTTATACTTTGAGAGGAGAAATTACGACCTTGGAGCAATTTGAGGATTTTGGATATATACCTTGTAATACCATAAACTTGTAAAATATGAGTATTTGCCTGCAGTTCAGACACCAGCTATTTCACAGCTCAGTTTTTAATGATATACGGTTAGGTGCTAAATTTCCAAAGTAATCCAAGGGGATTTATTGGTATTATTACTGGATTTGAAGTCAAGTCAGAGGCTTAATCCCTATGTACTTCTCTGTTTAAAAAAAAAAAAAAAAAAAAAGTCTATAGAATTCTGAACAAAGAGCAAGTTGTCTATGTAACAAAATTTAACCTTGAAAGAAAATAGAAAAGTCCTGTCATCTTGTGTGTGTATTATTTTAACAGCATATCTTGTTACATCTGTTCGCTGGAATATGAGCTGAACAGAGCTGACAGCTCTTTAAGGACATTATTCTTGGAGCACAAGAGCTCTTGATTCCCATGTGTAAGAAATTTGACAGGGAAGACAGAAGACCAACATGGTTGAGTAAGAACCTCTTGGTGAAACTAAACTGTAAGAAGGAAATGCACAGGGACATGTATTCTGGGAAGAATATAGGGACACACCCAGATGTGGAGGGATGGAATTAGGGAAGCTGAAGTTTAGTTGGAACTTAATTTGGTCAGGGATGGGAAGAACAATAATAAGGGCTTCTACAGGTATATCAGCCAGAAAAGGAAGTTCAAAGAAAATGTACTCCCCTTTGGTAAATAAGACAGAAGAACAAGTAACAACCAACATGGAGAAGCCTGAGGTACTCGACAATATTTTTGCTTCAGTTTTCAATGGTACTCTCTCTTCCCACATCTATCAAGCCCTTGAACCTCAAGGCAAGGATTGTGGGAATGAAGTCTCTCTCATCATAAGTAAAGATCAGCTTTGAGACCATCTGATGAACCTGAACATATTCAAGTCCATGGGACCCGGTGAGATGCATCCCAGGGTCCTGAGAGAATTAGCTGATGCAGTTTCCCAGACACTGTCTATAATATCTGAAAAGTCATGGCAGTCAGGTGAAATCCCTAGTGACTGGAAAAAGGGAAACATTGCACCCATTTTTTAAAAAGGTAAAAATGAGGACCCTGGGAACTACCAAGCAGTCAGACTCACTTCTGTGCCCAGTAAGATCATGGAACAGATCCTCCTGGAAGACACATCAAAATATATGGAAGACAGGGAGGTGATTAGAGATGGCCAGCAGGGCTTCACAGAGGGCAAAATGTGCCTGACTAATCTAGTGGCCTTCTATGGAGGAGTGACTGCATCAGTGGACAAGGGAAGAACTACAGATGTCATCTGCCTGGACTTCTGTAAGGCCTGTGATATGGTCATCCAAAACATTCTTGCTGCTAAGTTGGAGACGTATGGTTTTGATGGATGGACTGTTAGATGGATAAGAAACTGGATAGGTGGCCGTGTCCAAAGTGTTATAGTAAATGGCTCAATGTCCAAGTGGAAACCAGCAATGAGTGGTATCCCTCAAGGCTCCATGATGGGACCAATATCATTTAAGATCTTCATCAATGATATAGTGGGATTGAGTGAACCCTCAGCAAGTTTGTAGACGATACCAAGCTGAGTAGTGCAGTTGATTCACTAGAGGGAAGGGATGCCATCCAGAGGGACCTTGACAGACTTGACGAGTGGGCATATGTGAACCTCATGAAGTGAAATAAAACCAAGTGCAAGGTCCTGCACCTGGGTCAGGGCAATCCTCAGTATCAGAGAGTGGCTCTGGGGAGAAGGACTTGGGGATGCCGGTGGATGAAAAATTGGACATTAGCCAGAAATGTGTACTTGCAGCCCAGAAAACCAATTGTATTCTGGGCTGCATAAAAAGATGTGTGGCCAGCAGGTCAAAGGAGAAAAGACACCTTTAGTAAAGAAAATAACATCTTTAGTAGTTGTGTTTCATAAAGACATTTCTTGATACCTGAAAAAAAAAATTAAACAAAGTTTCTTATTTCGTTTCTTCATAAGTCCCATATGATTCAGCAGTCTTTGTCCCTCCTAGAACTCTCCTCCCCGATCATAAGTTTTTTCTGGTATGAAGGAAATCTTAAAAGTCTTTGGAGAATGCCAAGAACTGTTCATCAATTTATTTCTGAGTTACAGGACTAATTCTGAAATGCATATTCAAATCACTAAACCAGTGAAAACATATGTTGGATAATAATTCTTCCCAAGGTGGCTTTCAGTGCTGGAAAGGGATGTGATCATATTTTACTGTAGTCTTGTAGGCTTTGCCAGGATAAAATTAGTATCTTTCTAAAACCTCTGAGAGACCAACCCAAAATGAGAGGGGAAGTGTTGCCATTTCTTATCCTACAATCCTGTTCCAGGAGAGAATAAGCACCAAGAAATCCCCTATATTTCAATATAATAAAATACATTAAATTTAATTATAGTTTATTCTTATATGATTTTTCTTAGACATTATGTGTTTCCTCCTGAGGTAATTCCCCCAATTTCCTCTTTTTCCAGCAAAAGCAAAGGTGCAAAAGCTGTAGGGCTTTGGCCATCATTACTAAATGAAAAATCACCTGCATTACCCTCACTGCAATATATTTTCTGGCTCTCCCTTGAATATACCCTTGGATATATGTGTGCCCAGCAACAGGACAAGGGGCAATGGGCACAAACTGAAGCATAAGAGGTTTCAGTTGCACATGAGGAAGAACTTCTTTACTCTGAGGGTGACAGAGCACTGGAACAGGCTGCCCAAGGGGGTTGTGGAGTGTCCTTCTTTGGAGATATTCGAAACCCACCTGGACAATGTCCTGTTCAACCTGCTCCAGGTGAACCTGCTTTAGCAGGACAGTTGGACTACATGATCTCTCAAGGTCCCTTCCAACCCTTGCCATTCTGTGATTCTGTGATTCTGTGATACCCATGCAACAGACATCAGTACTTTCAGTCTGAATGAATACTTCTTCTCATTATTCACATCTCTTTTATTCACTCCTTTTGCACAAGTGGTCAGTATCAAATCTGTTTTGTAAGTGAAAGCATATATTTCGTGGTTAGGTTGACCAATATAACATGACCTATGTATTTAAAAGTTGGTAAAAAATCTTTTCCCTTTCACGCTGAGATTAGAAGTTAGTGACTTTTACTGACTTGTAATAGAGATTATAAAGTTCATACCATCTAATTTTACTCATCCATTTGTAGTATTCTGACACCTCTGTTGGTAATTCTCTTTAGCTACATAGGGAATTAAGGACTAATTTCCAAATCTCAATCACACCTCAGTTACATGTTTAAAGTAACCCAAAGCAGAGAGAGTGAATAACCCCTTCAGTTATCTGTTTCTGCTGCCACTCAAGATAGGAGATATCATCAGTTGACATTTGCCACTCTCCTCTGTGCATTAAGAACAACATTGGTGCTCACAGGCAGGGAGGTATCACTAACCTTTTCTTTCAGCTGATGCTTTCAGAATACACTGCTCAAATTCTGAGATCCTCTGGGATAATACTACATGATGATATAATACTGGTATTGTAGGGGAGATAATGTAATCAGATAACTAACAGAAATTAGTTACAGATTCTGCTTTTAAAGGACTAATTCCAAATAGATTATAATCCTCTTATTTGAAGAAAAATACACTTCTCCTTTGTCCTCCATGTACATGCCACGGAACAAGCTTTTACACATCGCCATACAAGCCATCCATCCAAGTAACTGGACTCTGATCATCAGTATCTCCCAAGCAAGTAAACAATAAAATATAAGCCTGTTCTTTCAGGCTCAGGTCTGCTATGTTAGTGCATTAGCAGAGCAGGGGAACATTTCTGGGAAATGTAATTCAGTCACCTGTATTTTGGGCAAAAATGGAACAAACTTTAGCATGGTTTTGGACTGGAACAACTAACACTCTCCCTGACAAATCCTGGGCATAGCTTAGCTATGGGCTGGGATCATCTTCCATACTCAGTTTGGATGTTGCCAAATTGTTTCTGAGGTGAAGACAGTTTAATAGTACAGATACAGGCTGCTGGCCTCAGTGCCAGAAAACGGTTCTGGGCATGTTTAACTTACTGACAGCTGAAGTATTAATTTAGGTGGATTAAATCACCCTCTGGAGATCTTCAAAGTTACATATCTCTCTCATAACCTCACTGTAGATGTATATAAGGAACAGAACTGAGTAATACCATAGAAACAAGTAGGGAGTTGCATAGTAATAATGAAATTCAAAGATCAAGATACAGAAGCCAGAAATGGCAGAAAGGTTAGCATAAGTCACCTATAATTATACAATTTAGTTCAGGACTAATCTTAATAGAAATGATTAAAAGTAGAGGTTTCTTAATTTTTTTTTCTGTTTTTCAAAAGATAGGTAAAATTATAAAGCAACATATAGGATCTAGACTACATCACCGAAATCTCATCAGGTAGTAATCCGTATTTTTAATTTTAGCCCTTGTAGGTTCCATATATAAGCCAAAGAGTGAGGGATAAAATGAAATTATTCTCTAAAGGAAATAATCATATTATAGCTTTATTATTCATTTTCTTACAGATAACTGCAATGTTATTGCCAAAATTGTGGGGGGTTGGTTTTTAATGCTCGATTTTAAGCCATGTTGAAGTTCCCACTAAAGAGAGAACAGCTCAAAGAAAAAAAAAGTTAGATGACTATTATTAGGATAGGTACTTCTTAAATACATTAAAATATTATTTCACAAGCAAAATAATTTAAAAAAAAACAACCTGGTCTTGCAAAATTTACTGTCAAGATATCTAAAACAATAAATTAAAAGAAAAAACAAATCTGTGTTCAATAAGAATCCATAAACTGCATTTTAGCACATGTATTACTTTCAAACACAGATATAATGAAAAAAAATTCAAGCTTCTTTTAAAGAATATTTGTAAATTCCCACTGATAGCTATTTATGAAAAAAATACTTTTCCAAAGTAATTCAGTTTTTCTAGCTTTAATCTTCATAATAATTAATATTTCTTACTTTAGTCAAATAATAATAACTTGTAATCTTTTATTTCAATAGGTTTTCTTGTTGTCTAAGACTGACCGGGCAGTCAGATATTTTCTTATGTCAAAAAACTTGCCTGGGCAGAGGGGGAACAGAGAGGGGCAGGGTGAGCTCTGCAGAGGCATGAAGGTGGGCTGCCCCCTCGGCTTCTTCACAGAGTCACAGAATGGCAAGAGCTGGAAGGGACATCAGGAGATCTAGTCCAACCCTCCTGCTAAAGCAGGTTCACCTAGAGCATGTTACACAGGACTTCATCCAGGCGGGCTTTGAATATCTCCAAAGAAGGAGACTCCACAACCCCCCTGGGCAGCCTGTTCCAGTGCTCTGTTACCCTTGAAGTGAAGAAGTTCTTCCTAATGTGCAACTTATGTTTCAGTTTGTGCCCATTGCCCCTTGTCCTGTTGCTGGGCACCACCGAGAAGAGTCTGGCTCCGTCCCCATGACATCCACCCTTAAGATATTTGTATGTGTTGATGAGGTCCCCTCTCAGTCTTCTCTTCTTCAGGCTGAACAAGCCCAACTCTCTCAGCCTTTCCTCACAGGGGCAATGCTCCTGTCCCTTTATCATCCTTGTTGCTCTCCTCTGGACTCTCTCTAGGAGTTCCTCATCTTTCTTGAAGTGGGGAGCCCAGAACTGGACACAGTAGTCCAGGTGGGGTCTCACCAGGGCAAAGCAGAGGGGGAGGATCACCTCCCTCCACCTGTTGACCACACTCGTCTTAATGCACCCCAGGATACCATTGGCCTTCTTGGCAACAAGGGTACACTGCTGGCTCATGGTCACCTTGTCTTCCACCGGAACCCCCAGGTCTCTCTCAGCAGAGCTGCTTTCCAGCAGATAAGCCCCCAGCCTGTACTGGTGCATGGGGTTCGACCTCCCCAGGTGCAGCACGTGACACTTGCCTTTGTTGAATTTCATCAGGTTCCTCTCCGCCCAACTCTCCAGTCTGTCCACGTCCCGCTGAATGGCAGCGCAGCCCTCCGGGGTGG
>NW_009258896.1:101803-115049 GCF_000687185.1 Egretta garzetta
CAAGCTTTCAACTTGTTCTTCATCCGCTCCCGGGTAGAGTTCTATACATTCCAGTTGCTCCTTTACATAAACAGCAACTCCACCACCTCGCCTCATAGGCCTGTCTTTCCTGAAAAGCACATAGCCAGCGGTGGCAGCGTTCCAGTCATGTGTGTTATCCCACCATGTCTCTGTAATTGTGATGAGATCATGGCCCCGCAACCACATACAGAACTCTAGCTCTTCCTGTTTATTCCCCATGCTGCATGCATTGGTGTAGAGGCATTTCAGCGAGACAATTGAGCACGTAGGTTTCCCTGGATAGATGAAACAGGATCTGCCACTGCCAAGCCCACCTTGAAGGCGTTGGTCTTCTGGTTTTTAAGTTGGGAGGCAGCTACGGCACATTTATTACAATTGAGCACGTAGGTTTCCCTGGATAGATGAAACAGGATCTGCCACTGCCAAGCCCACCTTGAAGGCGTTGGTCTTCTGGTTTTTAAGTTGGGAGGCAGCTACGGCACATTTATTGCTGTTCTGAACTGACACACTTGTTCCCCCATCAGGTGCGACGGCCTGACTGTCCTGACTGTGTACCCCACCCCCCGAGTCCTTTAGTTTAAAGCCTGCTGTACCAATTCAGCCCACCTACTTCTTCTGGTGGGCAAAAACTGAGCATGCATCAGTCAACAGGTATTCATGAAAGGAGTGCATGATTTCCAAAGACCCTCGCCACCCCATTGACACCCCCGGCCCAATTCAAGAACTCTCTAGAATACTTGACTGTGCAGGAGCAAGATGGTTGCCACCCCAGGGGTGGTTTTGGACTAATGAGACTAAATAAGGATGAGTGCACATGTTTTGTTTCGGTTTGTCAACCC
Source organism: Egretta garzetta (assembly GCF_000687185.1). Lineage (NCBI taxonomy): Eukaryota > Metazoa > Chordata > Aves > Pelecaniformes > Ardeidae > Egretta > Egretta garzetta. The sequence continues at coordinate 102,664 of NW_009258896.1, forward strand.
ATCACCTATTGATCCAGACTCCACCCCAAGACAACCACGCAGGATTCAAGAGTGGTGATACCTCTTATTTTTCTATCCTTCTCTCCTTTCTTTTTCTTTTCTTCCTTCTTTCTTTCTCCACTTTTCTACAAAATATATTCACGTATGTAAGTTTTGGACAACTTGTGACGGGTTGTGCAGAAAATAGTTCCTTTGCTAAATTGCCTTTGTTTGTTCATTAAGTTTGCCAGTTTGTTAAGTTTGACAGTTAATAAAGTTACCAGTTAGATTGTTCCTCTGAGTCATGACTCTACCGGCCCCACAGTTCTGCTGAGCAGAGATTGGCTTTTCATCAGTACACAAACCCTTGGGCAATCAAAAAGATTCACCCATCTTGCAAACCACCATGTGGGATGCGACACTAGCTTATACTGAAATTATTTATTACTTTTATTTTCCATTCTAAAACAAAGCAGGTAATATGGTCAAATTTTAAAAAAGTTCTTGAGTTAGTGCAATTTTTATGGGACATTAATGTTATCATATCATTGCAGTCTCCTGACATTCAGGATGTATTTCTTATTGCTCCTTCTTGGCACTAGGTACACAGCAAACCTGATTTCTGTTCTTTGTCATTATTCACACGCCTCACAGCTATATGTTTTTTCTTTAATAAGCCACTGCTTTTTTGAGCTTTCAGAAAGCTCAAATGACACTCTAAAATTTAAATATAGGATTTTCTTTAAAGTATTTTCATATACTACTGAGTTGCTAAATATTTTGTGTCATGTAATCTGCATATTTGAAGTTAATTATGCAGTTCATCTCACCCTCTGGTTAAGACTGGGACTTAACACCAAACTCAGACATGAAGATGTATTTGTCCATGAAGACTAAAATGAGCAGGGCTCCATTATAAATGATAGAGATCTATTTGATACACTAAGAGGAATCTGGAATGCTATTCAATTTACAGTAGTCATGTACATTTGGTCATCTGAGAGGCATGTACTGCCATTTCATATGTCTTATTAGAGTAACTACCTCTCCACAGAGTACACAACTTCTCTAGGATGTGTCATATCTCCAGTCCTATGTGATAATCACAGAATCATAGAATCATAGAAATATAGAAACATAGAATGCTTTGGGTTGGAAGGGACCCCAGAGGTCATGGAGCCCAACCCCCCTGCAGTGAGCAGGGACACCGCTAACTAGAGCAGGTTGCCCAGAGCCCTGTTCAACCTGGTCTTGAATGTTTCCAGGGATGGGGCCTCCACTACCTTTCTAGGCAACGCATTCCAGTGTTTCACTACCCTCACTGTATAGAATTTCTTCCCTATATGTAGTCTAAATATACCTTGGTTTAGTTTAAAACCATTACCCCTTGTCCTGTCACAACCAGCCCTGGTAAAAATATTGTCCCCACCTTTCTTACATGCCCCTTTTAAGTACTGAAAGGCCGCAATCAGGTCTCCCTGCAGCCTTCTCTTCTCCAGGCTGAACAAGCCCAACTCTCTCAGCCTGGCCTCATAGGAGAGGTCCTCCAGCACTCGGATCATTTTAGTAGCCTTCCTCTGGACCTGCTGCAACACTTCCGTGTCCTTCTTGTGCTGAGGTCTCCAGACCTGGATGCAGTACTCCAGCTGAGGTCTCACCAGAGCAGAGTAGAGGGGCAGAATCCTCTCCCTCAACTGGCTGGCCATGCTTCTTCTGATGTAGCCCAGGTACAGTTAGCCTTCTGGGCTGCCAGTGCCCGTTGCTGGCTTATGTCCAGCTTTTCATCCATCAGTACCCCAATTCCCTCTTGGCAGGGCTGCTCTCAATGCCTTCCCCCCCCAGCCTGTATTGATACTGAGGGTTGCCCCAACCCAAGTGCAGTGCCTTGCACTTGGCCTTGTTGAGCTTCATGAGGTTCCCACAGGCCTACCTCGCTGGCTTGTCCAGGTCTCTTTGGATGATATCGCGTCCTTCTGGCCTGCCAGCTCCACCACTCAGCTTGGTGTCAGCTGCGAACTTGCTGAGTTGATGCCATAATCTCCTATGGCATCTTAGATGAGACTAAATATCCATGTTTATGCATCTGGAATGGGGCTTAGATCACTGCTGAGTACAGACACTACCTCATACTTCCAGGCAACTTGAATGGTCATTCTCGGTTAGAGTTGGTCCCTCTCTCAGTTAACAGTAAATACCATCAACAAGCGTCTGTTTCTCTGGTGCTGTTTTACATGTGAGTATTTATCAAAGGATCAACTACACAGAATAATAAACATTGTTTCTTTATTCTTCCTTTTGCAGAATGATTATTAACAAGAAAATTGCCTATGGTCCCAAAAGATTTAAACTTTCTTTGCGATCAGAAGCAACAAGATGGAAAAGCACTTATGTTGTACATCCTTGTGATCCTTAGATAAAGAAAAAGATGAAGACAGAGTGTTCTCAGCTATTCTGGACTGGAACTGTTATGACCAAAAAGGGAAGTGAAGAAGGATATCAAACTTCTGAAGCTTAATTTTAGCTCTTATGAAATTCCATCTGACACATCTTTCCCCAGACAATAGCAATTTTGCAAGAATAAGTTCAGAGATTGCTTTCTTCTTAGTGGAACAACATTCTTATGAGAACTGCTGTACATATGAAATGCAATGTGAAGTGTAATCTCAGTTGGCATTCTTAAACAGAAAAAGTAAAGTTGTTTGAAGAAAATGATGAGCTGTATCTGCAAAAAAAAAAGGATGATCTGCCTAGGACAGCAGTGAATTGTATTTGAAGAGCTCTTAGATAAATAACACTGTCAGAAGAGGTGGATGCCAGCTGTTTTGCAGGTTAGATATTTGGTAGTTTGGAAGTGTGATAGACTTTAGATCAGTCAATTAGAAGTAGACCTGAATGGAAAATGGTTTTCCATGCTGAGATAACTTTTTGTAATTTGAAAAAAATTAAGTATTTTTATTGAAAAGCTGTTTCAGAGTATTTTCATGTAACAGGAATTCAATGTTTAGACCAATGTTCAAATCATGGTTCTGTACATACCATAGGCAAAGTATGGCTCTGAAGGTGGGTTTCCCATACTGTAAGTAGCATAGCTGTATGTTACTGGTTATTCCAGTTTCTCTCTATTATTAAACAGAAATATTGTCATAGGTTTTATAATACTTTCCCTGAAAATGTTTAGCTGCAGCTGATACATTTATGAAAAGCATAACTGATTTAATCAGAATTCAAAAACCAAACCAAACCAAACCAAGAGAAAACACAGCATCTTTTCCTCCCACCAAAACATATTTTCAAAAAGTACTTTGCTTCAGTAATAAGTTTTAAACTTGACACAAATGAACCACATTGTGGCGAAATCTACTGAAGAGTTATATTTGAGCTGGTCTTGGTCAATGTAGCTTCATCTCATTCAAAGTTTAAATGAACTTTGTTTCCTATATTTATTGACTATGTACATGATCATACTCCTTTTGAATGCAAAGTCAAGTAAAGCTTATATCAGTACCAAAGTCAGTTTAAACTAACCTTGTTCTAAAAGAGGATACTCAAATAGTTGTCTGCTGTTGATAGGTAATTTAAACAATAGTTCCTTTGTGTCTTCAGCAGCTTATTTACAATATGTGAACCTTTATGTTACTTCTAGCACTTCATCTGCCTGACCAAACTACATAAGGAAGCTTAAGGTTATTTAAGATGGTTTGTTCTTACATGCCTTCTAAGTATGACCAAAAATGTGTCATGTGAGGACCAGAAAGCCTAGGAGTTGTAATCATCTGAAAGGGGGAAATATTTGAAAGAGGGAGAATTGTATGCTGAGAGGGAAGGATGCAACACAAAGAGAGAAAGTATTTCCAGAGACAGAAAGAGATGGCACCTGAAAATCACCTAGATGGATTAAAATTATTTCATTGTGTGGCAGCCCTATAAGCAACTATTGACTCTCAGGTGATATTTAGTCAGGGACATGAATGTTTATGAGTGGGTATCAGTGCTTCCTTAAGTCACAAGAATCTTAGCTTACTGAGTTGGCACCACTTCAGTAATAAGGCTGACGTAAGAAGCCCACAATGTGGCCTTCAGTATGTTGCAACGTAGTTATTAGGGATATAATTTCTGTTAGATAAAGCACAACTAGGCAGGTGTTATGGGGAAAAAAAACAAAATAAAACAAAAAATTAATTGGTAGATATTGAAGAACCAAAGTTATGCAAGAACATTTGCCTAGCAACTTGCAGCAACTAATCAGTGAGCAACAATTTGGAGTGGTCCACCAACTAGAAAAGATCAACCTATCTAAAGATGCTCTCCAACTCATAAAACTCATCAGTCCCAGCCCAAAGGGGAGCTTCATGACTCTACCTTCATGGACACTTCACGAGGGGGGACCTCCAAGAATTCCTGGGACCAAGTTCTCATGAAGCTGCCTGATGTTCTCATGTTCAGCTGCCTGATTTTCCTGGCCTCTGACACCCACTGCTTCTGTTGGCAAGGAAAGGGAAGTAGAGATAGCCACTTTTCTGTAACTTTGCAGTCTTCTTTGCATTACTAATCACCTTGTCACAGAGGCAATAAATATCCAAATTCCTTCACACAGATCCAGTGATTGCATACCAGTTAATGCATATTTAGTTTTTCCTGGCCTAAACCACAACACAAAGGTAAGGCATGTGTTATATAAATTATTACTGAAAGATAATCATATGAATAATACATGGGCATACCTTTTAACCAATACAGCTGTGTGTATATAGTCTCCATATTTTACTTTGTTCTTAAATAACACATTAAACATAACAAAAAGGTAGTAAATACTTAGTCTCTTGTTATGTTTATATTTATTCCCACTCATCAAGGAGAAAATTTCTTTGGGTAATTTTTTGATACTGAAAAAATTGAATAAAAGTAATATCAAGACCATTGGTTATGACTATACTATCTAATACTTGAACTTTGACATTTGTACAAGATTAAAATATTTTGCATATAACTTACTTAAATTTATTCTTTTTGTCTGACTTATAAGATTTTGTCCTAAAGAATATGAAATTAGTCCAGTGCTAGTTATCAAATATCTAATCAACTATGAATATTCTAATTGAATTTTTGAGTGGATGAAATGATTATTCACAATGAGATGGCAATTCTAATCAAACACAAGCTTTCACTACATAAGGGAAAGGTCTTGGTAGTGTTAAGTACTAATTCAAATAGAAATAATGCTGTATCAAATATATTATACTTCATGGCCACTTGATTTTTCACCTTTAGAAGAGAATAGAAAATTCAAATATACCTGGAGAGCACTCAGGGTATATTAACTTCGAATTTTTTCGAGATTCAGGAGGAAAAATTACTTAGGTAAAGATGGGATTTCACTCATCTAAATGTATTTAGCCAAAAAATGAGTTCTGTCTCAGAATGGGAAAAAAAAAAAAACCTACAGAAGATTGCTGTCCCCGCTTAAACAGACCTTGCATTTCCAGGTTTGAAATAGATACTTAACCTTTAAAGAGTGTCTAAATGAATCCCTTTGTAAGGATATGAAAGAAACTTCCAAAGCTTGGGTAATAAGTCAGGACTTCTTTAAAGACAAACATCTAATAAACTGTAAGACTAAACATAAAATTTGTCAGAGTGACACCATATGGCAACCTTTCTTGGAAAGAGAGTAGTGGCCAAGGTGACCTCTTGAGGACCCTTCTTGTCTTGTACAACCCCTCGTACTGAGAGCACTGGGGATATAGCCACTGTGAAAAAGTGACTCGGAATGCTCCCATGCAAACTGTTTTCAACATAACTGAGTTATTAAAAAAAAAAAATCACATTCTGTACCTTTGTCTGTATGTCCAGAAAAAAAGACAGAATTGTGATCTATCAGCAGTCTAGAGCAAGATCATCTGACCTATACCCAAATCTGAGCTAAAGAACTGGGCATTAATTTGTTTGTGCATTACTTGTTATGTTCCCTTTCTGTGAATCTGTTATAGTTACCAATTCTCTCTCATTTTTTTGAGCAAAGACCTGATCTACCCTGGCATTACAGAGGCAATGGAAATGGAACAGAAAACAGAAAACTCCATTTTTCCAGAGAAACAAATAAGAAGAAATGGGGAAACTGAAGAGACCTGTAGGTTAAGTAATTTGTTATTCCACCATCCCTTCCTGTTGTACTCGAAAACTGTGAAGAGGACCTGGTATTTTGCCTCCTTAACCTGTCTCAAGTGAGCATGTTGCTAGGAGTTCTAATAACAGAATCTTCTGTCCCTTGGGTACAATAAGGCCTTGAACAAAATACTGGTCACCCATGACATGAAGGAGCATCAGAGACTTTCCAGTCATGGAAAAAACAGAAAATTCAATGAACAAGAAAAAAGGAATATAGCAATAAATTGACAAGAACTTACAAGGCAATCCCATTGCCATGCCCACCCTAAAACCCCCAATATATTGGACTTGAAGAGTGCAACTTAAATAAAAGATCACATTAAGATAAGAACATAGTAATTTTCATTTTCCTTCCTGGAAAAGACAAATCACTGTATTAGTAGAAAAATACCTTTGCATTTCCATTCAGGGTTCCACAGATCCACCTTCAAAAAGAAGGTCTGCTGGGAAAACTCTTCCATGTATGCACATATTTTATGGTCAGAAAAGTAGGGACAGAAAAATAAATTGGTACAAGGTGGAAAATGTCTGCAAAATATTGACAAAATAAAAGATTAAGTAAAGAGTACAGTGTGAAGAGAACTTAAGGGTTAAGCCCGCAAGGCATAGACAAGAAGCCAGGAAGAATCAGAGACGTGATATAAGCCATGTTTAAATAAAATAAAACCACAAGGGACAAACTGAGAGCAAGAGATCTCTCTTTTATATCTTTTTTTTTTTAACTGATATTCAGTGAGATAAAAATAGACAAACTGTTGCAAGACATACCCTTTCTTGTTCAGTTACAAAAACATCAGTGGACTTACCTAGTAGAAAGAAAAACAAAGTGACATTTCTTATAGTAAAGGGTGGATACATTTTTAATACATTCTTTTCTTTAATTAAATGCAATTTAATTTGAAGGAGAAAATAAATATTTTGAAAACCCTATCATTAGGTTTGTCATACTATGGCCCCTTCATCATTTAACATGTCTCATTTTTCCAGTCAATAGCAAATACTCTCACACTGAAAGCAAATTTTTCAGCATTTTGTATGACTATTCCCTGAGTACATAGCACTTTGGATGAGTGAGTCCTAAAATTCATGATTCAACTCTGCTTTTATGCAAAGTTCACAGCAAGTAAGATGACTTACTCTTTTATCCAGCTATCTATCTGTTTGTTTTATCTACATGATAGATTAATGGTATACAGGTCTTTAATGTAACCTAGACCATCAGGTAAATTTTTCTTCATCACATAACAAACTGTTGATTTTCATGGACATTCAACATATTCTATGAAAAAAAAAGCCTTTCTACAGTTCAGTGAACATTTAGGGCCAAATGACCTCAGCATTCCTCAACAGTGAGAACAACAATCCTACAGCACAGAACCAACACTTTTAAAAGGGTACCTGACAGAAGCTACAGTCATGCTGTCTTGAAGCACAAAAGAAAAGGAGAGTTTTTACTTTTTTCCTCTTTTCATTCATTTTTCATTGGCATGTGTAAGGGACTAGAAGCTTGTCTCAACATTGGTAGCAGGCAAGCTTAACCACCAAAGCCTAATCACCATGGCAACTGAGTGGGGCAGTTTCAGCCCATTGGGTCCCACCCCGCAGGAATGTGTGGCCTGTTATCTTGGAATACATGTCCTCTGCGCATGCGCCTGGGCCCAGAGTTAACTGACAATGGGGAGGGGGCTCGGACCCCCTAGAACTTTCGAGCATACTCTTAATGACGGTACTGGGCATGCGCCCCACTGCCGAGTGGGAGGCGTGGGTATGCAAAAGAGTCATCGACTATGCAAGAAGACAACCCTATAAAAGGGGAACTGGCAGAGACCACGAGGGAGCGTCCAGGAACATCTACCCTCCAGCGGATTTGAAGAGACATCAGGCGCATCAGACCGCACCAGCCGCACGGACCGCATGGATCACTCAGGCCACACGGACAGCACATAGACCCGTGGTGGTAGCTATCACAACACTCCAGTGCCATTTGTTTCTCCCCCTCTCTTTTTCCCTTTCTCGCTTTTCCTCTCTTTCTCTGCTTTTCTCTTGCGCATTTATTGTTGGCCGAATAAAGTGACTTGGCACTTGACTCCGTTTCAAGTCTTAATTCTGTTTCCGAGAATGTAAAAGGAACCTAGTCACGATAGAATATTGTAGTTAATCAGAAGTTAAGCCCAGCCGCCCCCAACGTCCCAGAATTATCTGAGGTCGGTTGGAAAGCAAGGGGGTTTAACCTCTGCCAAATTGTTCAACCCAGTAGTGGATCGTGACAGCATGCTTTTCTAATTTGTCAACTTCATTGTTGAGTGTAGCTATTTCTGCATGTTCCTATGTATGTTTTTTCAGTAACTCCAAATTGTTATGCCTCCAGATCTTTAAGAAAGATAAGTACATGCAGGCTGCAGCTTCAAGTAACTTTAAATAGACAATAGTCTAATTGGTAGGGTCTTTACATTCCAAAATGTGTTAAATTACTGTTGTCTTCATGGTTTGAAGAATTTCCTATAATGCTTATTTCACTGAGGATTTTTTTATTATTTTTTTTGTAAATAGGTTTAGCCTTCTTCTATAAAACATGGAGGGGGCTATCTTTTCCAGGCGATTTGCCACAGTTCATGTTGGTTTTTTTTTAAATAAATTCAGTCATTTCTTTCACCCATACCTTTGTAGGATATTATTAACCTTTTCTGAAGACTTTTGAAAAGTAGTGACAGTATCAAAAAAGCAGGCATTATCTTCAGTAGATTCACATCTATGTAGAATTTCATTAAAAAACAGACAGAAAAAATTATGTCTATTTTAATCCTGATGAATTATGAATACCAAAAATTAATAAAAAGAAATGATTGCATTCCCATACCAAGCAAATTGTTTCTCCCGGAAGAAAAACTAGAACTTTACTATACTCTTTCCACTATGACATCTCACAAATGTTCGAGTTGGAGCATATAAGACCTGATCCAGTGTCCCATGTAGTTAAGTAGTTCAATTAACTCAATTTCTGTTCTAAATATCCATTTCACCTAACCCTGTCTCTAAAACCTATGATACAAAATGAAAATAGGTAAGAAGCAATGAAGAAGGCAAGTTGTTTCATTAAATACCACCAAAGACATCTGCCTCTCTCTGTATTTCTATTGTCAATTACAAGTGTCAGCTAAGCATGAAATATACAATTCTGTGGGACTAGGGAAGTGCCTGTTTGCAGTTAAAGTTGAAAATGTGAAATGAATAGAAGGTATTAACATTTCCTAGTTTCTGTAAACAAACTTGAAAATTATCTGAATGATATGCATCTCTCTAACTGATTTTTTCAGATCATATTCGTAGCTGATAGATAAATACACAATGGGCTGAATCCCCAGATTATAGTCTCATGTCTCTGCAAATTATGTCAAACCCCTCATTTCCATTAAGAGAGTCAGCAATTCAACCCCAATGAAGAATAATAATGTTCATGCAATCTTTATGTGAACTATCTGTGCTATAGTATAATAATGTTAGAAAAAGTCAGCACCTTGTAATGTAAATTTCAGTAATCTGCTGCAGCATGGTAATTCATCTAAATAGTCTGACTAAAACTGCATTCTTCTCAAAAAAAAAAAAAAGACTTCATTGTGGCACTTTCCTTTTCAAGTTCAGTATAATATTTTAGAGCAGACCGGGATAGATTTATAATATATAAATAAAAAGTCTTAATATTCTAAATATATATACTTTCAAGAACTCTTAGAAATAAGAGTAATAGAAGCTTGATCTGCCTCCTTAATTGATCTTTAGTGTTTGAATCTGAACAATGAAAGGGTTGACTTTTCATCCTTCCTTTTCACACGTAACTAAAAGTATTGTTACACTATCATGACTGTAGATATAAACTGAAGTAATTAATACAGAGCAAATTATCCATGCATCAATGTGTCTGTAAGAAAGTAAGTAATAAATCATTACATAAAAGCTTATATTGATAATGGTAAACAAAATAGTGTGTACAAATGAGCTTTCTTCATAAGATGTTGATGTTAATCTATGTCAAGAGAGAATAAAGCCGAGAGAATAAATCCAACAGAATAAATGTGTTGTCACTGGTTCTAAAGAGACATTCTGAAGAGTTTAAAAAAAAAAAAAAAAGAGAAAAAAGTTTGAGATCTTCCTGATTTAAGACTGAACACAAGCTTACAGTTTTGAGCTTTATCTAACAAGTATCTTGATGTAAAACTTCACTCATAGAAATTTATAGTGAACATGCCTTAGCTCAGGTAAGTAGTTTTTATGAAAGAATATGAGTGTCATTATAAAATCTACATGATAACAAAATAAAAAGAATACTTGCAAATTGTTAACTTTAATTTCCTTTATAGTGAATATTTTCCACAGAAAACAAGCTCAATTTTTCAGATAACTACAGCTACTGTGTGTAACAGTCCTATTAAGTCCACATATATGCATCCCACACGCATCATACATTCAATGACAAAGTAGTTCCTTTCTATATTCTTCGCTTTTTTTCTTTGTACTGACACAAAAGAGGAAGAAAGGTAAGTTTTTAAAGAACTATTTTAAAAACCTATTACAGAAAAACCAAAAATCAATGGTTCCTTCCATAAAAGTCATGCAGGCAAACAGAAAACTAGAATACTTTGTGAGTGACTGTACATCAGATGGCAGAAATCAATAGTTTCTGTAAAGAAGGTATCCTTAGGGATAGAAAGCTTCAAGGTATGAATAGAACAGTAGTTTCAGTGCCTGGCATCTGCAGAACTGATAATACAGTTTCTAATCCCTGCCCAAGAGTGGGTAAAAAAAATACAGTTTCCAAAGTTTTAATGATCCAGAGTGAATACATTACGAAATCCTGCTGAGCTGCTTTAGCCCTTCTTTACCTGAGGGATATGTTAGCAGACCAATCAAATAATTCAGAAAACCATGCAGCTTAACCAGCAATATTGGAATGAAGTTTACCCTTCCTTCTGGGTACCCTAATGGCTGCTGAAATCTCAAATACTCACCTCAGACAGCAGCTTGATTTATCAGTAGCAAAGACTATATCGGTATGAAGGAAGAAAAAGATTTTATGTAGTTTTTTGTAAATCTGCTTTGTGCATTAAGCTCACCTCAAAGTACAAAAAGCAAACAAACACAGGACTTCCTAGTGTCTGGGATTAAGTCCTGTGACTCCCTGGTAATGTCCTAACTCCACATCTTCATTATCCATTACTCTTTTCCCATATTCCAAGTTCCATGTAAAGGAAAACTAAATTTGAAGAGTAATAGTGTGCCCCAGCTGATAACATCATACTCTGCTGACAAGGAACAACTTTAGACACATATTCACCATCAAGTTACTTGATTGTAATTGTCTTTCAGGTCAATGTCAACCCAGCATCCGTACTGCATCCATGTTAGTTTGCTTCTGATGTCTCTTTTGTAGTGAACTAACTAATTCCAGACAAAACAAATCCCAATAAGATGACTTTGAGAACATGTTTCACACCAAAAATTATTTTCTAAAATCAGTTTTAAAAGTTCAACCTGGTGTGGGCTCTTTCCCCTCTACAATATTACCCACAACTTCCTAGAAATACATTAAGGACAGTGCCCTGGTTTCAGCTGGGATAGAGTTCATTTTCTTTCTAGTAGCTCGTATAGCACTGTGTTTTGGATTTAGGATGAGAATAATGTTGATAACACACCGATGTTTTTGTTACTGCTGAGCAGTGGTACACAGAGTCAAAGCACTTTCCTGCTTCTCACATTGCATCACCAGTGAGTATGCTGGGGGTGCATGAGCAGCTGGGAGGGGGGACAGCTGGGACAGCTGACCCCAACTGACCAAAGGGAAATTCCATACCATATGATGTCATACTCAGTATATAAACTAGGGGAGAAGCTGGTCAGGACCAGCGACTAGAAAGAAAATTAACTCTATCCCAGCTGAAACCAGGACACTGTCATTAAGAAAAGAAACAAACAGACTTACATTAAGGAACTGTTCCAGGACATTAAACACATGCTTTATCTCTCAGGAGATAGTGCTGTGCAGAAAGAAAGGAAGGAAGAACAGATGGCAGAAGAAAAAGAAGGAAAAAAGGGGATACAGCCAGTCAGGCAGATGAAGACAGACAGAAAGAAAGACAAAATAGATGTAAAGAAAAACAGGTGGAAAGAGCAAGAAAAATGGAAGAAAAGGGATGGACAGAAAGGCAGACATTTCAGACATTTTTAACTGAAGAGGTTATGCCTTAGGG
>NW_009258896.1:115062-117292 GCF_000687185.1 Egretta garzetta
AGGAATGCCATGAGGGCTGAGAGGATTCAGGACCAAATGTTCCATAATTTGATCATCTGACTTTAGATATTAAACCTGAGAAATGTGTCTGAAAACCATTCCGCTCTGCTAAACCTTGAGGGGAGGGTGTGCTGCCTGGGTTCACTGCATTTATCACTGCAGATGTAACTACAGTGAATATTTCATAGGTATAATTATTAATATACAAAAATATTTAAAGATATTATTTCAACAAATTAACTTCAGAAAGCCTTTCTTTAGAGATTTATAGATTGCCACTTTTTAACCATGAAAGCAGTGAAGGCAGACATGATAGTCTTTGAGGGGAATAGGTTATCAGTCCTTCAGATGTACTTATCCCAGCTTGGGGAGACAGAGAAAATCTTGTCACAATGTTGTAAGTAAGCTGTACTTCTGCCAAGTCTATTAGACATACAGAGGCAATATCTTTTCAGCCTTACTCTTTCAGCAGCATGCCAGAATGAAAAGCATTGAAGAAGTTCCTTACACCTCTGAGAGGCTCCCTGTTGATCTGTGAATCCCAAAGAGCTGCAGGTGTCAAACTACACAGTTAAGAGCTCCAGAACATTTTAAGTTTCAACTCTTTTTCTTCCATCACTGCAAGTCATTTCATAATATCCATTTCAGTATGGTGCTTAGGTAAAAAAGAAACCCAAAAAAAACCCCCAACACATTTGACACATTGCACGTAAATATGTGCTTGAAGTTATAGTCTAACCATATAATATGAAAACCCAGAAAGTTCCCAGGGTTGCACAGGAAAAGTTGAGTGAATCAGATTTATCATGTATTTGACACATGCTTTTTCAATATAGTTTGCATAAACTTACTGCTACAACATAACACTCTCAAATGATTTAGCATGCATGATAACTCCCAGTCCTTATCTGGAGTTCTTGTCATGTCAAACAATGCACACAAAAGAACTAGATAAGCAAATACTGATGTATACCTTCCAATCATTCTGAGGACTGTATTGGCTGCTTCTTCTGTACTGTGCTACTTTTGCAGGTGTTATCTATAATAGGCAGGCTGATATAAAATTCAAAAAATTGGCATTATAATTTTCACATTTGTCAGTTTGAGGTATGTTTTTTTCAGCTGGAGAGAAAATAAGAATATGTTCAAACACTACCTTTTCTGCCATGTCTTCCTGAGGTATTTATTTATTTATTTTCAAAATACGCTTGGTAATGTTACTAGCACTGTAATTGATTAAGTGACTTCAAGGCATGATGAATGTTTGCCATCTTTTCAGGGGGAGCCTTCAGAAATTTTCCTGCTCTATACCTCCTGCTGTCATGAATAATGATTTTACTTTGCCAGATGAAGGTGATAATGATGAATCTTGTTGAAATTCCTTATGGCTGTTTATTTAAGCAAATGGAAGGGAAAAACCCCTATGACTATTTAAAATTTTAATATGGTATTGTGAGAAGAAATAGTGACATAATTAAAACATCAACTAATGTCTAAGTTTGCAGTGTAAGTGCTTGATAAAATTCACAGAAAATGCGATGTTGAGTATTAATCTCAGAAATTTAAATATTTTCAGACATAAATTATAAAACCCACCAATTAGTCTCAGGATACTTTGGAGCCATGCGCCTGTGCGGTGAAACATGAAGATTGGAAAAGTACAGGATAATATAATGTAGTAAAATAATATTCTTCTAAATAATTTAACTTAAATTATATATTATTTCATAATGTTTAAAGGAAACATAGCATTTCTACATTTCTTAGGGCTTGAATGTTTTGTAAAAGAAACTTGAGATATTTTGGTTCTGTCTATACCATCAGATAATGTGAATCTACAGTCTGCTCTTGGGCCCTCATATCCCTATCAGCTGCATTGTATGCTTACTTCCTCCAATGCTGTCCTTTGGACTGAAGTTATGCATCACCTTTAAGACAACACAGCTGCAGTTCTCAGGGAAGTCTACTCCACAGGGACTCTGTCCTGGTTTCGGCTGGGACAGAGTTAATTTTCTTCATAGTAGCTAGCAGAGTGCTGTGTTTTGGATTTAGTACCAGAAGGATGTTGATAACACACTGATGTTTTCAGCTGTTGCCAAGTGTGCTCAGACTACTCAAGGACTTTTTGAGCTTCTCCTGCTCGGCCAGGTGCATAACAAGCTGGGAGTACAGCACAGCTAGCACAGCTAACCCAAACTGTCCAAAGAGCTATTCCATACCATATAACGTC
>NW_009258896.1:117487-118192 GCF_000687185.1 Egretta garzetta
GAGCGAGGGGGGAGAGTGAGCGAGCGGCTGCGTGGTGCTTAGTTGCCAGCCGGGTTAAACCACGACACACTCCCCATATAAACAATATGGATGAATTAGTTCCAAGTTATTCCCTTTACCCTACAGATTATCAAGCTAATGTACCCCTAGGAACCACTACATGCTCTCAAATGTCACTTCAGGACACTGAGGCGAAGGGTTCTGGAGCAGAGGATTGCGCCGAGGGACCCTTTCTGAAGCAGCAAAACCGCAGCAAAAACCGCGGAGGCCAATGGTGAAAAAGCACAGGGAGAGAGAGGGGACCCCAACCCCCCCTCCAGAGTGCAAAAGGGTGGGCTCCTGACGAGCGGCAGCTCTGACTCAGCAGGGACGGAGTCAGGGGTGACGGCGGCCTGACCCTCCTGATGTACAAAAGCAGCCCCCAGGGAGCGCGAGCGACCCGGAGCGCGGCGAACAGGGTGGGCAAACAGGGTGTGGCGCGTGCGTCGGAGGGGCGTGGCGCGGCAGTTTGTGCAGGCAGTGTGCGTGGGCAGGGCGCGCTCTCCCCAACTGGCTCGGAGGGTCACTCGATTAGCACCCGTAGATATCCCACAAGAGGTGCAAGCAATGGTTTCCACTCGTCTGAAAGCCGTGGCCAGAAAAAACGTGGCGACCCAAACGGAGTCCCCACCTAAACAGAAACATGCGGCTGTCCAGGTCGCTGGC
>NW_009258896.1:121882-167023 GCF_000687185.1 Egretta garzetta
GTTGTGCCAGGGCAGGTTTAGGTTGGACATTAGGAAAAACTTCTTCACCAAAAGGGCTGTCAGGCTCTGGAATGGGCTGCCCAGAGAGGTGGTTGAGTCCTCCTCCCTGGAGGTATTTAAAAGAAGGATAGATGAGGTGCTTAGGGTCATGGTTTAGTGGTGGGATGTCAGGGTTAGGTTAAAGGTTGGACTTGATGATCTCAAAGGTCTTTTCCAAGCAAAGTGATTCTATGATTCTATGTAATGGAATGAGAATATTATATTAGTGAGTTGTGATATAATCCTTGTATTTTTTCAGGTACTCTTAACTAAAAAGGTACTAAAGAACTATTGTTGCTGAGGGTACAGAATGACTCTGAAAAAGTTCTTTGTATTTAAATGTGGCCATCCCACCCTGATGAATCTTAACTGGTGAATGTACACACAAGAAATTCTTCTTTATCTGGCTGGAGGTCCAAGGGTTTATCTATGATGCCTTTAGTTATGATGACATGGACTGTCTTCTGAACTGTTCTCCTATACCTGAGAAAGGTTCATACATTTCTTATTAGTTATTCAAAGTGCTGTCAAAAGGCAGCTGGTGGTGGACTATTACTTTAGGTATAGCTTTTTCTGTACGGATACTGTTGAACAATCTGTAAAGCCATTCAAATTTGTAGTATAGGGAAAATATTCATTATAAAGAATGCCAAAGCAGTACATTAAATGTTTCTGTTAAATGATTCAATTCCTTTCACAGCCTTTCCTTTGTTTTCTTAGGAATATATGAATGCTAGGTGATATTACTGCTCTTTTTGTCTAGTAACTACTTGAACAATTTATGTTATTGCTTGAGAAAGGACAAGCCTTTTTGCACTGTATCAGCATAGCCAATTTTACTTAAAAACATCAATAGCCTTGAATTACTAGGAAGTAGAAGGGAAAAGAGAGAAAAAAAACGCCTTGGATTATGTAAATTAAAGGATTATGTAGGTTAAATTAAATTAATCTTCACACAATACAATTTTGTGAAGCTTTGAAAGAATCTTAGTTAAGTCTCAGAACTTGGAAACTAAAATCATACGAAATTACTAGACAACATACAGGTATACTTTTAAATAACCAAGTAATCAAAGGAACATGCTGTTACTCTTGGGTTTTTTTTAATATAACTGTCCAGAAACTACAAGCTATAAGCATTTCTTGGTTTGCATTTCAGTGTGTAACAAACTAACACAGTAATACTTCTTGTCTAGCATGGTCTAGCAGAGCTCCTTTCTTCAGTGAGCTCTTTAACACAGGTTCAAAAGGAAGTGAAAAATTTATTAAGTTGTCAAAAATAATTATAGCAAGAACACAGAGATACAGACCTATCATAAATTAGCAGAACATTTTATAATGTTTCTCTCTATAAAGACAGCTTCCACCTATTTTGTCTTAATCAAACAAGTCAAATGTGAATAAATTCGATCAGATATTTTTTCTTTCTGTTATTATTATTTAGATAACTTCTGAGATCTGCTTTGTACTGCCATTTTTGTTAATGTTCTTTTAAAGGAATCAAAAGAAAAATGTCCATGATAAAATAGTCAATATTTTTATCAATCTGAAAAAGAAATACTGTCTCTTTTTTTTAAATTCAAGTCCTACTCCTCTTTCTCTTTCAGAATAGTTTTTCAAAGAGGAAATTATTTTGTGCTACCTTATTTTTGTATTTTGTTTGAATAATGACCTCTGTGTAAACGACACATAAGAAGCAAGCTTTGTGAACTCAAGCTAAGCCTATTTGCAAGTGGAGGATAATGACTCATTAAAAATTTTACACCAGATATCGTTTTAAGTTTTTAGTGTGAGAACTTTGGAGACCATTTTAATGGGAGAGACTTAGAGTCTCCACAGTGTGGGGTTAGAAAGTAAGTCTCCTGTGCCCCTCATAAATCTCCTGTGTATACACTAAAATATTTATTCAGTGGTGCATTTCACCTGATAAAAATATGAAATAAAGTGTATGTAAGATACAATATTCTTGAATTTGTATTGAAGAATTTTTTTTAAATACTCTGTAATGAATTTAGTCATTCTGTGTCACTTGACTTTCCTAGCTGTGCATCTCAGCTTGCCACAGCTAGATGGACACACAGCTAGCTCAGTGTTTACACAAGGTAACTCTTCAGCAAAGAAAACCCCTAAGCAGTAAAATTATCTTCAAATAACAGCCCAAGTGATTAGGAAATAAACAGAATTAGAAGAAAAAAATATTTAGCAATACAGCAAATCCACTTTCCTTTAGAAAATTTGCATTTTAAATAAGCTTGAGAACGGATATATGACATAAACTACTTTGATGTCGCAGTCTTTCAGTTGTCCAGATAAAGCATCTGACTTTAGTAATGTATGTATCTCTTTCCAGCCTTCACTTTTGGGCCTTTTCCCCACACAAATTAAGTTGTGCATAAGGAGGTACTTCTCAAGCCTCAGACTGCCTCGATGCAGCTGTTGCCAAGCATGGAAGCTCAGAAGTGCACAAAAATTCATCAGATTAAAAGATATTTCAAGACAAAAAGCTTTAGCTCTCTTTTGCTCCAAATTAGTTATACAAAACTAAAATGTCATCTGAAGTGTATGCTTATAGAACTTTTAGTTCTGTCTGAAGTGAGTCAGAGTTTTGGAGTACAGGCTCTCGAGCAGGAGCTGACAAAAATATCTGTCACATTTTGTATGTTTTACCCTAAGATTCTATGCTTTCATTTCTGATTTCTTTGGTACTTAATGCCACAGGTGATTAAGCCTACTGTATCGGATTTTGCTAGCACTCCCACACACTCTCCCCACCCCCGAAAAAATAGTGCTTGGCTTTCTATACACCAAGTCTGAATCTTAGGGTCAATCCTTTACAGTTTTACAAACTGTGGTACTTTAACTTAAATTAAACTTTAATTTAGTAAATACCTGAAATATTTGGAAGCTTGTTTATTTAAACAAACAAACAACAACAAAAAAAACCACCCATACATACAAAAACCCCAAGGCCATGGCACACTCATATAAAATTATGATTTGAAACATACCTTATACAAAACAGAAATAAAAGGATCTTAAAGCTTCTTACTTTGTGAAAGTTATTATTAAGACCTTTTTTTTAGGCCTGAATAGCCAGTGAACTGACAAAACAAACCTTGATTTTTTTAATGTGAGAAAAGCAGAAAGCTTCTTTGAAGCCAACAGGGCCATTTCTCTTTAATAAATAAATTGTATCAAATTAATTCTTATCGGTTTTATGTAGTAGATAAGTACATGACCATGCCAGACAGTGCAGCAGTATACGAGCCAATTACTATTTTTCTTAAGACACCAACTTTACTAAAACAATAAAGATCTTTAGTGTGACTATGCTGTACTATATTACAAAAAAAAAAAAAAGAAAAATATCAAGAAATACAACATTTATAATAAGGGATTTTTGTTTTGTTCAGTTAAAATTAAAAGGATGAAGATATTGTTATTTTGCAACACAAAGGGTAATGTAGTACAATGAGAATGAAAAGAGGGTTTTTTTAACCTGAAAATGAATGGTGACATTTTGTTTAGGCTTTTATGGATTCCGCATTTGTTGTCTCTGCACAGGTTTAAGAGTTCTAATCTATTTAATTGTTGTTTTCACAGAAGCCTTTTCAAATCTTTTGTCATCTTTGATACTCTATATTTTTTTCATATCTTCTGGATCCTATTCAAGATGAAGAGCAGAACTGCATACACTATAGTATACACCAACACAGACATATAGTTCACACAGTAACATGTCAATATTTATTCAATCATGTTTGCTACTCTTTTCCAAACTTTCTATTTCCTTTGTGTGTTTTTATGTTTTGTTAACCTTGAGTATAGAGATGACATATTCATAAAATAATTTTTTTTTACCTTGAAAAAGTTAATTTTTCTGTGGCAAAAGCCTATTCAGAACTCCACACCGTGTGTTTAGGAAAATAGGATTTCCTTTTTCAATGTGAATTGCTTTGGAATTATCTTCACAAATTTTTGTCTCCATTTTATTTTCTAATGCATCAATAGTATAAAATCCTTCAGTAACTCTTTAACATTTGCCAAAATATGTACGTTTTGTCATTTATGGCAATTTTCCAGGTGATAAATGACAAAATTCACATATTTTTCCAAATGTGTCCATATTTAGCAAGGATGCACATGGACATCCTCATGGGATTCCACTGGTGAATTTCTTCCACAGCGAAACTTCCCATCTTCTCCTCCAAATTTGTCTCCCACCTTTTTGTGTCATTTGAGATCAATTTTTTATTTCATCCTATCACACCTTATTTTCTTCAAGTCTTGTTGTAAGGGCTCTATTCAACATGCTCACTAACTCCTCCAGAGAGAGCAGAGAATTGCCTTCCATGCTGTTTGTCATAGATGTGAACAGTGACTCAGGCTTGCTCAAGGTAAGATTCAGAACAAATTGATATATTGCATGATATGGAGGTAAATTCACAGAGATTGATACTATTCTGGTAACAAGTTTCCTTCCACATCAGTCATATCAGCACACTTTCTAGGCCACCATAGCCCAGGCAATGCTGATGCATAAATCACTTTTATTCAGTATGTCCTACGATTTGTTGATTCTGCTGTCTACAATAAACTTGAAAATATGTTGCCAAATTATTTTTTGCTAATTTTTCTTTTTTTGAGGTTTTTTTTAAGAAAAAAAAAAAAGTGCTTACATTCCTCAATAGAGCAATAACATCTCAGGAACTTATTGGCCATCTCTGCATCACATAACAACTTTCCCTAATCCCACTACCTTCTGCAATACATTTTGCATGTTACAAATAGTTCTTAACTACTCCACAATTTACACTAGGTATAAAAGCATTATTTAAAAAAAACCCAAAACTAAAGAGAAAATTCTTTCTGGTTTCTTTGGTTAGATTTTGAGCAGTGCTTTTTAGGTCTACACTTGAATGTATCAGCTGAAAGTAGCTCTAACTGATTGTCAAAGTCTTAGGTTCTTGTCCAGTTCTCTGGTAAACAAATCTAAACTGCTACAAAATCTGGGTCTTCACTGGACCTTTCCTGGACCTGGGCTATGTTTCATGGAGAGTTATCCTTTTTCATAATGCACTGAAGATAAGAAAAAGGTTGTTTCCAGATAAAAGCATTTGCCTTTTCACCCACTGAAGATGCGTGCTGTATGCAGAGAAATATTCTGGGAGGACATGTGGAATATTAGTATTACTACGATTAAGAAGACAATTGGAGGAGTAACTTTTCTAGTGTTATACATAATACCTATTTGATTAGTTCCTGTTATGAGCTAGTCTCCATCTTCCTGGCATCTTTTAAGAGGAAAAAACCAAATAGTTCTGCTACAGAGGTAATCTGATGTTCATGAAGGTCAATGTGAATGGCATTCATGACTACAGTGTACATGAATCTGAGAACAAGGACAAAAAACCGTCAGCATAAACTGAGAGATATCAGAAACTGATCGATTACTTGCTAGTACAAAATGTACACACCATTTGAGCATTAAAAGTGAGGCTCAAGTGGTGACTTGCCGAGGTTCAGAGTTGCACCTTGAACCATTACCTCCCTCTGGTATCCCATAAAACAACATTCTACAAGTATGCTGAGTTAGATTGTTTTCTGCCACAGCATGCTGCAATATCAAACTATCCATCAATGGATACCCATTTTTCTGTATCAAAAACAGTTCAGTACTCTTTAGCTCACCATTTTTGACTGAGTATCTATAAAAAGTGCTACAACTGAGTGATTTTAAAATGAGATGAAGATGCAACAAATGGTTTGGATTCCCTCTAAAGTCCAAGGAGCAGTTCTAGTAATTGATTTAAAATTCAGTACTCTGTAGGGTATAAATGTATAATGATCCTCCTGCTCGAATTAATACTGAATTGTGCTTTTAAACTTCAATGTTGAACCTTGAGCCAGACAAAATTTCTTGGAGTAAATGTCCCTGTAATGTTTCTGAAAGCAGCACATACAACAGCTTTTCTCTTGTGTAGAGGATTGTAATATGTTACAAAAATTATTTTTCATTCTGAATCAGAACAAACCTCCCAGATGTAGAAATTTCCCATGAATTGTAAATATTGTTCTTGGTTCTGTTTTACTGATATTCTTTTCTCCAAATCAATGCACTGGAATCTCAAGAGCGCTAAGAAATTATATTTATACTAATAAACTAAAAAGTGCCAGGGTTGAGAACAGACCTAAAGTCATCCATGTTGCTTATCTCCAGCACTTCATGGTTCTTCCTTTCCAGCTAGCACTCTCACAGATGGTGCTTCAACTCAATATAGGGTGCTGCAGAGGCCTAGTACTATTACCAACAGGTCATATGAGAAGTATGGGGAAGAGAGTTTAAATGTATAGACTTGAGCCACTCTGCTATTTTCCCTCAAACTTGGAGAATAGACCCTGGAACATTTTATTTATTGAATAGGTGTGGCTTGGAAATCTGTGTCCAGGAAAGTGTAGGGTCCTTAACATGTCATCACTTTGTAAAATCAAGGACCTCAAGTGTTTCACTCCCTCATGTTTCACCCATTTTGCTCCATTCTTGTTATTATTTCTTCTATGATAGCAACAATCTCATTTTTAACATAAATAAAAAAAATGTAACAGATTTTACAGATCCTGTTTGCAGTGCTTTTCTTTGCCTGTAATAGCACTAGTGCTATTTATTTTAAAAATTATTATAAGAAAAAAAAGTTCTAATTGAATCTTATCTTCTGCTAACACATTTATTTTCTTTCTTGTGTTTTAGCTGATATGATATTTATTTTTTCAAAACAATGATGCTTCACACTTAGTGACAAGTTGTTCATATAGAATGAGTGCACTTTTCCAATTTAAGTTTTCATAGAGCACTGCAGTTTGTATTAGTAATATAATGTGGGCACTGCTGTTATTTATGTTCACATTTGAACATTTGTACTCACCTTTGAAGTCAAGGTGGACTTGTAAGTGCAAATAAAAGTAGGATTTGGCAAAAAATAGCTTGTCGTGGTTTAACCCGGCTGGCAACTAAGCACCACACAGCTGCTCACTCACTCCCCCCTCCCTCAATGGCATGGGGGAGAGAATCAGGAAGAAAATAAAAGGTAAGAGATGTGGGCTGAGATAGAGACAGTTTAATAAGAGGGGGGAAAAAAAGAATAATAATAGTAATATTGAGAATGGTAAAAGAATATACAGAATATACAAAATGAATGATGCACAATGCAGTTGCTCACCACCCGCCGACCAATGCCCAGCCCGTCCTGAGCAGCAATCACTCCTCCCCCTCCCCAACCAAATAACCCCCCCGAACATGACATTATATGGTATGGAATAGCTCTTTGGACAGTTTGGGTTAGCTGTCCTAGCTATGCTCCCTCCCAGCTTGTTATGCACCTGGCCAAGCAGGAGAAGCTCAAAAAGTCCTTGAGTAGTCTGAGCACTACTTAGCAACAACTAAAAACATCAGTGTGTTATCAACATTCTTCTAGTACTAAATCCAAAACACAGCACTATGCTAGCTACTATGAGGAAAATTAACTCTATCCCAGCCGAAACCAGGACATAGCTGTAGAATTGTATGCACTGTCATAAAATGAGCATGCCATTAGAGGTTTGACACCTTTTTTTTTTTTTTTTTCATTTCAGATAATGATAGTTATTTGGTCCCAGTTTGGTCCTTTGCATGGGAGAGAAGTAAGAGGAAGAACTTTATCTCAAGATTAACATTTTATGGTGTCTATTATCTTCAATAGTAAGCCATGGTCAGAAGTGTTGAAGGCTGATGTAGGACATAAATGGCCCTTAGGGAATCTGTAGCTAAGATACATCTGCTTCAACTTCAATGTGAGAAAGTTAAGGGTCAGATGTAGCTTCAGATTTTAGGAACTTAAGTATCAGTATCTGCATATAGGATTCTTCATTTTAGATTAAGTTAATGGCTCTCTGGACCCCCTAACTGTTGATTAGTGATTCACTTCAGTTTCCACACTTAGTTATTTAGTGCTATTTGAGATGCCTTGGGGTATCCCGTCTGGCCTTCAACTGCCACTTGAGAAAGATACGAATATAAAAATAACTCCTTTAAGTCCTGCATTACAGGTGGTTATGAATACCTCAAATACCCTAGGGCATCTTAAATGTCAATATACCCCTACATGAGGACAGCCTTACTGATTTCTAAAATTTTCATTGACCATAGTTTTGACTATTTATGAGCTGAATCCCACCCCAGATGCCTTAGACAGACAACATAAGGTCCCTTTATATTCAATGGAGAGCAAGAGAAACCTCTGGAGGACAGTTCATCTCATTCTAAAGCATCACAGAGAAAATAATCATCTGGAGTTTCTATTGCTAGGCCTTGGCAGTAAAGGTTATTAGATCAGACTTAGATGTGAGATGTCTTAGCTAGAGATAACTAGATCCAGGTTAGACAAATCTATTTGTTGCGCACAGAGGTGAACTCCAGTCTGAGTCTGTATGAACTGTACAGAAGGTATTTCCCTTTTCCTCTTATTCTTACTCACCTCTTTGCAGCCTCACTTTTTTGCCTGGAAAAATAATGGACAAAT
Organism: Egretta garzetta; assembly: GCF_000687185.1. Lineage (NCBI taxonomy): Eukaryota > Metazoa > Chordata > Aves > Pelecaniformes > Ardeidae > Egretta > Egretta garzetta. The sequence goes on from NW_009258896.1 coordinate 130,477, forward strand.
CCTCTTCAAACACACTTTGGGACACATGAAAAAGAAAATGTCTGGGAACAATTTGTACGGATTTGCCAAAGATAAATCTGACAAATCTGATTGCCTTATATGACAAAGTGACTGGATTTGTGGATTAGATGAGAGGAGCAGATATCATTTGAAAAGCAAGACTTTCAACACAGTCTCCCACAATATTTTTCTGTGAAAAAGTGAAGATGTTGCAGTATGAATGGATGAAATTCAACAAGGACAAAAGCAAAGTCCTGCCCCTTGGGAAAGACTGGGGAGCTACTCTGCAGAAAAGGCTTTTGGGATCCTTGGGGGAGAGTGGGACGAATGATAGCCAGCCATGTGGCCTGGCAGCAGTGATGTCTAACAACATCCAGGGATGTACTAACAGGAGCACAAACAGCAGATCAAATGAAGGGATTATCCCCCTACTCAGCACTCATTGGACCACATCTAGAACATTGCAACTAGTTTTGGGCCCCCCACTACAGGAAAGACATTGGTAAAATGGAGCAAGTTCAGCAGAGGGAGAACAAGATGGTTAGTGCTGGAGCACTTGCCCTGTGACAATAATCTGAGGGATGGGGGCTGGTTCATTCTCGGAGAAGAGACTGCTGTGGGGAGACCTAACAGCAGTCCCACATTACCTGTAGGGAAGCTACTGAGAAGATGGAGCCAGGATCTTCACAGCAGTGTATGCCAAGAGGATGAGTTACAAAGGGCATAACTTTAAATGAAAGAGGCTCACACTAGATATAAGGTGATTTTTTTTGCCCATGAGGACAGTCAGACAGTGGAATAGGTTGCCCAGAGAGACTGTGCAGTGTCCATCCTTGGGGGATTTCTAGATCTGACTGGATGAAGTTTTGAGCAACATGGGCTGATCTCACAGCTGACCTGAAGTGAGCAGGAGGTTGGACCTGTGGTTGGAGGTTGCTGCCTGTGAACTTAATGTTCTAAGTCTAGGCTGCTGATACATGTTTTCCAGATTTATGAAAAAACATGACAAAAAAATTGTTACATCCAATAATTTATTTTCTGGTTCCTCACTTAACTTCATGAGCATTCAATATAAAATTTTACACCTGAACTTATTATCTTGATTGATTTTTATAGTCAAAAAAGCCAAATATCATTCCTTTGATGCTACAGTAGATTACATGGATCATATACCAAAATAGCTCCTCCTACTCAGTAACTCTAAAGGAAGCAAAGAGCAACTGATTTAAATGTAGAATATTTGCTGAAACTATTTAAGGTCATGAAAGATTAATTCCTATCCAGAAGGATCTCATTTAGTCAGCTGACGATGTTTTAGAAGTTATCTATGAAATGAAAGGTCAAAAAAATTGGACTCAGTCTTTGGCTGGAGCAAACAAATACTTATCTGTTGTTCTCAATTTATTGAAAGTTCAGTTTCTAAAGGACTTTTGCTGTTTTACTGAAGACTGTATATTTCATGAAATTAATAATCAGTAGTATACTATAAAGATTTTGTGAGAACAAAAAAAAGAGATTGTTGCTGTGAAAGTTTACCTGTATTACTTAGATTTATCACCAAATTATGTAAATAGCTAATATCCATTCACAATTTAGTAAAATGTGTAAAAGAACAAACAAACAGAAAGGTTTATTTTGTAATTTTCATTTAAATGGACTAACCTCCAATATATCGCATTCATTGCAGGTATGATTGTCAAACAGCATACTTAACAGTGACTATTGAATACATGGAAGATGCAGCATTGTGAATTTTTGTCTGCTGAGCCTTGCAAAATTAATAGATTGATAGAAAACATTTGCAGTGAAGTCCAAACATATAAATGAAAGAATGTGACTTCATAAGAAAAGCTGCCATTTCAGACAAAAATGATTGGCACCTTCATTGTGAACGAAGTGCTTATTGCAAGGAAGATTTCTGCTTAGAAATGAGGAAGAACATAATTTAAGAAAGAGAGTCATATAATTTAACTAGGGGAAAATATGTATTATATCATATGGTTCATCAGTCTGCTGATTCATAATTGCTCCTTGTCATGTTTTCAACAGAGTTTTGCCTGATTTAGTTTTAAGTGTTCAAGAGAAGTAACTCTTCATTTCCCACAGGAGACTATATTGGCTGTGAGAGCTTATTGCAAGGAAGTTTTTATTAAATTCATTCTAAGACCTGTTGTTAATATAAATCACTAAAATTAGGTTTTTTATTATTATTATTATCTTAATTGCTACTTTCTTTTCACTTGATATGTTAAAATGATGTTTCTCATTTAACCCAGATTTATATTTAACTTTGAAATAATTCTTCTGTAAGCGATCTCTCCCATCTTTTGCACTTATATTTCAAACTGTCTATACTTACTTGGTAATGGAATGATTGGAACTCAGTATCTTTAGATCTGTCTCAATAGCATCGCTTAGAGAAAGAATGGCATTTGCATAAACTAAAATTGTGTTCATAAGTTTTTGGTGTGATTCTTTGCAAAGTGATTGCTATTTCTGTTACTGTTTCATTTCTCATTACCTTCTGCTTGTTACACAGCATCAAAGAAATATTTTTACAGATCTGAAATAGTAGAGGATTTGTTAAATGAAAATTTTTTAAGTAAAAACCATTTCTGATGCTTCAGTGAAGATGAAGAATGAAAATGAAGTGTTAGCAGACAAGTTATACAGCAAGTAAGTGCATGAGGACCAGTAGAGTGGACATTATTATCGGGTTTCATAAGCAATCAAAACACTGATAGGTGAAGTTAGCTAAACTTATAAGTAGCTCTATTTTATCATTATAGGTTTTGAATATCCTTTTGCTTATTTTTCCTAGGTTACAGCAGCCCCATTCCCCCTGAAGAGGTACACCTGTATTTGTGTAATGTGTCAATTAAATCAATAGACTCACATGTGAACTTAGAGGTCTGCATGTACCTATATCATTGTGAAATAAAGGCTCCACTGCATTTTTCTGGAATTAATGTTATTTTTCCCCTGACTCTGATAATATATATATTTTTATTTTACTTTCCTATTTTTTCTTTTTTTTTATTTTCTTTTTTTTTTTTTTAATTTTAAATCTGGCATATAGCTATATTCAATCTGGCACTGATAAATCCTATTTCTATTACCTATAATGGCACTTCATTTTCTTTCCCCCTTTTCGATATAGTATGTATGTTACTCAAATGCTTCCATTTAATCCTTTCCACTCTTTGCAACTCTCCTTAAAGAAAATGTGAAAATAACAATAGGTATAATACAATAGATGACGACAGTTTTATAGCTGTTTCCACAGATCTAGAAATGAAAATGAAACCAGTGAACTTTAGAATGTCCTTTTGACAGGCTGTTGCTAACATCAGTAAGAGTGACCTGACACTTTCTTCCCCTCTGTTTAATGATTACAAGTTTTTGATTAATACTTGGTGTGATATAGCCTGAACGATACCAGAGCAAACAAATGGAACAACCAGGGATGCTTTGGAGGACACACTGGTGTTTGGGAAGACCTTACCTTTGGTTGCTGTTACATACAGTCTGCCTGCCTGGAGGACCTGGAACCAGTTATTTTGTTTTGTAAGCAAATGCTCCAGTTATGCCGTTATACAGCTGGAATCCCAATGAGCATGATGTATTGTGAAACAATGTAATTTTTCCTCATACTGTGCCAAGAGTAAGAAAAATTTCTCACTCTAACCTTCAATCCTTCCCATTACACAGGTCCATCTAATTAATTTTGTAGAGTTTTTAAAGTAATAGATTCACAGCTTTCAACTGTCTTTTTCACAGAGGGGCTTAGGGGAAACCCAAGCTGAATTCTTGGCTGACCCTGAATTAAGATTTGAAAACTGGTTGTGCAAAACTTGCCAAAAAAAAATCACAGAAAGCGTCACAGGCAGTGCCAGGAAACTGCCATACTTCTGTCCTGCAGCAATGCTCACTGTGTACTGCCAACATATGCCTTATCTACTGTCTTGAGGTATTTAAAACACAGGAAGCAACCAGGTTGAAATAATTTCTTCTAGACAGTGTGAGCCCTTAAGAATATGAAAAGATTTAAGTTTGTCTGGAACTGAGTTTAATTTCTTTTATACTACAGCAAGTATTTTTATATTACACAGAAGGCAGTCTTAAATCTGAGTCACACAATACAGCTGGTGGGTTTTTTTCTTGAAAAAGTTATTAAATTTCTTCTATAAAAATGTGGGAAAACGGGAATTTTGAATGGAAGAAGCATTCTCTGCATTATACTTATGTGAAACACTTTGGTTAATCTTCTAACCTGTAGAAGGTAAATGCAGAGTGCATATAGAGCTTATGAAATAATTCTGTAATATGTCTATATATTTGCATACTAAGCTGAACACAAAATGTCAAGTTTTGAACAAATTATTATTTTTTTTTTTTCTGGAAAAAGTATTTTGTCAGGAGTCACGCATAATAACTTCACTAAGAATTCAGGAGAACAGAAAATAGAGATGGGACTCACCACAATCAAATAATTCCTTTGTGCTTGGCATTTTTAAAATTTGGGGGCGTGTTTAACATGAAATATTAACACATGTCTGGTAATAATGATATCCTTAATTTAGATATGTAATTCAAGGATCTCTGTTATGCTTTTAATAAAGATTTAGTAGACAAAGGGAAAAAAATGACTAAAAGTGCATAATGTGTAGGCACAAAGGTATTAGTTTCACAGAATTAATTAAAAAAAAAAAAAATCCGTTAAGGGCTATAGCTGTATGTTAGTGCTGTTAAACCTGCCAGATCCTTCAATGCTCTCTTAATTTCGAATGTGGACCTACTGAGTTTGTTTGGGAATAAAACAGAAAGAGAAAAATAAGTAAAGGAGGAAATAAAACCCCAATACAATGCTAGATGTGAAGCCATACAGTAGGAAATGAGAAATGAAAGTGCTTTCAAATCTAGGGAAGACTGAAAAGCTGTGTTCCACTTTGTTTAACCCAAGACAATATTCCCTTCTTTTAATAACTATGAGGTTAAATTGAAGTAGCTCTGGATTTGTTTTACAGAATATTGCTGTTATACAAGGAAGCATCTCTTAGTCTGGGTAAAAATCAAGATTAAATTGATAGAAGTGGAACATCATGCAAGCTTTAAGCCTGTCTACTTGTTTTGCTCACATATAGAAATAGTTATGCTATGCATATTATGATGGACTCTAATCATTTGTGTTGCCTGCAAGGTTTATTTGAATGATGCAGGTAAATATATATGTAGGAACTTTGTCATCATTCAGTAAAGGACTTACTTTTGGCCTCAAGATACACTATGACTCTTATCACTGAAAGTAAGTCTGCTTTATATACCTTTTTTTTTTCCCCATCTGTAAAATAGAGACAATGAAACTGACCTCATTTGATAGCTGCTTTGAGATATCTTGACAGAAGTATGTACCTATGTTAGGCAGCACTTGCTTGGGGAAAAAAAAAAAAAAAAAGAGGATTTTTTAATATACTTCAAACATTCAAAATAAACATCATAAATTTATTGAATATTTCCCTTTACAAGCCTCAGTGCAGTGTCTTGTTTAAACACTTATAGTCAAAGAACGCATCGAATACAAGTGACTGATATCAAATCACCCCTTAAAGATTGTTAAGCAGTTCTATGGACTGAAAAAGACTGTGAAAAAATCCTTGTTGATAGAGGATGCTGCATAGTCAAGGAGCTGAAAGTATTAAATAATGATATTCACTGATTCAGGGTCAAATTCTTAGTTGATAAAAAAAGAAATTAAATGAGATTGAACTTTGATCCACTGTCTTTGGAAAATTTCAAGAGTTTATTATTTCCCATGAATTTCAAAGTCCTGTGTGTGTAACATCTATTTCAGTGCTGCATTGAGAACAGAAGGCTTAAAGCTCAGGGAGGCATCAGCCAAACAGTAAGACAAGAGACTTCACACTGTAGATCATTGACTGGAATGACTAAAAGAGCTTTTAGAAAAATGTGTCTGAAACTTCTAGTAAAAACTTCCTCCCCCCCCCCAAAAAAAAAAGCATGACCATTACAAAAACATTTTTAATAGCTGTTTGGAAATATTGACTGAATTTTTGAATCTCTTCTTCACATTACAAAAAAAAAAAAAGACAAATATATTTTGTAATACAGAGCTAAATAAGCAGTTACCTAGAATTTGTGTTTATATTGAACTTTTTGTAACTAAATATTTTTAAAGTCCTGAATATTCAACATTACTACTGCCATCAGCCTGTAGACATAATAACATACACAGGTGTGATTTGCTGTTATTTGTATTGTAATAGCAATTTAACAAAAAGCCCTGGTATTCAGAAACAATAGTTAATCTTGGTATGTTGAGAGGAATCACATTTCTAGTGATATAAAACTGATGATGAACTTCAGAGTTATAAGATATTCTCTGGAAGACAGGTGGAACCTTTCAAAACAGAAGAAACTTCTTAAGTAAAACTATGGAGATCAAAGCACTAGATCTGGTGAAGAGGAGTCAATGAGTAACATTACCAACTTCTCATTTCCCCCAGCTTTCTGGTGCATCTGGCACACAGGAACTGATTTTGGTTTGGATTTTTTTTTCCCCCCTCTTAGTGGATATTGACTTGCACTACCTATCATCCTGTTAACTTCAGAAATGAAACATGGAGACTGTCAAAACACCAGAGAAAGACCTTGTAAATTTCACAAGAAAAAATATTACTGTCTTGACCTGTGCTGTTCTCCAATATTTGCATATATTTGTGTGAAAGTGTCCTTTCAATTTCATGTAAGCCTAAAGGGCACTAAGCCTCCTGCACTGTAATCAGTATTCTAAGCAAAAAACTAAAACATCAGTCTTCCTGCTTTCCTAACTTGCCTTTTGCTTTCTTTCATCAAAATATTGTATTAGCTAAGTCACCATTGTCAGCAGTTAGAAAGCACTGGTATGTTTCATTTTTACACTAAATGAGATTAGAACTCATGCCAATAAAAAATGCCTCATAGTCTTACTTCAAAATGCAGACACATTTTGTTTTCCTTATGTTATAGAAAAGAAAGCAGAGAGTTAGAATTATGTTGCCCTGGAAGTCTTCAGGTTACAGTCCAATATAATAACAGGGTAGGTCCATTTCTCTTTGATTTATCTATACGAACTCTCATAATGAATTAATAAAATTGTTATGTTTTGATTAGGTTGTCTATTTCATTGAGTCTAATTCATTGCACATAAGAGTTAAGAATGCACATATATATTTTAATTACTAGTAAACAAACATAGGTTGTACCTATGTGGTACAAGGTATCCCTGAAACCCAAGAAATATTTTTAGGTCTTAGATTGTACTTCACAGTTTAGATGTTTGTCTTTGCAAATGTAAAATTCTTCAGTGGATATTCTTTTTGGTAGAAAATAACTGTATTGTATATATGATTATATAAAATAATAAAAAAGAAACAAAAGCCTTATTATGTGGCAGAATGCTCTTGGAAACTGTAAAGGCAAACTGGACTGAAGTAAAGATAGGCAGATTTTGTAGAGACGTATCAAACAAAAACTGTTATATCTCCAGGGTAAAAAAAAGTAGACTATAAATTGTTTATGAAGATAAATAGAGATGGTGAAATGGCTGGAACACTAATCATATGGGATTTCAATTACCCTGATGCTGGCAACAATGAGAACTGTAGAGTAGTTAAAAAAGAAAAAAAAAAAAACCAAACCAAACAAAAACCCCACCAACCAACCAAAAAAACCCCAAACCACACTAACAGAAAACATGATACACAAACTTGCTTCTTTTGACTGCTGTATAATCAGCAGACCAGCTCTAGCTGGAATCCAACGAAGCAGAACATGATAAATGAGATAAAATTGTTGTGTTCTAATACTGCACCAGTGGGAATGGTTGTGATCTCATACTGCACCAGGGGGGACCCATCCCTGTGGGGAAGGAGGCTCTGGTTTTTGTCAGGACAATATCCCAATACCTCTCATTTTTGCCTAAAGCTTGCAATAAAAAGCTGTTAGACTCTGAATCAATACATCCCTGGAGTACGACACACTCTACTCTCAGCGAGTATTAAACATTTTGAATCCTATGCTGAGCAGCTTTTGGCCTCCATGGAGAAAATCAGTAATGGGCAATACTGCAACTGTCCAGGGACTCTGTGGAGATTGCTTTGTGCCTCCTGGGATCATCATCATAAAACAGTCTATCCCTTCTATGAATCAAACAAATTATATTATTATTTTAGAAATACAAAATGCAATATCCATTTCTTTCTAAAAGAGGATAATTAAGGTTTCTTTCACATTTCAGTTAAGTGTTTTGTATCTGATAGCCTTCATCTGGTTTTAAATCATGTAAGACATTGATAAATCTTATGCGTAAAATAACAGTATTCTTATAAGAATGTCATGAAACAATCATTCAGGAAAACAAATAAAAGACAAATCAAAACCAATAAGAATGTTGTTGCCAAACTCGTTGGGCCACACACCACTGTTTTCAAAGCCATGATAAATAATTTATAGAAGTTTGTACATGATATATTGTAAGAAATATTGAGGATAAAAAGGATCTATCATTCCCAAAACTTGGGAAATGTGGGAAGTTAATTATATATTCAAAATTTTTATTTTTATCTGAAAAACTTTTAAGAGTAACTTGGCAAAAAAAGTGAATGGGAATGAAATTATTCTGTAATACTTTCGTAGATTTTTAGAGCAAGATGTATTTGATCACTGTTAAGTATCCATAGAGTCATTCTCATTAAAATCTCATTACATTTTTTAATTGTTCTTATTACATTCCATGAAAATATCTGTTTATTTAAGGTTGATACTAAATTTAGGCGCTTTTTTTGATGATGTTTCAGTGGATATACTCTTAAACTCTCCAAACAAGGCAAACTAGGTCCTGAATCAATTTTCTAGATGAAATAATAGTTAAAAATCACTGGACTTATGTGGCCTATTTTAATACTGTGTCAGGAAATAAAACAAAGTTGTCAGTTTTATGCAGAAACAAAACCAAATGATTACATTTCAAAAGCTAAACTGTCACTGAGAAGAGTTTACATGATACTGATTGTTGTATGTGGGGATACCTCGTACAAAGAAATACAGAAAATCACTGAAGCATCTCAGTGTAGCTGCCAACTGCCTGAGAGGAAAGAAATATTTGACTGTGATAGGCAGGAGGCTTATTTGCCTATTTTTTAAAATGACTTAAAAAAAAAAATCTACCAGTAGATTGGAGCCTAATGAATTTTATGTGCCTTAATGTATCCTGATTCTGAAATGCTACTGAAATAAAACCAGAGAATATTTTAGGTTGGAGAGGGCCTTTGGAGATCATCTGGTCCAAACTCTGCTCAATCAACTCAGAAGTTGGATCTAGCTTTGAAGTTTGATGAGGTTACTCATAATTTTGTTCAGTTGATTTTTTAATATCTCTGAAGACAGATTCCACAAGCTTTTGGGTGACCCATTGCAGTGTCTGATTACTTTCATTTGTAGGTTGTGGGTTTTTTTTCCTGATGTCAACAGAATTTCCCTTATTGCAACTTGCATCCGTTATCCTACATCCTACAGCTGTGCTTTTCTGAGAACAGTCTGGTTCCTTCTGCACTATAACAACTTACCTGATATATGAAAGCAGCAATAAAACTATTCCTTAGCCTTCTTTTATTAAGACTTAAGTCTAGATCTCTCATTTTTTCCTCATCTCTCATATTTAAGAATCTGAATGGCCACAGTCTACAGTTCTCTGCCCCATATTTTCTGTTTTCACAAATAAAAACTGAGAGCAGTTAACTAGCTAGTAGCCAAATAAGTGCTAGTTATAGAACAAGATAGAATCAAAATTCTATTTTTTGGTATGTCATTTATAAAGTATAAGAATTTTCTTTGCACTATTTTACACTTTTTGGCAGAACCATCAATAATATGCAACTTTGCACTTCTGTATTATGTACCAGAAGGATCAGATTTGTGCAAGAAACGTTTCTGTGGAACAGTTTAGGAGATTCTGCAAGTATGTACTGACATCTGGTGGATGTTTAACTGAACATTCAAAGAAAACAGTACTACTACATGATGCTGTCCTGTTCGTTCAAAGAAAGTGCTTGAAGTGGTTTTCATAGCGAAGTTCTGAGTCCTCTTTCCAACACCACCTATGAAGAAAATAAAACCTGAGTAAAGATTTCATTGGCAAGATTTCTATTCCTGTCATGCCATTTGGGAAGAACAGATTTCCAAAGAAAGTCTAATTACTTTCTGGATCTCCTTGTAAACAAATGCACCTTTTAAAATATATACAACAGCAGGTCAAACCTTTTGGACACATATGACTATATCCATGTTTGTCCATCTGGCAGTATATGACATAGCTTAGCCCATCTCTAGTTCAAAAAACCCAACATTATAGCATTTGCTGGCTGTTAGTCCATGAGACTGTGTTTAAGGAATACCTGATCATGAATCACATGCTTTTCAAGAATGAATGGGTGTGCTGGTTGACAGCAGGCTCAGTATGAATCAGCAGTTTGCCCTGGCAGCCAAGAGTCCAAACCCCATCCTGAGGTGCATCAAATACAGCACAACCAGCCAAAAAAGAGGAGATTACCCTGCTGTATTCAGTGTTGGCGCAGCCTCACCTTGGGTACTGTGTGCAGTTCTGGGGCCCAAAATTTAAGGATGTGAAGGTCCTTGAATTTGTCCAGAGGAGGGCAACAAAGCTGGTGAAAGGGTTGGAAGGCATGTCCTATAAAGAGCAGCTAAGGACTTTGGGTTTGTCTAGTTTGGAGAAAAGGAGGCTGAGGGGTGACCTCATTGCTCCCTACAGCTTCATGAGGGGGGAAAGTGGAGAGGGAGGTGCTGAGCTCTTCTTCCTGGGATCCAGTGAGAGATGTGTGGGAATGGTTCAAAACTGCATCAAGAGGAGGTTTAGATTGGACATTAGGAAGCATTTTTTTTTTTTTTTTTACTGAGAGGGTGATCAAACACTGGAACAGGCTTCTTAGAGAGGTGGTTGATGCCTCATGACTTGAGGTATTTGGACAATGCTCTGAATATCATGCTTTAACATTTGGCCAGCCGTGAAGTGGTCAGGCAGTTGGACTACATGATTGTTGTCGGTCCTTTCCAACTGAAATATTCTAGTCTAGTCTAGTCTAGTCTAGTCATCTGCTTAGCTTGCAGCAGTTCAAAATTATAACCTCCAAAGTGAATTCCTGAAGCTATCATTCCTTTTTAAATATTTTTAATGCCTTCTGTGTTTGTTTTCATGTTGTTTCGAAGTCTAAAATAAATTTTCTTGTTGGTCTTCCATTTCTCACTGCTGTGTTTCTTTTTTCTACCTTAATATCTCCAACGCCCTTTTTTTTTTTTTCAATTTTTATTGCACTTATGCTCTGTTGTGCACTGATAAAATTAGTACCACTTCTACTATTGATGAAGCACAAAAACCTTATTTGATTCCTATATATTCTAAAGACTATTAGTATTTCCATATCAGAGGATGACACGTGATATATATTGCCACAGACTGCTGTATAAGCTGGTTGGGTGTTTCAAAATTTCTGTGATATAAAGAACACAATAGATAATAAAACAAAAAAAAAATCTACTGAATATTTGTGGGAAAAAGCCTGATAAGACAATGTGAGAGGAAGATGGGTGATGAAACCGGAAAATGAACATTTTTGTTGCAGTATATGCATCTTGACTGGATTTGACTTCCGATGATGCTTTTTCTTTCAAGATATTAGTTACTAAAAACATAAAAATTCATGAAAGCCTTTTTTTCAGCTATGTAACATGGAATAAAGACTTAATCACTTTTAATAGCTTAACTTGTTATGATTTTTTTTTAACCTTTGTAGCAGTAAGAAACAGTCTTTAAAAGATAGTTTGATCTTACAAAGACTGAAAAAATGAATAGGACATAATCCATTATTTAGTCCTGAAAACATTTACTTCAATAAAAAAAATTTCCTGAATTTTCATTCACAGCAATTCAAAAGACTCTCAGACCTTTCATTTTTGCCAGATTCCATAGCCCATTTCCATAATAATAGAGGATACTGGTTTTACAGTTTGATGTGTTAAGTTGCAATTATACTGTTAGTTTAGAAAGTTGACATTCCTGGTTTAAAGTAATAATAATTAAAAGGAAAACTTATATTTGGTTACTAAAGGTATTATGTCTTTCAACTGTCTTAAATCAGGCATGTTACTTCTACATTCTGCTCAATATTCAGAATAATTCATGGGGGGGCTTGTTGTTTGGGTTTTTTTGTTATTGTTGTTCTGTTTTGTTTGTTTGTTTTATGAAATGGAGGTTAATGTAGTTATGTGAGTATTAAAACAGAAGATACTGGTGAAACAATACATATAATTGCATTAGAGAAAAAATGCTCTGATCTAGCAATACAACTCTCTGCTTTTCCATGCCTTCATTTACTGTTCTATGACCACATTGCATGACTAATGCTGAAAAAAAAAGAAAGTTATTGTTTTTAAACTATGGAATTACAAGCAGCTGGTGCTTTGAAGATAGAAAACTAGTAAACATTTTGCACATGGAGGCAAAATGCCACACATGAATACCTAAACCAGAAGTGCCAACAGTCTGTATGTTTCTTTTGTTACTGCATCTTTATTTGTTATTTTCATGTTCAGAAATTAAATGGAAGTACTTGGAAGATGTGGATCCTCTGCTGAATAGGGCTAGCAAGATATTTGCAAATGACACAGAAAAGGCTGAAGTATCCAGTGTCTTCTATGCCTCGGTTTTCATGGGTAAGATCAGTCTCCAGGTATCCATCTGAACAAGGAATGACAAAGCAAATGACAAAATACTTTCAAGAAGGGGAAAAAAAAAATCTGAGTGAATAATTGTTTATTGGACAGAGTGTCCCACACAATGCTTGTTGACCAGCTGGTAAAATAGAACTGGAGAGAAATATCATGATATGAGTGGAAAGCTGGATAAACTACCAAGCTCAAACCAAGCTGAAAAGGAGAAGGTTAATGGTTCAAAGTTGAACAGACAGCTGGTCAAAAGTGGAGTTCCTTAGGGGTTGACAGGAAGTCTCCATGTTTTTGAAATTATCTGGGCAACAAGACTGAATGAATCCTCACCAAGTCTGTGGATAACACTAAACTGAGAAGAAAAGAAGACACAGCTGAAGAAAGAGCCACCATACAGAGAGACCTCAGCAGACTAGAAGACTGAGTCAACAAGAACTGCATGAGATCTTAAAAATATAAATGTAATGTCCTGCACATAGGACAGAATAATCCCAAACTGCAATACAGACAGCAAGTACATGAGTCAACAGTGCACACCTGTGTGTCCTCAGTGGCATCAGTAAGCATATAGTGTAAGGACTTAAGGCTGCCCCAATGACTTGTTGGCTCAGGATATGTCAACAGACACAGCAGGGATAAACAATTTATCTCTAAATAATAATAATCAGGTCCTGGAATGGGCTGCCCAGGGAGGTGGTCAACTCCTCATCCCTGGAAGTATTTAAAAATGGGTAAATGAGGTGCTTAGGGACATGGTTTAGTGGTGGGTTGGCAGGATTAGGTTAACGGTTGGACTTGATGATCTTAAAGGTCTTTTCCAACCTAGATGATTCTATGATTCTATGAATAGTACTGCAACAAATACAGATCAGTAGTACAATTATCCAGGTCAAAACAACACTAATTCACCAATACTGGTCTATGTATAATATCCAGGCATGCAAAGACTTACATGACCATGGCTGTCAGGCAAGCAGGCAGGAAGCAGGGCATAGCTTCTTCTCCAGACAAGCAACTTGGACCAGCTGATGGGCTCAGGGAATTCTGACCAGGAATTCCTTGATCAGACTGCCCTTTTTCTTGCTGAGTCACAGAAGCACTATCTGGACTTGTCAGCCAAATACTGCAACCCATCTCTGTTCAGCCTTTGTGCCAGCTCTGTCACCAGTGTGAACTGAGGACAGAAATACCATATAAAGCCATTCTAGCCCCACATTCCCTGTGTGCATATGTGTGCATATGCCTGGAAATACTGTATATGATAGTACAAGACTTACACATCCTTTGCTGTGCATGGGCCCTGGAGATATTGTATAAAGGCAATAGTAGCCTTATATATATCCAGCAAATTAAAGGATCTACTTCGGCATTTGTTAGGACAGGACTGGAATACTGTGTATAGTTTTGGTCTCACATAGTTCATCGAAAAAATTGAGATGGTCCACCAGGGGGTCACATGGCTATCAGACATCTAAAAAACTTGATATTTGAAGAAAAATTGAAGGATCTGAGCTCCTTTGGTTTAGAAAAGGTTAAAGTAGAAGGCTTATAGGGGTCTAATCAGAGTTTTCCACTATTTAAAAGGTAGTTATAGAGAAAATGGAGGTGCTCTTTTCAGAAAGATGAACAGTGACAGGACAAGCGGCAATGAAAAGAAGTTGTTTGGGGGAATTAGGTCTGAACATGAGAGAAAAATTCTTCACCATGACAACAATTAACACTGGAATAGGTTGCCAAGAGAAACAGTGGAATCTCCCATGCAGGAAATACTCGATGTCTATATATGCTCTAATTTTTTTAAAACCTTTTTTTTAGTAGATCTATCTACAGATCTACAGGTGACTTCTTCTTTTTTAAAGATTTTCCATATTACTCAAACATTCTAATACATTTTTTATGTAGAATTGCACAATGAGGTTGCAGATGGATGGTAAAAAAATGGAGTTATCTGTTAAACTGATGACAACTATGTTTCATTGGGTTTAATTATTTATTTTTCTCCTTGTTAAAATTAATCTATTTTTAAATAAAAAAGGAGTGTAAATAAGTAATTTTAATTAGCTTATAATATATCAAGACCATGTTGGAAGAAGCTAATTAAAGTTCTATTAAGATCGTGCTGAAAACCTACTATAGAACCATAACCTCAGATTTGAATATAGACAAAAATTTCTCTAATATTGTTGAGGAAGTAAGTACTACTTGCAAGTATGCTGAGAAAGAAGAATTTATGTTCCTAGTTGTATGCTGAGAATTTTAATAATGTTACAATTCACAGCAAAGCTCTGGATGTGTTTGCCCATAAATTCGGTAATCAAAGGTTTTTTGATCAGTATTCCAAAATTACGGAAATGACATTTCTTTTTGAATTTATTTTGGAAAGCAAAGAGAAAATTATAGAGCAGCTGATCTTATAAAACAGATTTGAATTGATGTAGGAGTTGATTTTCCTTAAATTACACCATAAGTGTATAATTTCTGCAAAGTTTACTGCAATTCTACAATTTCTGCAATTATTACTGCAAGCTTCAGAGTGGGTTTCAGTCTCTGTGTGCACTGAGGAAGCTGAATCATAGAATCATAGAATCATAGAATCACAGAATCATTTGGTTGGAAAAGACTTTTAAGATCATCGAACCCAACTATGCCTGTCCCCTAATAAATCAGGTCACTAAGCACCTCATCCGCCCATCTTTTAAATACCTTCAGGGATGGGGACTTGACCACATCCCTGGGTAGCCCGTTCAAGTGCCTGATAAACCTTTCAGTGAAGAATTTTTTCCTAATATCTAACCTAAACCTCCCCCTGGCACAATTTGAGGCCATTTCCTCTTGTCCTACCACTTGTTACCCGGGAGAAGAGACCAACACCCACCTCACTGCAACCTCCTTTCAGGTAATGATAAGGTCTCCCTTCAGCCTCCTCTTCTCCAGGCTAAACAACCCCGGTTCCCTCAGCTGCCCCTCATAAGACTTGGACCCTTTATCACCTTCATTGCTCTTCTCTGGACATGCTCCAGCACCTCAATGTCCTTCTTGTAGTGAGGGGCCCAAAACTGAACACAGTATTCAAGGTGCATCTTCAAGAACAGGGGAAAGATGACTTCCCTAATC
Organism: Egretta garzetta; assembly: GCF_000687185.1. Taxonomy (NCBI): domain Eukaryota; kingdom Metazoa; phylum Chordata; class Aves; order Pelecaniformes; family Ardeidae; genus Egretta; species Egretta garzetta. The sequence goes on from NW_009258896.1 coordinate 146,386, forward strand.
CTGCTGATAACACTATTCTTGATACAAGCCAGGATGCTGTTGGCCTTCTTGGCCACCTGGGCACACTCCTGGCTCATATTCAGCTGACTGTCAACCAGTAACTCTAGATCCCTCTTTGCCAAGCAGCTTTCCAGCCACTCATCCTTAGGCCTGTTGCATTGCATGGGGTTGTTATGACCCAAGTGCAGGACCCAGAACTTGGCCTTGTTGAACCTCATACAATTGGCCTCAGCCCATCGATCCAGCCTGTCCAGATCCCTCTGTAGAGCCTTCCTACACTCAAGCAGATCAACACTTCCACCCAGCTTAATGTCATGCTGTGGGAAACTGTGTCAAAGGCTTTACTAAAGTCCAGGTACATCACATCCACAGCCTTTCCCTAGTCTGCTAAGAGGGTCACCTTGTCATAGAAGGAGATCAGATTAGTCAAGCAGGATCTTCCTTTCATAAACCCATGTTGACTGGGCTTAATCTTCTGTTTTTTCTGGATGTGCTGTGTGATGGTGCTCAAGATGATCTGCTCCATGACCTTCTCCAGCACCAAGGTAAGACTGACAGGCCTTTAGTTCCCTGGATCCTCCCTCCAGCCCTTCTTGTAAACATATTTGCCAACCTCCAGTCAAGTGCAACTTCCCCAGTCATCTAAGACTGCTGAAAGATGATGGAAAGGGGCTTGGTGAGAATCTCCACCAGCTCCCTTAGTACCCTTGGGTGGACCCCATCCAGTGCCATGGACTTGTGTATGTCTAATTGGCCAAGCAGGTCACTAACCATTTCCTCTTGGATCATGGGAGCTTTGTTCTGTTCATCATCCCTGTCTTCTGGCTCAGGGGGCTGGATACCCAGAGAACACCTGACCTTACTATGAGGCAAAGAAAGCATTAAGTCACCTCAGCCTTTTCCTCTTCCTTTGTTGCTGTGGTTCCCCCTGCATCTAATAAAGGATGGAGCTTCTCCCTGGGTCTCCTTTTGTTGTTAATATATTTATGGAAACATTTTTTATTATCTTTCACAGAACTGGCCAATTTAAGTTCTAGTTGGGCTTTAGCCCTTCTGATTTTCTCTCTGCATGACATCGCTTCATCACTGTAGTTCTCCTGAGATGCCTGCCCCATCTCCCAAAGCTCATAATCTTTCTTCTTTTTTCTGAGATCCACGGAAAGCTCTCTGTTCAACCAGGCTGGTTTTCTTCCCTGCCAGCTCATGTTCTGGCACATGGGGATGGCCTGCTCTTGCGCCTCCAGGATTTCCTTTTTGAGGAACATCCAGACTTCTTGGGCTCCTTTGACCTTCAGGGCTGCCTCCCAAAGGACTCTGTTAACCAGCCTTCTGAATAGTCCAAAGTCTTCCCTCCAGAAGTCCAAGGTGGCTGACCCCCCTCCTTACTTCTGCAAGAATCAAGAATTCTATCATTTCACTGAAGACAGTGTTTAAAGGCTATTCAAGGCTGCCTGTTGCCTGTGCTTCCACCACAGCTTCTTACCTTCTCAGAAGACTTGGAAGACCATATAAGATTGTCCACATGCTTCCAGTGTGTCATATAGACAGCTTCAGCATTTCTTGGAGTAGGTATCCTTGCTGAGAAAAGCATAAATGTAGATTAAATTTCAACATTCAGGGTATCTGAACTGATCTGACCTGGTGACTACCAACTTTCCTCACCATCATGGTAGAGTAATAGATACCATGCAACATGAGTCATCTCATCCTAAAATAAACATTTATGTTTGGGCAAATGAATCATACTCTGAAAGTGACTGTTCTTCACCCCAGAAAAAAAGGAGGCAAAGGGTGACTAAATAAGACTCACATCTGCAGTGCAGGCATCAAAAGTCAGATGAAAAGTCTCCCACCCATATTGTCTCATGCAATGATCAGTTATTCACAGATGAGAGGGAGCAAGAAGCAGGATACAGCGTCTCTGGAAAGGCAGCATGTTTCTGAACTTTCAGAACATCTGCCTAAAATGTGAAAAACAGGCAGGACTGCTTCTTACCACCATTGACATGAGTTAAAATCTCGGCATGTGTTTCACATTACTGCACTTTCAGCACTCACAGATGCAACTCACCAGGCTGCATGGACTTTTGTATGTCCAGTTTGTTGAAATATTTCCTAACTTGATCCTTCTCCATCAAAGGTAATTCTTCTTTGTTCCAGACTTTCCTACTGGTCTCAGTTGCCTGCAATTCCCAAGGTCAAATCTTACCAGTAATGATGGAAGCAAAGATGGTATTGAGTACAACTCTTACCACCAACCAGACAAATCAGCTCAGGTGATAAGAATTTTTAAAAGGTATGATGTATTTTCTAAAGCAAAACTCCAGTGCAATCTCATAGACAACACTGACAATTGTTTATTACATTTTCATGGCATGACCCTACAGAAAACGGCAATGAAGAGACCTCCCTTGCTGAGGCCCGGCGCTCCTTTTCTCTGCTTTTTACTAAGCATGTAGCTTCAAAATGTATGTAACAGCTTCACCACAGGAAATGCCCCTTTCCAGTTCTTATTCTCTGGTTTATGGTCCTGTTCTAAACTGGATTAGAAGCACTTGTGGAAACAGAGAAGGTCAGTAAAAAGCTGTCAGTGCTGGAAGAGGGGTTTGGAGGAACTTGTTGCCATCTTGCAGAGATTGGGACATCACACGAACTATTTCCCCACACCAACCAGGTTCCACATATAGGTACAGTAGGAGAATGATAGATCAGGGCCAGAGGGTGAAGTCTGAGAGCATTGTCTGTAGCACAGTAAATACAATCAGGCCATTGGTAGTATCAGGCCATGGGCTTCATACTGAGTTTGCATAGCCTTGGGACTGAAGCTTGTCAGTCTTACTTTTTTACTGTTTTAAATCTATAGACATATAGCCTCTGAAGTCAGTCAACTACTCACTTGAATAAAGATATTGACCATTTGCTATTATTTATTGTCAGATCACAACATATTCTGATAATTGTGAAATTTATTTTGTTTACTTTCAATATCATTTTATCTATATTGGGAAACTCAAGAGTAGTTGAGTTTAACTCCATTTGTCTTTTTCTCTCCAACTTTGATAAAGGAATTATTTTAAGCCAAGAGTGTAATGACATGTATTTTAAAACTAGTTCAATAAAGCTTTAGTGGTTAGAAAAAATATTTAAATAACACCATAAATTCCTTCAACTCTCCTTGCTGACCTCAGCTTTTACATCTATTCCATGCACAATCACTTTGTTGACTGCATCTATGTTAGTAACTTAAACAGAGCCAGGAAGGCAACGCTTTTAGGACTGAAATGCAATTGGCCGTATTTTTAATCTTTTAGACCATTCTCTGGAACAATTTTGACCTGAGCCAACTAGCAAGCTCTTAACTAATTCATGGGTATGTTTTAGGAAGTCGAATGTTCCAGCTACAGTGTCTAAATGTCAGCCAGCAGTTCGCATGCAGCCACTCTCTTTCTGTGGCTAAAAGCATTTACTAATAGATATGGGTCATTCCATTTAACTCTGTGCCCAGGAAACTTTCTGAGTTCTGTTTAATTTACTACTGTAGACATAACTTTAGCTTCTGAGATTTAAGATTTTAATTTATCATGTTCTTCTAGTGATATCTGAACTACAGATTAGTGTACTTTGAAAAGGGCTTGACTAATTTGAAACAGCTTTTTGGTTTCTAGTCTCAATTGTTGTCCTTTTTAGGAAAATATGTATTAGTTATATGGAAACTTATAAGCACACTAAAATAATGAAAGAGTTTGCAGATATTTTTAACTTAATTTCTTCAGAAACTTTTCATGAGACAATAACCTGTTTTGGTATAGCATCTTCCACATAAGGAATTCAAAGTATTGCTAAAACATTAATAAATGAGTCAGTGAAACCTTGTAATATATCAGTCAGCTAGGGAAGACTGAGAACTGGATTTATCATTTATTATTTGCGCAACTACATATCCATACATGGCTCTGTGAAGCAGAAAAGTCATGTCAAATGAAAAACCTGTAGCCTGCCTGAAGAGATTTCATCACCATTTGATGAGAGCAGGTTAGTAAAAAGTAATTAATCCACTTGCCAAACATTGGTGAGTGTAACTCTGATTAGTACAAGACTCCAGACTGCTATGTTGTCCCTACTAAAGAGCTTTAGTTCCCATTATTCATATGTCCAAGACCTCTGTTAAAGATTGTCCAGACACCCAGGCCAGGAAGGGATTCCCAGACGACCCCCTTTATGGGAATTAGGAAGTTGTCATCCCACTGCAGGCAGAAGGTTTGGGTCAGGCATGAATGCAGTAGGAAGATGGTGTGGACCAGATCCTCAGCACAGTTCACTTTATTGAGTACCTGCTATAGGATGACCACTAGCAAAAATATCAGAGAAGTCACTAGGCAACTTGGCTCAAACCCTTTTCTGAGCCTCTCTCACCTGTTGCAAGAATATTCTTGTTATGGAGGGATACAGTGGATAAACAGAAGTATATCACTGCACAAAAGAAGCAGAAGCAATTACATCTTTGTCATTTTCCTTTACCATTTTTAAAGAATTCTCCAGCATTGTGTGACTACAGACCAGCCCTTCTGCCCATATGTTACATTTATTTTGATTATCCTTTCTTTCCTTTTGCAGCATAATGTTCTGATTCTATTTTTTCTTGCCATATTTTCTAGGCTGGCTATCATTTTAAGCCTTCCTATAAGATTAAAATACAGGAATCTATTTTCGACAGTGTTTATGTCTTGTTGAACAAACAGTTTTTTAGATTATTTACTCAGATTTATAGTTATGTTATCATTATCTGCTGCATTGCAGGACAGAGTTAGGATATTGCATATGCAGTATAAAATTCTTTTTAAAAAGGTCCTCAAAATATTAGAACTAGTTACAATGCAGAAACTATTATAGCCACAAGAGAGTGCTCTTGTAAAAACATAAGGCTTCTTGAGAAATAACTACATTTTGCACTTTGACAATGAAAAATAATTTTAGTAACTAGTGTTTACTTTAATTATTGTATTTCAGGAAGTTAAACACTGATGTAAATTAGCATGGTATTCCCAATTCCATTTATATTCACCTTTTTATTTGTTTTTAATTAAAGCGGAAAACTAGTAAATAACATGTATGTAGCTACATTCCTTTTGAAATAATGACAAAGTTTTGTTATGCAATCATATTTTCTCTGATATTTCGTCCCTCACTCTTCACTTACACAGTGCAATGACCCTTAGAGATAAAATATATCAATTCAACATGAAAATGCAGCTCCAGCCCCAGTAACGTGTTTGCTTTATAGGAAAGGATTTATATTAGATAAACTCTTTCTCATGTCCTATGTGTGATAAACTATACTTTAGGTGCTTAAGCACAAGCTTATGCCTTTGAGACCTTTGAAAGACCTACCTCTCTGCAATGTCCTAGCAGAGGATGCTTTCTAAATGCAGAATAGAGCATGATACACATAATCACGTAACCCAGTGGAATTCTGCAATTTAGCAGTAATTATATATTAGTGACAGATACCCTACTTTGTTTGAAACCAAACTGAACTTTGTAGAGAGAGCGCAGGATCACAGGGGAGCTAGGTCTTCCTTCCTGATTTGAACTACTAGATTTGCTGAAGATCAAAGTACAATGCTGCCCTAGTTTATGTTAGTGACTGAACCAGTACAAATGAGTATCTGTCCCTGCCATATCTTTCCCTCATAAAACTCATTTAAATCCAAGGGAATGAAGCTACTTTTGCTAACTTTTCCCCAGAGAACTGTTTCCCTGACTAGAGGACTTGGCCAGTGGTTATGTTTAGCCCTTGAAGTCCAATTTGTGTTTATAAAACAGAAAACTGCATCAACTGAAGAATGTGGTCTTTTATGTTTAGAACCTTTTCTCACCACTTCTGATGACATACTTTATTCTATTCTCATAAAAATCAATGGCAAAGCTCTGTTTATTTCAGTCACTGCAGGATCTGGCCATTAATATGTTAATTTCTAATCTTCCCTTCCAAATTCTACCATCTGGTTTTTGTTGTTTGGGGTTTTTTTTCTTTCTGTTTTGAATAAAAAATGTGGTTTACAGACATATTTTCAGTTACTAACAATATTACTTTCCCTATGCATGGTTCTCTTCAGCTGAACTTTCCAGATGGTATCCAAGATCCGAGCACCTTTTCTTTAGATTCCTCATTTTAAAGTTGCTACTGCATGATAAATATTGAATTAGAATAACAATCTTTCTCAGGTACCAAAATAGCTCACCCTTCTGATCTCATTATTTTCTCCCATTCTTCCTCTAAATCTAATAGCTTTCTGTCCTCAAATTGCAGTGCTTAAAATATCTATGACTCATTAATTGTAAAAAAATTGTCTTTTTATTCATTAGTAGTAGATCTTTTCATTGAATGTCCCAGCAGTGGCCCAAGACAATTTAGATAAAACCCATTATTTCTTCTGTCTAGACAGGAATTAATTTGTAGTTTTGTCCTTTTGCATGGGAATGATGGAGAATTGTTGTCATTTGTTGTAATACAGAAAAGACTTTTGCACCTTTAATCTGCAGTTCAGATATTGTCAACATTCCCTTTATGACCAAGGTGGCCACAATTCAGCCAAGTACTTAAACAGATGTTTTTTCTTAATGAAGTAATTTCATAGTAATTATGAATTTATTTAAAGTTACACTTGTGTTCAGTACATTGACTTCTGAGGGTTTTATTATTTGAATGGAAAACCTTTACTTATATTTTTCTTTCTTTTAAACAAAACATCACTAGGCTTCACTTTCCCTAAGAGAGACTTAGCACTAAATACAGATCGCTAAATTCTAAGTCTAGAAATAAAACCCTTCACTCTATAACTAATACTTTTTTTTTTTTTTTCTGAATAGCAGATGTAATCACAGGACCAGAAAAGACTGTGTGGCTTACGATGTTCAGTAACTATAGACATCGATAAAGTAGATATTTAATTAGAAGTATTTATAGAATACATATTGTATAAACCCCAAAACACATGTACATCACTGAATACACTATCAAACACAAAACCCAGACTGCATGATTTATTGACATCAAACTTTCATTTTAGACAAATGCAGAAGGTATTGTCCATCTAAATCCATGTCCAGTTTTTAAACTGTCCCTGTTTCAAAGGTACTGAGACTCTGCTGCTGACACTAAAACCAAAAGTTACTAGATAGTCAATGTACCTGTCATCAAAATTACATAATTATTTACTACAGTATGCCTTTACTGTTCATTAACTGTGGCTTCCTTCTCAGATATTTTGGCTGTATATGGACTGTTATCCCCTGAAGTTGTATTATAGACTTCCTTTCTCTTTCCAGAAATCTTTGTTATACACATTAATAGTTCTTTTCATTTAGGTTTCAGTTAAAGAAACAACCTTCCTTCATCATAAATGTAATTACATATTTACTTAAAATCTCTTAACATGTGTGTAAGCCTTCTATAGATCACATACTGGGTCTTAAAAATCTTTGAAGCTAGTCAGGCTAAACCATGGTAACTGCTAATGTTTGTACTGAAAATTATCAGCTACAGGATATCTAGTTTATTTTTCCAGTCACAAATTTTGTACTTGGTTTCAAGGTACTTTTTCAGCTCTAGCAGCTTTTCAGAACACTATCAGTCAGGCAAGCTACTGCCCACCTACAAAATGTGTGCAAACGTGCTTGTAGTAATGCTAAATAACATCAGTGCATTTTGTCATCATTAATTCCTAGCTATGGCCAGTCTCTGGTATTTCCATCCTCAATGATACATCTCTGTTAGGTTGTTTTCAAGTATCAATGTGTCTTGAACCTGTTGTCTGTAGTCCTACAGTAAATGTTTGAGCACAGCAGTGGTGCACTCAAGTGATTTCCCTCGTGGTGGAATCATGATCGAAGCCATTTCTGGGGCACATCTAGGGCATACCACCACCAATGTAGATGCAAGGTCCTCCAGCACTTAGCTCCTTTGAATGTAGCAGTCATTCCTGGGAATGATACAACTGACACAGACTACATCCCTGGTAAACATGCCACATGAAGTTATGGTCCTAGAGCTATATAGATGACGCCAAATCAAGTACTGGTCCTTCCCACGTAGTAGTGTAGCAGTTGGTTATGTAGGTGCAGTACTAGAGAAGCCATGTTATGTACTGAGAGGTTAGGAGTAGAAAACCTCTTAATCCTGTTTGGCAACCAGAAGAATCCCAAAAGAAATTAGGTATAAATAACATATAAGAGCCTTTACAGGAAGTATATCTAAGGACATGTGAAGCAATGAGTTCCTTGCTTCTAATTATCCCAGCTGGAGGGTCACGGAATAATTTTAGTCATTTTACAGAGAAGGGCTTTTGTAATAATTGATAGTAATTTGTTTATCAGCAATATATGTCCACAGATTCTGTGCTTAAATAGATCTCCTTCCCTTGTATTTTCCACTCAGATGAATCATGTTTTTCAACACTTATTTTGCTAGACTAAGTCTTGTGGTTTAACCAGCTGGCAACTAAGCACCACACAGCCGCTCACTCACTCCCCCTCCTCCCTCAGTGGGATGGGGGAGAGAACTGGAAAAAAAAAAGTAAGACCCGTGGGTTGAGATAGAGACAGTTTAATAAGAAAGAATAATAACAATAGTAATAATAATAATGGTAAGAGAATATACAGGATATATAAAATAATTGATGCATAATGCAATTTCTCACCACCCGTTGACCGATGCCCAGCCCGTCCTGAGCTGTGATCACTCCCTGAGCCCCAATCACTCTCCCCGAGCCGCCATCACTCTCCCCACGACCAGCCGACTAACTCCCCCCCGAGCATGATGTCATATGGTATGGAATAGCTCTTTGGTCAGTTTGGGTTAGCTGTCCCAGCTGTGCTCCCTCCCAGCTTGTTATGCACCTGGCCGAGCAGGAGAAGCTCAAAAAGTCCTTGAGTAGTCTAAGCAGTACTTAGCAACAACTGAAAACATCAGTGTGTTATCAACATTCTTGTAGTACTAAATCCAAACCACAGCACTATGCTAGTTACTATGAAGAAAATTAACTCTATCCCAGCAGAAACCAGGACACTAAGCTAGTTATAAATTTTTACTCTCATATTGTAAAATAGATTCTCCATTCATCTTAAATTCTTCCAGTTTAAACTGAAACTACAAGTATGCAACTACATATAGATGAACAATGCCTTCTGCAAAGATATTACTAAGCCTTTAATCAAAGATATTACTCAGACATCCATGCTTTTTTTTTTTTTTTTTTTTTTTTTTTTTAACTGAAGTTCTGGAACTTCACCAAGAAAACTGTTGTACACGGGCAGCTTGTTATCACAGTTTCTCTTCTTCTGTCATGGTCTCTGGAAAATAAGCCTCTCATTTACTGTGATCTTATATCCTTCAAATTACATCACAATTTCTGTTATATCAATTTTTCTGCTTAATTTGTTTCTTCCAGAGTCATGATCTGCTCTCCACAGTATTGGTCAAACTCTTCAACCTTGTGTTTTACATGGATTTCATGACCTATGCCTAGCAACATAGCCAATTATGAAAATATTAAATATTTATTGCAAGACTGAACCCAAGGAACACTGCAATCTCCCTTTCATTTCAGTAATCTGTATTTAATACCCACTAAAAAGTTTCTTTATCCATTTTGTAATTCTTTTATTAACCCATGGAAGATCTCCAACTTGAATTATTTTTTTTTTTTATGTAGTATCATACTGTTTAGACCTCAAGTCTTCTGTATTAACCTTATCTCAGAAATTATCTTATTAGGAAAGATAGTTAATAACTCTAATGTGATATATCTTTAATAAATCCATTTATATCTTTTATGATTGTCCATTTCCTTCTGTCTCTGATAATACTGATCTTTGATGCAAAGTCTGTTGAAAATATTCATGATCTTTAGAATAAAGTAACATATTTATACTTATCTCATTCTGCTTAATTATTTTTTTCCAAGTTTTTGTTTTGTTTTGTTTTGTTTTTTTATTCTAGTACTTTATTGCTGGGATTTGATAATGTTTTATTTAATATGTTAGGGTTTTTTGTAGTCTGGATATAGATTTTTCAGACATCCAATATAATCTTTGCAAGCAGCTCAAAGTTTACTGAATGGTTGAAGTTGGAAGATACCTCTGGAGGTTATCTGGTCCAACCACCCTGTTCAAGCAGGGATACCTAAAGCCAGTTGCCCAAGACTGTGTCCAGGTGCCTTTTGAACATCTCCAAGGATGGAGGCCCCACAACCTTGCTGGGCAACCCGTGACAGTGCTCAGTCACCCTCACAGTGAAAAAGTGTTTCTTGATGTTCAGATGAAACCTCCTATGTTTCACTTTGTGCCCATTGCCCCTTGTCCTGTCACTGGAGACCACTAGAAAGAGCTTGACTTTGTCTTCTGTACACCCTCATTTTGGGTATTGCATTGATAAGATCCCTCTAAGGCAAACACCCTCTCTAGCGTAAGCAGTCCTAGCTCTCTCTGCTTTTCCTCATAGGAGAGATGTTCCAGTACCTTCACGGCACTTTGCTGGACTCTCTCCAGTATGGTGAGTTCTGTTGTGGTATGCAAGAAATGCAGAAGCCGAGTGGGCAGTAACCGCAAGGCCAAGAAGAGGAGGAGCAAGAGGGCATCACCGTGACCACACAGTGATTGGCAGGACTGGAATGTGGCTTTGCTATAAAACTTAGGGCTCAAAATTAAACTGCGTCACTTGGAGCATCCATACTGTGTATGCTGTGTTTCCTTGATCCACAGACGGCAGGGTGTCTGTGTGATCCTTTGGGTAACCTTAAAGTTGATACAAGAACCAACATTCTGTCTTGTACTGGGGACCCCAGAACTGAAGAAAGCACTCCATGTACTCTGGATAATCTCTGACTTTTATCTTTTCATTGCAGATTATCTATTTTAATTCACCCTTTGAATTATTTATTCCCCCTGGTAAATTCTGTATAGATGTAGTGATCTCTATGAAGACTGTTACACATGCTAATAAAATAAACCTAAGTTAAATGCATCTTGAAACCCCGAGAAACATACTACAAGGATGTCCCAGGTATTAATTTTTTTTCCTACCGTATTTACTGAGAATTCCTGACTCTAAATGAACCCTGCAAAAGCTTGGATGTAGACTGAGTTGTAAACTGGGTGAGAGAAGCCCATAATTCCTAAATGCAGTTATGTTTTGTAAACTATTGAGCACCCATGACTCTTAAGAACTTTTTATTAATCATTGGATATTAGCTCTTTCATTCATTTAACTTAATAATGAGTAAAAAAATTAACCAAAGCCCAGAAAGACCTGTTCCTGATGGCTAGCTTGTTCCTCTAATAGTAAATTTACAATTATTTGGTATGGTATATGTCTGAGTAACTAAAATGTTTTATGAAACTCAAGCTTTGATATTTCCACAATTTTAATTAGGAAAAAATTCTCTAGACATATCCTAATTTGTTTCCTGAATTTTTCAGCTTCTGTTTCCCACTACTCGGTTTTATGCTATTATTTTTAGTCTAATGTCCTTGAACCAGTTTACTAAAAACTCTAGGATGCACATCATTAAACTGCTGTACACAAATATAATAATTCAGTGTTTGTCAATGGCTCATGATTATTCTCTTGATCATCACATTGGGGAATGAACTGGATACCTTTAGAGCTAAAAGCATGAATTTTCTGATCTCAGTAGTAAAGACAAAAAAGACAACACACCATACACCCCATAGATCAAATATTGAGGGAAAATAAAAACGCACTGAATACTGGATTAAATTGCAGTTTACTATGAAAATTACTTTCAAGCAAGTGATGTAGAGACAGTTTAGAGGAAATCTCTAATCACTGTAATATAGAATAATTTATCACCTAAAATTTACTCCAGACGGGTATGTTAGTTATATTTTACTCTGGAGGATTTTAGTCCATCTTAGAATCTGTGTAAACATTGATACCCTCTGTGAGCACAGTATTAGGATTATCATAATTTTGTGCTGCAGTCCACCACTCTGAGGAATCTGATCATGCATGTTATCGGTTATCTTTTTTTCTCTTTTTCACCATCAACAAACAGTTCATCATATATGTAGAGAGACTGGATGCCCTGGGTCTGTTAGATATTTTTCTCACCAACCTACCTCTCCTTGTGCAAGAGAACCATACATTTAAAATTTTCTGCTCTTGCACAGGAGATATAAGAAAAAGTGTTTCACCCTATGGGCAGCCTTAGACTAAAGCACTCTTCTTTTTTTTGTTTAATTTTTCTTTTTCTCAAGCATCATGAACTGCATGAGACTAAACAATATGTTTTCTCCTATTTTTTTCCCTATTTTGTTTTTACTTTAGCTAGCTTCTAATCATCTTTCCTCACTCAGAGGTGTTGTTAATATCACACTTCAGGTAAAGTAACCAGTGAGTAGAAATCCAGTGAAAGCTACACCAGTCTATTTTGCCATCTGTCGCAGATGGATTAAGAGGGAGGCAAAAGTAAAATGGTTTATTGGTGTGAAACAGTTAATAAAGTTCAGTGGTAAATGCGACAATAGTTTATAAGATTCGATGGCAAGGTACACTTTGTTATTTACTGCACAGAGGACAGGGTCAGACAAAACTGTCAGGGAGACCCTCCCGTTGAGTCATGAGGTTCAGAAAAGATCCCCTTGCTTTCTAAACTCCCTCAGAGAGGAGTCTAGGTGCGGATGGATCCAATCCTAGTCCCAGACTTGGTCAATGGTTTATGTCTAAAGGATTATATATGCGCAATCAATCCTTTATGTCACTTAGCTAAGATTTCCAAGTTAGCATGCTGTTAGTCACTTACCAAGAATCTGTCATGGTAAGGAATCTCTCAACCTCGAGGAGTAACCTTGAGAGGCGTCCCTGCTCAAGGGGAGATCCTGGTGTGCAGCCCGCTGCCATGCAGGAGAGCTCAAAGGGCTCTTGGGCTGCTCACTATTTATGGGGGTAAGATGATTGGCTCATAGTCATATTTGCATACTGACCACTGTGCTTAGGTGGGCACATTCCACAATAGCCCTTGGCTATTGTATTGTTATCTGTCTCCCCCCACACCCAGTGGGTGCATCCTTCAGGACCAGACACAGACCAGATGCATCTATCACCACCGCCACAGGTGGTTATCACTTGAAAGAGGTCAAAAGAGGGGGAGTCAGAGACGAGGGGGGAGCACACCACCACACCATCTTCCTAAAGTTCTGCCTAAGATATAAGAACATGCCTTTAATTCATGTCTATGTATACAAACTCCTGGCTACATTGAGCTGAAGCATATCCAGTATCTGTAACCATAGGGGAGAAACAGAAAGGTGTAAGTCTCTGGCTCAGAGCTTTTTTTGAAGCTGTACTACTATGCCAACCAAGATATGTGCATTTCCTAGTACAAAGACTTTGTATATTAGATTTATACATCAATAGTGTTCATTCTATTGACTTTCAATATTTTGACCATTTTAATAAGCATCACAACCTTATTTTAACAGCTAGCTTTGCCTCCTGGACCTCCTGTTGATTTTATATTTTATTTTATATTATATTTAATATTCTGAATCAATGCCATGAGGAGGTTTGAATGAGATATCTACTTAGCTGAAAAAATTCCCTGGAGCAACTCAAAATGTAGTACTTTCAAATGTTAGAAATATTTTTTCCACACAATTAACACAAACCCATATTTTCATAGATTTGCCTTTAAGCTGGCACAAACTTTCTTAAAAGACTCCTTTGTAGAGGCTAAATATAGAGCTAAACCCATTTCTGCTGTGGTAAGTTCAGCTTTCCCTAACATCTGACAAGAATAGAGGATCTCTTTTGCAGTGCAATGAAAGGCATATAATTTTTATACAGAAGAAAATGTTCCTGCTTACCAGATGGTACTTATTCCACACTCTTCTACCAAATATTTTTCATTTTTAGAAGATTCTAACTTTTATTAGATTCACTACCATGTGGCAAACACTTGACAGAGCTAAGTCTATCCGTAGTGGGTACCATACTGAGGATTCTGTTTGCTGTTGGAACCAAGAGGGTATTGGTGATGAGTAGCATGAGGCTAAAACCCACTAATATGTATAGATATGGCTTTTAGGTAGAGCCCTACTGAGACTGAAGATAACAACAGATGAGGAGCAGGCTGAGGTACTCAACAACTGATTTGCCTGTCTTCACTGGCAACCTCTCTCCTCACCCCTCCTGAGTTGATGGATGGCATGAGGGGGACCAGAAGGGTAAAACCTCTCCTGCTGTAAGAGAAGATCAGGTTTGTGACCACATGAGGAACCTGAATGCACATAAGTCCATGGCACCTGATGAGATGCATCCCAGAGTCATGAGAGAATTGGCTGATACAGCTGCCAAGCCACTCTCCATGATATTTGAAAAGTCATGGCAGTCAGTTGAAGTCCCAGGTGAAATGGTAGAAAGGAAGACCCTGGGAACTACCGACCAGTCAACCTCACCTCTGTGCCTGGGAAGATCATGGAACAGATCCTCTTAGAAGCTATGCTAAGGCACATGGAGGCCAGGGAGGTGATTCGAGATAGCCAGCATGGCTTCACCAAGGGCAAGTCCTGCCTGACGAACCTAGTGACTTCCTATGATGGAGTGAAAACAACAGTGGCCAAGGGAAAACCAACAAACATCTATCTGGACTTCTGCAAAGCCTTTGACACGGTCCCCCACAACATCCTTCTCTCTAAATTGGAGAGCTACAGATTTGATGGGTGGACTGCTCAGTGGATAAGGAATTGGCTGGGTGGTTGCATCCAGAGGGTAGTGGTCAGTGGCTCAATGTCCGGATGGAGACTGGTGACGAGTGATGTCCCTCAGGGGTCCATACTGGGACCAGTGCTTTTTAATATATTCATCAATGACCTAGACAGCGAGATCAAGTGTACCGTCAGCAAGTTTGCAGATGACACCAAGCTGAGTGGTGCGGTTGACAGGCCAGAAGGATGGGATGTCATCCAGAGAGACCTGGACAGGCTAGAGAGGTGGGCCTGTGTGAACCTCATGAGGTTCAACAAGGCCAAGTGCAAGGTCCTGCACCTGGACTGGGGCAACCCCTGGTATCAGTACAGCCTGGGGGATGAAGGGATTGAGAGCGGTACTGCGGAGAAGGACTTGGGGTACTGATGGATAAAAAGCTGGACGTGAGCCAGCCCAGGAGGCCAACTGTACCCTGGGCTGCATCAGAAGAAGCATGGCCAGCAGGTTGAGAGAGGTGATTCTTCACTTCTATTGCACCTCGTGAGACCCCATCTGGAGTGTTGTGTCCAGCTCTGGAGTCCCCAGTATAAGACAGACACGGACCTCTTGGAGTGGGTCCAGAGGAGGGCCACAAAAATGATCAGAGGGATGGAAGACCTCTCCTATGAAGAAAGGCTGAGAGATTTGGGGTGATTCAGCCTGGAGAAAAGAAGGCTTTGGGGATACCTTATAGCAGCCTTTCGGTATTTAAAGGGGGCTTATAAGAAAGATGGGGAGAAACTTTTTGGCAGAGCCTGTTGTGATAGGACAAGGGGTAATGGTTTTAAACTAGAAGATGGTGGGTTTTGATTAGATATAAGGAAATTTTTTTTTTTATGATGAGGGTGGTGAAACACTGGAACAGGTTACCCAGAGAGATGGTAGATACCCCATGCCTGGAAACATTCAAGGTCAGGTTGGCTGGGCCTGGTCATTGCAGGGAAGTTGGACTTTTAGAGGTACCTTTAAAGGTTACTTCCAACCCAAAGCATTCTATGATTTTATGATTCTATGATTCCATGATTCTATGAAAAACTGAATCTGACTATGGGCAACCTTTGTAAAAGAGGCCCTTTATTCCGACTGAGCTTACTGTTTTATTGGTATTGGAAGTTTGAAGGTTTATTTCTTGTCAGTGAAACATCTGAGATTGAATCTTTTCCTGCTGGACATGAAAAGGTCCATCTCTGCTTCCTTCCCCCAGCTGGGATTTTACCTTTCGTGTTCTTTCATTCCCTTTGATTCCTCTGCTCACACTCTTCGTTATTTGTGATTCAGGTGATTGCAAACTGAAGATGCTTCCCCTCTGGGAGTGCTATTCTGTCAGTATCTAATTGCACACAATAATTTTGTAATGTTTTAAACATAATGTATTTATGGAATAATTTATTTATTTGTGTGTAAGTAAATTTAATCATATTAATGTTATAAAGACAAATTAAATCACCATATTTCTTCATTATATGAATATGCAAACCCAGAATTTAAACAGCCCATAATGTAATTAGAAGTAAATGCAGCATTTTCCAAAAGGAATATTGCCATCACTAGCACATAATCTTGCCAAGTTATTATCATAGTCCCTAATTCTGAGTAAACACATAATGAAATTCCAATCGAACCAAGGGAAGAAAAGGATTAGAGAAAGCAGCTCTAGGAGAGCAGCCTCATATACTTAACAGAAGTCAGATGATATCAGAACACCAGACTATCAGAATATATTAAGAACTACTTTCTCTTTACAGATATGGGGAGCCATGACTTTAGGCACAGGTGCTGTGTGAGTGTTTCATAGTGCACACAGCAGGGTGTAACAAAATACCATGGGGGAAAGTGGTCGTTCTCCATCAGCTGGTCACCACACAGGTAGTAAAGAACAAAGGTAGAGACTTTCTTCTGTGTGACAGCAAACTCTGTCGTGTATCCGCATAAGGGTTGTCTCCTTACATGTCCTGTCTGATAGCCGAAGCATAGTCTATATCTCATAAATTAGTAAACCAGGGCTGTCTAACTTGGACAAGTCTGATGTTTGACTCAGAATGCATGTCTTAACTACCCCAACTTACTACCCTGATTCTTTGTCCAGAAAATATTTTTTGGCTCTGCATGAAAATTTTAAAGTTCTTTCTGCTGTAGTCACAAACTTCTCTGTCTACTGTTGGAATCAGCCCTTAGAATTTCCTCCTGCAGTGCAGAAAAAAACTGTGAGTTGTTGAGCTTTGCAAATCATGGCTAGAAGCATTGTCCAAGGAACCAGTTGCACTTCAACTCTGAGTGGGCAGAGTACAAGAAAAGGGGAAGTGGAAAATGGCAGCTGGATGTTGAATGACACAGAAACACTAATTGTATATCCAATATGAAGAAAACATAATTGAAATGTTCCCACATAGCCATTTTATACCAAGCTGCACGAGCTATCTGATACAAGGTCTAGGCTCAGGGACAGAATCATTCACTCATACTGGTGAGGTAACAAAGCGGCTACAGGAACACTGTACTGGGAATATAAACAGAATTGGATCATAACAGGGTCCCTTTCAACCCAAACATTCTATGATTCTATGATTCCTTCCCTACAGCCTCATCCTGCGCCATCTTAGTGATGTACTCTTCCCGTAAACTTCTTGCAAGGCACCTACAAGTCCTCCTTTTCAGCGCTGTACTTTGATATTCATTGGCGTATTTGCTCCTTCAGTGATGTACCAGGGATGGGCGTTCATGTCTCTGCATCTTTTCTATGATTCTGCTAGTAGCAGTACAACTTCCTGGGACCTAAGAGCCTTCTATTTCCTGTTATGTCTCAAAGGGTTCTGGAGAGTGACATAAATTCTGTCTGTTAACACTGCTTCAGGATGGATAATGTTGTGGTGATATTTGTAATTTGGTCTACTCCTCCTATCATTATAATGATTTTGTTCGTAATACAGTCCTCAAATCTGATGATTTTGATGCTACAGAAATGTTCCTCATCTGGAAGCATTCTCTGAAGATGTCTTTTATGATGAAAATGAATCCAAAGTACAAACACATCTGTGTGAACATGCATAAATAAGATTTTCACCTTACACTTCACCTTTACCTTCCATGTTAGTATTTGATAGTGATCCTCTTGTGTCCTATACCCAGAGCATATCTACCTCTGTTTCATGTGCCTGCAGCCTCTACTACTAGCATCCCTCTTGACACAGGTCATGAAATGTGTAACCAAAGAAATGTCCCTCCTGTATGTTAAAAGTGTTTATGCAGGCAACTCCAAATTTTCATGATCACATACTCATGAGTCATTTACACGCACATTAAGAGAAAGAAACTGAGCAAGACATTGAACTTACCTCCCTGAAAAGGGAAACTGAATCACTATTATGCTGCAATTCCTTTCCCTGTAACTGCTCTTTTATATCACTGTAGCAATGGAAATCCGTAACCTATGTTGTTTACCTTCAGGTTTGGAGATTACCCAAATGTTAAAAGTATCTATTATAAGGCAGACTCCATTTATGCTAGTTACCCCTATCTTAAATTTTAACCACGTTTAAAGGACAATATAAGAAATGGTAAGAGGACTAGAAGGGTAAGGAATAAAGGAAAGAAGGATAATATGGAAAAAGATCATGTTAAAGGGTTTGTATTTTCAAGAGGTCTTAAGACAGTATCTTCCTCACACACTATAATTGCATTCATAGACTTCTAGTAGAATTTCTCTTTTTTCCTTTTTTTTTTTTTTTTTTTTTAAAAACTGCAGTGAGGCAAGGGAGCCCCCAGTGCCTTGATTCATACCTGTGTAGGAAAGAGCAGCAGCTACTGGAAGCATGAGGAAATGATGTAGAAAATGCCTCCAGATAAATAGAGGGGATACATGGAAGGAGACATCATTGAGGACACAGCTGGAGCTGCATTGCTGAAAAGAGGCACTCAATGCAAGAGGAGGTACCGCTAAAGGACTGTGGACTGCAGACTGCAGGTGACCTACATCAGAGATGCTGCCAAGGGGCTACAGACATGAGTGATCCATGCATAGAAATGGGGAAGAAGCAAGAACCAGCAGAAAGAAAACATTTATAACTGACCCCATGTGGCGGTGTGCTCCCCCCTCGTCTCTGACTATTAAGTGCCCAGTGGAAATGATCTTCAGAAAAAGTTTTTTGGGATTTTTTCCTAACCTTGATAAGAACAGAATTATGATGATGTTGATTATAATAATAGTAACAGTAAGAATATCCTCTTTTCTCTAAATACTCTACTTCACTGTAAAAATCCTGTGTTTAATGTTCCTGAGACTCTTCTTGGTTTCTTACAGATTTTAAAAAAAAACATACAGCCTTCTGAAAACTTGATGTAAGGTTAGAAGCATGTCATGGTTTAGCTGAAACTGGCAACAAAGCACCACACAGCTGCTCACTCACCGCCCTGCCCACCCCCCACCCCCAAGCAGTGGGATGGGTGAGAGAATTGGAAGAGCAAAAGTAAGAAAGCTCATGGACTGAGATAATAACAGTTTAGTAATTTGTAAATAATAACAATATTAACAATAATGACTATTATTATTGTTAATAATAATAATAATAATAATAATGAAAAAGAAAACAACAAGGAAGAAACAGAGACACAAAACCCAGGAAAAACAAGTGATGCAACCACCCACCTCCTGCTGACAATTGCCCAGCTGGCCCCAAGCAGTGATCACCGCCCCTCGCCCGACTCCCCCCAGTTTATATATTGAGCGTGATGTCATATGGTCTGGAATACCCCTTTGACCAGTTTGGGTCAGCTGTCCCAGCTGTGCCCCCTCCCACCTTCCTGTACACCTGACAGAGCATGGGAAGTTGAAAAGGCCTTGACTTAGTGTAAGCACTACTTAGCAACAACTAAAACATCCTTCTCATCCTAAATCCAAAATATAGCACTATGCTGGCTACTAGGAAGAAAATTAACTCTATCCCAGCTGAAACCAGGACAAAGTGGAAGGTTCTTACTATCCATCAATGGACTTGATGTCTGGTGCAGTAAGTCAAAGAATCAGAGAATGGTTGAGGTTGGAAAAGACATCTGCAGACTGTCTAGTCCAACCTCCCTGCTCAAAGAAAGATCAGCTAGTGTAGGTTGTCCAAGAAAATGTCTGGTCAGGTTTTGAATATCTCAAGGGTGGAGACTTCACAACCTCACTGGACAACCTATTCCAAAGTTTGACAACCCTCACAATAAAAATTTGGCTTTTTTATTCTTATGCTTAAATGGAATTTTCCACATTTTAATTTCTGTCTGTTGCCTCTTGTCTTTTTATTGCATCACACAGAGTACAGTCTGGCTCCAAATTCTTTACCGCCCTCCTCCCCCTCCAAATCAGGAATTTAGACACATCGATATGATCCCCCTGAACCTTCTCTTCTCCAGGCTGAACAGTTCCAGCTCTCTCAGCCTCTTTGCATTTGAGACATGCCCCAGTGACTTAAACATCTTAGTGGCCCTTTGCTGGACTCTCTCCAGTAAGTCCATGTCTCTTGTACTGGGGTGCTCAGAGATGGATGCAACACTTTAGTTGTGGCCTCACCCACAGTGAGGGGAAGGATCACCTCCCTCGACCTGCTGGCAATACTTTTCGTAATGCAGGTCAGGATACCCTTAGCCTTCTATGCCACAAGGGCACACTGTTGTCTCCTGTTTAACTTGGTGTCTGCCAGTGCCCCTAGTTCTTCCTCTGCAAAGTTGTTCTTCAGATGATCAGCAACAAGCATTTACTGGTACATGAGGTTGTTTCTCCACAGGAATTTCCCTGTGGAAATGCACATTTCATGTTGCTGAACTTCATTAGATTCATCTCTGCTCAAGCCTCCAGCCTGTCTGTCTGAACGGCAGCACACCCCTTGGGGGGAT
>NW_009258896.1:167283-174305 GCF_000687185.1 Egretta garzetta
TAAGGAAGAAATTTTTTACAATGAGGGTGGTAAAACACTGGAACAGGTTGCCCAGAGAGGTAGTGGAGGCCCCATCCCTGGGAACATTCAAGGCCAGGTTGGATGGGGCTCTGAGCAATCTGATCTAGTTAGCAGTGTCCCTGCTCACTGCAGGGGGGTTGGACTAGATGACCACTAGTGGTCCCTTCCAACCCTAAACATTCTATGATTCTATATGATTCTATGATTATTTTTGCCTCCCTCTTAATCCATCTGCAACACCCCACCCTCCCACATGGCCGGAAGAATTGGAGGGGGACAAGTACAACATGAGATAAAAACAAGGGAGGTTGAGATGTGGAAGGAGGAGGAATCAAGTTGAGCACAAGGGGGAAAAGTATTTCCTTGATAGTTTATGTTTTCTTTTTTTTCCCCAATACCCAATTCAATAATTAAAATTTTGAATATAATTAGCAATAGATTAAATTAAGTAAAATTCCCCAAGCTGAGACTGTTTTGCCCACAACAGCTACCACACTGTACCTTAAGTGCCTGGCCTACCATGGACACTGTAGAAGAGGAGACACATCTCAAAACAGCTGTAAGACTGTTCTTGAAAAGACACCTAAGCTGGTAGAAAGACAAACTGTTTTGGTCAGTAACAAAAGTTTCCAATCTACTTTAGGTCATGAATATTCTTTACCATTGAGGCAACAGCAGTCATAAATGTAACCAGAAATTAGCAATGTGAACTTTCAGGTGGCAGAATCATTCAAGACGTGGAAGAACATGAAGCTGTAGAAAATAAGCCCCTACTGACCTACATGGGTTGGTGATCTGATAACATCTGACTTGTCCAAAACTGGATGGTTGAATCAAGCAGTGGAACAAGGCAAATATGAGACAGAGGTGTTGTCTTTCCCTGTTCTAATCTAACTTTGCCTAATGTTTCCTCTTATCAAAGGTGAAATCTGTCCTTCTTTTCAGTGTATGATCAGTTGAGCTCTAGAATTCACATCTCACCTAAATAATTCTATGGCTCTGCAGTTCTTTTAATTTTTTTAAAACACATCGTATTCAACAATGATTATATGATATTTACATAGGTAGTCACATGATTTAGCCTGCACCCACAAAAATGTTCAAGTACTTAACTGTAGTCCACTGTTCATGTCTTCTTAGTTCTCTCTGGGTGAACATTAAAAGAAGATCTGTATAAATGTCTGCCAAGAATGTTTCCAACTTGCAAAGTGTCTGCGTAAAGGAAAGGTCGGAATCCAAAATCTCTAAATTGAAGACAAGATATCTCAGGGTTCTCATTGGGAAACCATCTGTACAAGAAAAAAATTCTTAATACTTCTCCAGGACAATATGCCTTCTAAATTGCATCAGTTTTCTCAGGCTAGTTGTCCACTAGTACACCACTGTGCTCAACTTTCCAAAGCCTATCTGGCTTTTAAGGCCAGAGATATTAATATTAAGAGTTTAGCATATGGCAAAAGAAAAGAAATATAAATTTGTCTCAGGTGCTAGTTACACATGTCTTTGTTCCACTGCCTGCAATATCACTTCTCTTTGAGATTTTCGACCCATGACTAGAGAATTTTGTTTTCTAGTCCTTTTCTTTCTGTACTAAAAAGTATTCTGTATTTTAATACATTTTGTTGTATTACACATTGCCAGTAATTTATTAGGCTTCAGGGATCCAAGATACCAACACCCATGTTTCAGCACTTTGATACTTCCTAGGCTTTTGCACTAAGCCTAACAGACCACTTTATGCCTAGTTTTATCCATTAGTTGCTGCTGAAGTTCTGTTATAAAGACTAGAGCATAATATCTGGCTAACAATGAAAATTACTGTCTGTAAACTCTTTACTCCTCCTGTTAAATCTCTCTAAGCATCTTATTCTTCACTTTATTTTATATTGCTTTATTCCTCCTCTTGAATATCTTATACCATTCATGGAGGACATTGTGTTCTTCTTGGAGACCTTCCTCCTGAATCTGTAGGGCTTTTTTCTCACCAAGGGCCCCTTTCTTCTCTTGGAGGGCAAATTTCTCCTCACTGAGGACATTTTTTTCCTCACAGAGAGCTTTCTCCTCTTCCTGAATGGCTTTGTTGTCCTTTTGAAGAGCCTTAAGCTGCTCCTTGTTTTCCTCCAATAAAGCTAAAAAATCTTGCTGAAGGGCTTTTTCCTCCATTGCAAAAGCTCTTTATTATCCTCTGAGAGCCTTAATCTCTTCTCTGAGGGCTTTATTTTGTTGTTGGAGGGCCTTTTGCTGTTTTGCAAGGTGCTTTGTTTCCTCTGAAGAGTCCCTATACTTCTCTTGAAGGATTTTATTCTCTTCCCAAAGGAGTTTGTTCTGTCTTTGGATACTTTGATTCTTCTGATAATAGGCTTTGTTCTCCATAGGAAAAGCTCTGTTCTTTTGCTGAAGGTTTTGATTCTCTTCTGAAGGGCCTGATTCTCCTTCCAGAGTGTTTGGTTAAATTGTGTCATGTGAGAGGAGATGGCAGATAGGGGCAGCAGACATAAATTACTGACAATCCTTAAAGAATCTTCATCCTCTGAGTCAGATATCAATTTGCTGCACCACTCAGGGGTTGCGCTATGGTCCAGATGGGGGATTCCACCTTTCATATTCAGTAGCCATGGAACTGAGAATAGAGGTTATGTGTCTGTAAGACCCTACTAAGTATAACATATACATCAGTAAATAAATAAATATATCACTAAACGTGAAATAAAAATAATAGTAAAACAATACTGACATTTGATGAGCATTATATATTTTTACATGTGCTGAAGTATATATAGCAAATTAAATTTCTGAGGCTGAGTTCATTATAATGAAGAAAAAGGAAGGGAGTCTTAAATCTTTGGCAGTCTTTCTAATGGACATTGTCTTAGTTTCATCTGGGATAGAGTTAATTTTTTTCCTAGCAGCTGGCATAGTGTTGTGTTTCAGACTTAGCATGAGAAGAATGTTGATAACATGCTGATATTTTAGTTGTTGCTAAGCAGTGCCTAGATTAGTCAAGGACTTTCTCAGCTTCCCATGCTCTGTCAGGTGCAAAAGAAACTGGGAGAGGGCACAGCCAAGACAGCTGACCCCAGCTGACCAAAGGGGTATTCCATACCATAGGACATCATGCTCAGTATATAAACTGGGGGGAGCATGCCAGGGGGCAGTGATACCTGCTTGAGGACTGGCATGGTGTAAGTCAGCAGGTGGTGAGCAGTTACATCACATTTTTTCCCCCAGGTTTTGTTTCTCTCTCTCTCTCTTGTCATTTTCATAATAATTTATTATTATTATTGTTATTATTATTATTATTTTATTCAAAATATTAGACTGTTCTTATCTCAGTCCATGAGTTTTCTTACTTCTACTCTTCTGATTCTCTCCACCATCCCACTGTGGGGAGGAAGGTGAGCAAACACCTGTGTGGTGCTTAGTTGCCAGATGCGGCTAAACCACAACAGACACATAATAAGGTGATATGCATATATGGAGGAATCCAGACTGCTAATATATATCTTAAGTTGTAATTTTATTTGCTTTTCTTTTTCATCTTTTTTTATTTATTTTTTTTACTGTGTGATTAAATATTTATTTTTCTAGAACTGTCACCTTAATTACATTTGAATTTGCTGTTAATGTTGTTTCTATTATAACTATCTTGATTCAGACCAGGGACAGCCTTGAATTTGAGCTTACCTTATCTTTCAGAGAAATAAACACCAATAAAATGTATATATAAAGTGACAAAAAATACCTATAACCCTTTCAGAGGTAGAGCTGGTGAACTTCTCTCTTCAGACTCAATTATAAAGCTGAAACAAAGTGCAGTTAAACACTTTTTGTTGTTTATTCCCTTTTCTACCCTTCAGGGAGAATGATACATTGTTTAGATTGGAGTAAAAGTACAGTCTAAGTAGAATTTTTAGGAGCTTAATTTCTATACATAGGATAACACTGTAATATCAGGAATTTTTTGGATATATGCCTGGTGTTTGCTAGTAAGCACTAAAGAATTAGTCATTATGCCACTGAACCATATAATTCATATATATAGCTACATACATATACAAGTATGTCTATATGTGTATAACAAACTCCCAGGTGTTCAGAGAAACTATATCTGTGGAGTATCCAGCAGGAAAATTATGATAAATTAAGGAAATCATACAAGACTTACTGTTGTGTTATCCTTGAATCAGTCTGCCATCTGGCAGCTCATGGCAGAGCTTTCAGGTGAGGCTATCCTCAATGATGTAATTTCAAAACACATAGCATCAGTGACAGAACAATGGATGACACTGGACCATCTGAAGGTAAGCATAAATATTTGTAGGGTTAGGATTCTCTAGCAAAACAGTCTTTGTATTTCCCAATATTTTTTCCATGTTTCTTCATTCATTATGTTCATTCAAAACATTGTCCAGCTGGCTGAATGGTTCTTGACACTGGTATTCATGGCTCTTGTGAAATTTTTTCTTACATAGACTTTGAAAGTGAGCTTTTACTCCTATTTACCTCAGCACAAATCTGGGGTAACTGTATTTGGAGTTGTTTCTAAATTACAGAAATTCCATAGATGAAACAATATCTATATATTATAAAAAATTGGACTAGGATTAGTATTTGGAATTACAAGTGTTTGAGGAAATTTAGCAAATATACATGGAAAGTGAGAATTAAATAATAAAATAACATGATGGTAGGCTGCCTGTGATCTTCATTGCCCCTGAGGAAACATTCCATGCATTCTATGATGACCATTTTGTTTTGTTTGAATAAAAGGGTGAATTACTTATGACACATGCACAACTTAGATTACACCAGTAACTTGCCTACTCTTTATGAATTTTTGGGGAAGAGGAATACTGTATTCCAACTAAAGTATAAACCTGTTTCCAATCTTTGTTATCCGATCGAAGCAACTGATATGTTTTTCCTTTTTTTTAATCATACACTAAGTGCTCAGGATATTAAAAAAAGAGGTAGATGAGGCACTTTCAAGTCCAGTGAGCTTAAAAGGAGATTTGGTAATTTTGTTTAAATCACTGCACACATCATATCATCTCTTTGTGCTGTCTCTCAGCTCTGTTCTGTTTGTTAATTAGGTAGGGAACTGAAATATGACATGTAAAACGCTCAGTAATCCCGGAAGATTTTTTGCAGGATGATCAGCCCTCTGAATCCTTTTCTCCAGGATATTTGATTCCCCTGCCTGCTCACACAAATTAAGTAGGCAAAGCAGTTGAGTAATACTGAAACCTATGATACCAAACAAGACCAGTATATTGGGTTCAAGTGTTTTTCCCATGTTTCACTTTAGCTCCTCAGGAACAATTTAGCTTCCAGGCTTATCACCAACATAAGTCTGAACATTATAGCTCAGTTAATTCTTTCTTCTGCTCTCTTAAAAATGTCATTGTGATGAAGCAAAAATAGTTCAGGTAAGTCAGTGCCTTTTGTAGGTGGTTTTGTGTTAAAATGTAAAGTTTAAAGTAACAGTGATTATTTTGACATGTAGGCCACTTCCTTTTATAATTTAGGAATATAAGTAGTAGGAAAAAGCTGTCAATTTGAACAAATAACAAAGAATAAGGCAATATTTCCTCCTCCAGATCTCCTGGGTTTTAAATCCCTTATTTCTCGGGATCCTACATAGGAAAAGAAAAGATAATCTGATCTTGGAAAAGAGAGAATTTTATGAACCCAGTCCATGGTTGGAGTAAAACAACGCAGCCATAATTACACCAATAATGATTTACTTCACTAGAAATTCTTAATATTATTTTCCCATGAATGAAACAAAATATCTAAAATATCTGGTATACTAAGAGTTAATAATATTTATCAGAAAATACAGAAATGCAGTCTAGCTTGCAATATTTTTTAAAAGTTTAAAAAAAAAGTTTTAAAACCTTCTTTCAAGGTTTTCTTCAGACGTTCTTGTATGATACCTGTATGATCACACTGCTGTTTGCTAATCATAGCAGATGCGAAATATAGCAGAATTATAAGATAACTCAAATGAACAGAAAGATTAAAAACAGTTTTTATAATCTTTCAGACTTAGAAACTTGTAAGCAATTCTTTTAGTGAGCACTATGAGCAAAGGCAATGGGACTATATCACTGCAATGTAAGGTGCAAATGCTGATTTCAAGGGGACACTATAAGACCCAATATAATAGTGAAAATAATGGCTTAAGCAAGCACTGATTTAATTTTTCCAGTTTTTAGTTCTGGTTGCTCTGACCAGAAAATAAAAATTATGTTTTTTAAAATAAAGGTTTAGTCTAGAAATTTTACATTACAGTGAAATGCAGTCATAGAATAGAATAGAATTGTCTAGGTTGTAAAATACCTTTAAGATCATCAAGTCCAACCGTTAACCTACACTGCCATCCCACCACTAAACCATGTCCCTAAGCACCTCATCTATCCTTCTTTTAAATACCACCAGGGATGAGGACTCTACCACCTCCCTGGGAAGCCCATTCCAGAGCCTGACAACCCTTTCTGTGAAAAAGCTTTTCCTAATGTCTAGCCTAAACCTGCCCTGGCACAACTTCAAACCATTCCCCCTCGTCCTATTGTCCATTACCAGGGAGAAGAGGCTGACCCGCACCTCGCTACAGCCTCCTTTCAGGCAGTTGTAGAGGCCAATAAGGTTTCCCCTCAGCCTCCTCTCCTCCAGACTAAATAACCCCAGTTCCCTCAGCCACTCCTTGTATGACTTGTGTTCCAGACCCCTCACCAGCTTGGTTGCTCTCCTCTGGACATGTTCCAGCAATGCAACATCTTTCTTGTAGTGAGGAGCCCAAAACTGAACACAGTATTCAAGGCGTGGCCTCACCAGCGCCGAGTACAGGGCACAATCATTTCCCTGCTCCTGCTGGACACACTATTCCTGATACAATAATCCAGACATTTTTTAAGACAAGACACTCTGAGTGGATGCATAGCAAAAACAGCACACATGGCATCCATGAAAGATGCAGAAAAAAGATTTTAATTCCT
>NW_009258896.1:174318-182304 GCF_000687185.1 Egretta garzetta
AAACTCAAACAAAAACCAGTTTCACTTACATCCTTTTTGAATGCCCCGCCGACCCCACCAATTATCTGTACTGCTCAGTGGAAATGAGTAGCACAGCAGGCATGTTCTTAACTTTTCAGGTCACACTAGCTAACAATTCTTATCAGCCTCTCCACTACATCAGAATTACTACACCTTCATATAAGTCAAGTATGTGCAATGAAAAACAGCATAATTAAAAAAAGTAAGCTTGTAAAATTGAAATCACACACA
Organism: Egretta garzetta; assembly: GCF_000687185.1. Lineage (NCBI taxonomy): Eukaryota > Metazoa > Chordata > Aves > Pelecaniformes > Ardeidae > Egretta > Egretta garzetta. The sequence goes on from NW_009258896.1 coordinate 174,571, forward strand.
TTTCATAGCTTCTATTACATATGCCAGTTGCTGTTGGATAAAACTAAAAACTCAGACTGGAATCTAAAAACCTAACTAGCATATTTGTCCCATCTGGCACTTCTACTATTCTGAAAAATTTATGCTGATGTGGCTTCTTTTTTAGGTCATTCAAATCATGAATTTCTCTCCCAAGTGGATATAAAATTTATGTTGTTGCTTCCAGGAGTCTGAAAACCTGGACTAAGACAGATCGTTGCTCTACCTGCCAGAGATTAGCAGAGTACCACAGAGAGCAAAAGTTGATGGTTCTGTACATCTGTGCATTCAACATTCTGTGGCACTAAGCCACTAGTCTCTTTTCTGCATGACCAACTGACTAATTACTGTACTTGGCCTTTTTGAGTCCCTTCAATTAATGCAATGTGCAGTTGCACACAGTGATGGAGTCACCCATACAGAACAGAATCTGGGCCAGAATTAGGCTCTAAATCCCAGAAGCACCTGTTACAAATACAAAGTGTCCAGATGGTCTGGTCTTTGTGGGAAAGTGTCAAGAATTGACTTATCTGTCTTTCTTATTTTTGTTTTAAGGTCATAAACATGATCCTTTTGAAGCAGAAAGCCAATCATGTTTATAAAAAAAAAAAAAAAAAAGGAAAGAAAGAAGGGAACCTTAGGATAAATTAAAAACCCACTACATTTGTAAATCTTAATAACCCAATGGAGCTCATTGTTATCATGTTCTGGGCAGGCAAATGGGATTAGCCTGTGATTACAATGCAGCCTTCAATATAATTAGATAGATTTATTTAAACACAGCTGTAAACCATAAAAATGTTAAATATTTAGTGACTGTAAATTCCACAGTTTGTAAATTCAAACTTAAATCTCCAGTCAGCTATTTTGCTTTAGGTTTGTTCAGAAACACTAGAAAATATTGCTCTTCTTTTACTCTTTTTTGTAATGGATATCAGTTATTTGATTTTATAACAGTGAGGCGTGTTCCTGAATTTTGATTCACTTTCTAAGCATGCATTGCTTCATTCATAAATGTTTTTCCTCCTTTGAAACGTGACGTTTGAGATCAGTGACTCCATTGGCAATAACCATAGAGTTTGCATCCCATACCTTCTCAGCTGCATGGGATAGAGGAAGAAATACAGAGCTTCATGTCTGATCTTGAAAGCAGTGAGGATATCTCAAACAGTAACCAGGAACAATGGCAGTCATGATTCCTAATAAGACTGTTTTAATAGAACAGATCATAGACAATATGAAAAGCACTAAAAGTAATAACTGTTCCATGCATTGCTGAAAGCTTCTCTTTTCCTACTTTATGTCTCTGCTTCTTTCCTTCCTTCCCTCCACCTGTCTGTGCTCTTTCTCCCTTTATATAGCTGCTCAACATGAGAGAGAAAAGAGAGGGGTAAGAGAGAATGAGTGAGATGAGGAAGGGAGAGAGAAACTTATTTCAGTAGAAGGAAAAGGTGAGAGGGTAATAAAATGTATTTTCTGCCCACCAATTATTTGGCTTGTATCAAATATTTATTCTTCTATTTAGTGTCTGTAAACTTTAAAGGCATTAAACTTAAGACTTCTATATCCTTGGATGTTCACTTAACACAAAAGGAAACACAATTAGCTTTCTGAGTTCCTAAGCCTACTTAGAACAGTAGTAAGTGAATTCATGTCAGTCACATTGGAACTATGCCTAATTTTATTATTCATAAGTACTGAGATAATTTTGGCTACCATAAAATGAGTAAGAGACAGCCAATGTTTTTTAGCCTAAAGTACAGTAAGTAACAGCTACCATCAATAATTATGGATTAGTTTTATTTTGTAGTTGATGCATTATTTTCCTTGTATTTTTAGGAAGCTATAATGTATACCGAATAAAATTTCTGTATTTTCAAAGGCGCAAGAGACATATGCTACTTGAAATAAATCTTCTAAGTGAATCGATTCATATGATGTTTTAAAATATGAACATTAATCAATATTTTACTGGATTTTGGAAGAATCTTTTCACAGAACCAATATTTGAATTTTAAAATGTGAAAAGAGCATGGAAGTGGCAAGAAGAAAGGCTACTTTTCATATATCCCAGGATCAGAGATAGCAGTATTTGCTCTTACTGCAAAAAGTGATAGGAAAGATAAACTGCTATTTCTGTTAAACCTGTGGAAACACAAGACAGTGCAATGTTAACATGTCAGAAAGGCTGAGTCTTGCTTCATTATGCTTCATCTTCACTGTATTCATTTAGAAAATTGATGAAATACTGCATACCCTAAGTTCTAAGAAAGAAGAGTGGATCCACCAGTGAAGGTCTACGGCTGTGGATATTTACCTGGGCATTTTATTCTAATAGCATTTCCGTGCTTTCACCTGGTTGTATCTGAGCAGTCAGATGTGGGACAGTGCTGGGCTTCAGAGCCACATATGTAGGCAAGTGTGTATTGTAAGGGAAAAATATTGGGCCAAATCCAACAACCTGACAGAGGTGAGGCTGCTGCAGCTCCATCAGTCCAGGTGCAACCTGTAGCGAGGCTGAACATGTATTCCCAGTAGGCACATGCATATAGCGCACACATATACACCACATGTGCATACATATATGTCAGACTGCACAGATCTAGACAGACAGGCACATTTAGCCCTCATACAAACCCAGACACCATCAGCAGACTCATCGCGCTCCCCTCCTTGGCTGAGCAGGATGGTTCACTAGTGAGAGCATGTATTTCTATACATGTATGCACAAGGTGGATCCTCTCAGCAGCTGGACTCAAACACAGTCAGCTCAGTAGCTGCCCCTGGATCCCAATCTCCCTGGTTGCTGGCATTTGGGCATATGAACCCCTGAGGTCATAGACCCACTCACAGAGGTTAGTACAGGCCTCCTCACTCTCACACACATCCACACCTGGTCAGGGCTCTGTTGGTCCCCCAGCTGCTGCACTAAGACCCCCCACACATACACAGACACACAAAGTCCCTTACCAAGCAAAGAGTAAGAAAGGAATTTAATAAGAAAATAGGGCAGACTGTGCTGACCAAGTGCAGGGCATGGCCAGACAAGTGTACTGACCAGAAAACTACTTATATATGACTGGGACCTTTTTATCCCTTTATGCATCTATTTTCCCACCCATGTTCCTCCTCAGATCACCTAAATCAATTTTTCCTTCTGTTGGTTCCTCCTCAAAACACCCTGTAATAAGTCCTGTGCACTCCTGAAATGTTCTCTCCCTGCAGCCATAATGTGTCCTACACCCCCAGGAAGCAGCCCACCTCAGTCCAAAAGGAACTCCAACATTGCCATATCTTGGTAGATTTCGCACATGAACATGGGGTATGAGGCTCTCTTGGGACAGCCCTGGGACAGGGCCAGACAAGGTATTCCTTCCTCTGAGTCTATAAATTGGGTTCCTGCCTGCCGTGGTGTCCCTGCACTCCTCTGGGCTTGCAGAAATGGGCCTTTGATAGGATGATGGCTCCTGGCCAAGGCAGAGTATTATTTGGAGTCCCCCTCCTGTTATTGTCTTTCTGTGCTCTGCTGTGGGTGTGCAAACAAGGTCTTACTACATAACTTAATGTGTGTATCTGCTAGCACACCCGCATAATCTACTCAGTAGATTTGGCTTGCAGAAGCCAGCTTTCTCCATTGAAAAATATGAACTGACTGAGCACAACAGTGAGTAATCATAGCTGCAAAAAATATATGTTTGAAATCCACCAGTTGTATTGGACAGGTGTTATTCTGTTGGAAACTCATATTCATGTCATCAAACACACAATTGTTTCAGAACAAGCAATACTATAAGAATTTAGCTGTACTTTAACATGACTAATTACTGAAAAGACAGATATTTAACTTCCTAAAGAATAACAGATAATAAATTTATCTTCCTAGTTGTTAACTGCAAAGTATATATATCATATAAACATATCTATATGTTTTATACTAATTATTTTATATGTATACACTATAATTTATATACACACAATGCTATATAGAGAGATATGATTATAAATGAAAAAATAGCTGGTTTCATCTCAATTTCTTTTTGTTTTAATCTCATACAGCGTGAAATTCATCCCACTTAAATTCTGATGTCTAATAGCTAAGCATTTAAATCCAAATAAGTCACTTTAGACTTCTTCATAGTCAATTCAGAGAAATACATACCTCCAGGGGGAGATATATCTCCCATTAACACAGGCATCGAAAAGAAGTAAAATGAATCATTACTGTCATCTAGATGTTGTTACTCTTGTCCAATAATCCAATCTGACTAGCTAAGACTTAGATATCTACATTTCAGGTAAATGAAGTCGCTTGAATCCAACATCATGTAAGACAAATGTAGAAAGCAGCTGTCAGAGAACACCTCCACATCCATCTAAAATGTGAAAGTTTCTTTTATCACATCTTTTCTATAAGACAAAATGTAATAAAAGATCAAGAAATTAAATGCTGATAGCATTTTTCATTTCCTTTGAAAATTACTTTGTGAAATTCACAGTCACGGGCACACAGGTCATTTAAGAGAAGAAGACCTAATTTACTGGAACATACCAAATCAGTATCTGACAGAGAAAAGACATTTTTATGGTGTGTCCCTAACTTGATATGACATAAATATGAAGGAAGAATTAACATTCTGAAGCATGTCATGCCTCCACTCCTACCTGTTCAATCAGTGACAGGCTGAAACTGTAGCTCTCATCATCATTCTTTGGAATAGTATAAGATCCTTTGCTCAAAGACGCACCCAAAATCAAAATCCTCATTTAATAATACTTCCTTAAAAAGACACATAACTTTTCTAGGAATCATTAACAGTTTGCTACACTCAGAACAGATAGTACCTCTTCATTTGCTTCTGCCTTTCCAAATCAACACCATGACAGAACTTGAAGACAGAAGAACAACCTACATTTGGATTAGTTACATAGAATCCTTTCACAGTAAAATGGGTACTTAAAAGATGTAATTAATCTCATCCTAAATTTGGCATCTAAAATAGACTGTATCAGTTGTTCCTCATCAATTGTTCACCTTTGAATACAGAGGCCTAAACTGACTTGCTCAGTTGTAGGTATAAGCTTGCAATCTCACCATAACTGTCCTGAATATTCTCCTCTACTTGGTATAAAAATCAGTATCAGACTTTTTGTTTGCCAAGATCAGTATTTCACTGAACATTTCTTCAGATGATACTCAGTCATGGGAGCAAGAAAATACAGGCTTTGTTGTATACAGCAGACCCAGTTTATATGCTGCATGCAGGCAGTATAACAGTCTAACTAAATTTTATTAGGAAAGTTTATGGATGAAGGTTTTACTACAAAAAATATTTGAAAGAATTTTCAAATTTGATGAAACAAGGGAAACTGCTGGCAGACAATTCAAGATCACTTCTGAAAACTTTAATAAAGGATGAAATTTACTGCATGGTGATTCCATGTTTTGAACTCTTCTGTTTTATACCGGATTGATATTATAAACACAAATTCATATACCTAAACCCAGGGTAATTACATTCAAATCCAATTTGTACTACTTACTGCATTGCTTTCATGTCCATAGTCCACCTTTCCAGTGCTTTTTATTGTTCACATCTAAGAGAAAACACAAAGAAGCATTATTTAGCTTTAGAAAAGCCTATGAAATCTATACACATGGAATCATATATAAAATTAATTTGCCTGCAACTGCTGCCTTAATTCACATATATATTTTTCTCATATCAAGCTGTCTAAAGTAAGCAAAGTTTAGCTCTGAAACCAGCCCTTTCAATTCATCAATACCTCAATTAAAATCATTGGGAAAAGTAGTATTGAGTTCCTCCATAAAGTAGGCTGTTTTATATCAAAAACAGTAACAATTTATAAGCTGTCAGTATTTTGCAAAATCTTTTAGTACCACTGACTTTCTATGACTTGTACATTTTGAAAATACTTTCAGACATTGAAATGATTGAAGTGTATCTTGTCTATTCCTATTTACTTCCTTGATAAACAAACAAACCCAAACAAAAGCAAGCAACCTCCTTTCCTTTAGTTAAGGGTCTCTTCTTCCATAACTCTCTTTTGAAAAAAAAAAGGAAAAAAAATTGTAGTTCGTAATTACTGTTGTTTGGGTTTTGGTTTTTTTAATTTTTTTTTCCATGTCTGCAACTGTCATTTAATACCTAACCTGTCACCTTTATTCTCCAGAGTCCTTTATATTTTTTTCTACAGTTTCCGTTTACTGCTGCTGAAAAGAAGGCAACCCTTAGCAGGTGTTGTGTTCTAGAGCACCTCTTTAGTTGTCCTAATATGTTAAGGGCTGTAGGCATCTGCTCCTGCATAAACGATACGCCTTCAACATAAACAATACACTTTCAACATAAACAATACACTTGCAACATAATAACAAACATCTGAAAGGCTTTAGGTCATTTCTGAAGAGATTTTTAAGTGGTTAATCATAACACAGATAAGTTTTTTAATCTGTAGTTTGTACCGGAAATTTTAGAAACATACAGATATACACAAAAAAACCTTCTGAAGTTTGAGGACATTATTAAAGCAGCTTGGATTCCAGAAGAATTGTTTAGATTGTTTTTTAAAGGTTCAGAACAAGTATCTGTGTATGTGTTCAGAGGCCTGACATCAGTCATTTCTGTTTGGCTGTGATGTGATTTGTAATTACAAAGGTGAAAAGGAAAAGACTGTGAAAATTCTGCTTCTGTTCCTGCTTCTGTGTCAGGCTCTGAGTTTGCAGCAGATGGTTCCCTCTAGGTCTGGGGTCCTCATATATATTCAGTGGGATATTTCTGAGGATATTGCCAGTCCCCCAGTGTGTCTCACATGAGGGGAAGATAAAACAGGTAACATGAAAACTCAGAATTTTTTTCTTGTACAGCTTTTTTTTTTTTTTTTAATTTTACTATACTGGAAAACACATCTTGCATTTAAAATGGTCACATGCATTTCCTCAGTCCACTCCTGCAGACGTAAAGTATTTGTGGCCCCTTCCTGTGAAGGATCAGGTAACATCTCATATACCATCCTGAGGGCCACATCCACTAGCACATTGTTGTGTGTACCACAGCTGAGAGAAATGGTGTTTATGGCTGCATTGGGCGCAGGTTGCACAGAGTTGGTAGCAGGGGGGCAGCAGGGGCAGCCTCTGGGTCACTGTGAGGAGGGCGGGGGCCTGCCCCATGCCGGACACAGCTGGTTCCAGTCAGCTCCAACCAATGCAACACAGGGCACGGCTGAGCCCCTCAGCCAAGGTGGTTTGGCTGGGATAAAATTCTTGATGTGATAACTATGGTACTTTTGATGTCTTTTTCACTGAAGATGTAGTCAAGACTGTAATTTTGACTGTAAAACAAGGTTTTCTGCACCCAGGTGAGGCTGTGGTGCAAGGGAGAGACAGTACAGGGCCCTTCTGGGATGTCAGAAAGAGATCCAGAAAGGCCCAACAACAAATGACTTAATTAAATATCCACTTTTATAAGGCAGGACAAAAAGAGGAATGCAGACAGTGAGTAAATCTTACATAGAGAGCGAGTAGATCTGTTGCCCCTTCAGATGCTGGGCACCCTGCATTCATGCAGCTTCAGGCAGGCCCCAGATGGATTTACTCATGGCAAGCTGAGCAGATCCCCTTCATGGAGAGAAGCTCCTCCTTTTTGGTATTTTGAGCTGTTTTAAGATTTTCTTACAGTAAAACAACTCTATTTATCATTC
>NW_009258896.1:182330-201273 GCF_000687185.1 Egretta garzetta
CACTGGACTTATAGACAAAGGCAAGGCCTCACAGGTGGCATAATTGCTGGCACAGGGCAGTGCAGCACAGACACAGACTTACTCAGATTAAACTGCTACATGGATCACTAACTCCTCGATACACCGTGGTCTTGTGATCAGGATCATTACATCTGCTATTTATATTCATACACGCTGAATGCTAGGTAAAGTAAGAGCAATCTTTACCATGTGAAAAAGGACTGAAAAAGTCATCACGTCTAATTACAGAACATGATTTACTGTTATAGGTGTTCAGACTATGCTGAAAATTACCTGGTATCAAAATTAAAAGCACTGAAATTTAGTATTTTAGTAACTAAGGTATTTCTGTACTCATGAATTAAACAGTAGCAGATAATCTTCTCAGGCACTGAAATTTGATCATCTATCCTGCTGTGCTCTTATAAGGGTCTTTGACATGGGTTTTGATCATGGCCGTAATTCAGAAGTAGGCATGGGCCACAGATCAACTTCAGCATTAGTTCTTGGAACTAGTTTTTGGAAATTCAGAGAGTTTAAGACTATCAGCATAGGCTGTACTATGCTACTTTGCCCTGGTGCTACCTGAGTTTGCTAGCACATATGCAGCCCACACAGTTTCCCTGAATATTGGCTTATGTTCATTTGAAGATGGGAGTTTAAAACATTCTCTGTGTTTTATTTTGGTTTCAAACTAATTGACTTAGACTTTGTGGATCACAATAGCAGGTATCAAAATCTTTCCTTGTATTTTACAGGGATCCAAAGTGAATGACCCAGGTTTGTAAATTCAGCTCTGTGCCAAAGCCTCTTTGTGAATAGGAGTCATAGACAGCTAAGCAAAAGTTAAGTTATGAAAAGGAATAGTATAATATTCTAGTGAAGAATTGTTTCCTTTTCTCTTTCAGATTGAAGTCCTGCTGTTAAAGGTATTTTCCATATGATTTTCTAAATGAAGACTGTGTGATAATTTTGAGATTTGTCCCGGCTCAGAGCAAATAATGCACCTCCAGAGGGATATTAATATCATTAACTCATCTAAGATAGCAAGAAGACATTTTGGAAATCGTCTCTCGTTTCCTCTGTGTTCTTTTTCTTATTCTAAAATTTTCAGTCAAATTCAATCTTCAAAGGCATTACTCTAACTCTCCTGGGAAAACCGGTGTTTTAAAAAGGAGATATCAAATTGATGACATAAGTAGCTGGGGCAGAATAGACTGCATCTGATTATCAAGATTGAATGATAACATTATCTAGATGACATAAAAGGCTTGGATCCAAAAATAGATCTGTTGTCTGTTGAAAATGTTATACATTTTGTTGATGTTATTATTTTTTTCTGGAAGAATGTTCATAATCAGAGTGATATATAACTAATTAGTTATATTGAGGTCACATTCTCCTTATTATACGTAACCTGCTCCATATAGTTCTGAACATGGAAAATAATTTGTTTAGTAATAAATTCATTACCTCCTCTACTAAAGGGAATACATGGGAATGCATGCAGATTCTTGCTGAAATCTTGAACCATGTGCAATTTGTTGAGAATTATTTAACTCCGAAAACAGAGGAATAACAGTTTCAGCAGAACTACTGCTTTTACATAATTCATTAGGTCTGTTTCTTTTTTCTTCTGTCAGTGGCTTGGATCTGTGTGACCTTAATAACTTCAGTGATATCACCCCTGAATTACAGTGCCATGTGGTACGTTCTGCTATCATCAGTACACTGTGCCTGTCTGAAAGGTTGCCTTACAGGCTTTAGAGCTGCAGACCAAACAGCTTTCTAAAGGGTCATCTTCCTATAAGGTCCTTGAAAACAGCAAACACCCTAACTGGGCATAACTTATGGTCTTAGTACTACCCTGCAGCATGCTTATCTTCTGGCCCTGCTTGTGCACACAAAGTACAAACACAGAGCCATCATAGCATAGTCATTATTTGCATGGATAGAAAATTTAATCTTATCATAGAATTATAGAATGTTTTGGGTTGAAGGGACCCCCTAGAGGTCATCTAGTCCAACCCCCCTGCAGTCAGCAGGGACACCGCTAACTAGATCAGGTTGCTCAGAGCCCCGTCCAACCTGGTCTTGAATGTTTCCAGGGATGGGGCCTCCACCACCTCTCTGGGCAACCTGTTCCAGTGTTTCATCACCCACATTGTAAAGAATTTCTTCCTTATATCCAGTGTAAACCTACCCTGCTTTAGTTTAAAACCATTACCCCTTGTCCTGTCACAGCTGGCCCTACTAAAAAGATTTTCCCTGTCTTTCTTATATGCCCCCTTTAGGTACTGAAAGGCTGCAATCAGGTCTCCCTGCAGCCTTCTCTTCTCCAGGCTAAACAACCCCAACTCTCTCAGCCTGTCCCTCTCGAGGGATATTTTGTGGAGTAACTGAGGCTAACATCTGTTACCTACATGATTCTTACTAAAAGTGAAGTAAGATTCTTAATTCTAGTGCCTAAACATGGTGACATTTTACATACCATAGGTTAACACTCGTGGCTGATACCTAACACTCACAGATTGCCCAATTTTCCTGCAGGTCCTGTGTCATATCTGCCAGCCCCACGGGTATGTTGAATGCATTTTAGTAATTTCAGTGGTGCTATATGACTGCATGGCATAACCGAAATTGTTCCCTTGATTTGCTATGTGAAATAATCTTGAGTTGCAGACATGGAATCAACACAAAGAAGTTTAAAAATCTATGGGAAGGAGAGCATTCAAGCTGTGACAGGTAGTATTCTAAGGTTTCACAGGCTCCTTTTGGTTTGGAAAATCCTGCCAAAGTTTGAATATGTTAACAAATGTTATCTCAGCTCTGTAAGGCAGAAGAGCAGGTTGGAAATCTCAGTGGCAGTCTTCTCTAAAATGGCTTAACATATCAAACTTAGCCTGACTGCTGCCAGCAAGGCTGTACTTATTTATTTATTTACTGAAACCACTGTACTGACAGTTTCACTTTCCTCTTTCTGCTGTTATCAGAAGCAGAAGCAGTGAATCCTTTATCTTCCTCCATTCCCCTTTACTCTTCCCAAATGGCCAGAAGCTGTCTTTTATCAACTGTTTCCTTTACAATGTGTTCTTTCTCCTTTGGCTTCTGATTTTTTCTTCTTTTAACTATATATTTATTTTATTTTATTTTATTTTATTTTAAAATTGTTTGACCTATTGGATTTTTCAGTGGTAGTCCTTGTCAGCCATCATTCATTTTAGCATCTAAAATTTATCTCTCAGTGCTATCCTCATTGTGTCAGTTGTCTCATCCTTGAACCTATAAAAATGGGTAATGTAAGCACAGTTTTTTTCCTATTATCACACCGAACAAAGGAGTGCTCTTTAAATTGGTACTGCAATAGAAAAGGCCCCTATGTACAAAATATTAGCGGATCTCAGTATTCTGAATATATACAGCTGTAAATGAAGCAACATAGAATAATGTGAATCTGCTTTCCTCTCCAAAGTGTTACTTACCTCCAACAGCCTATTATTTCATAGCTTCTTAATAATTAAAATGTATTAAACAAAAATGCATGTGCAGTAAAAATAAATGCATTTTCTTCTACTTACAATTTTAAAAATTCTGCTATAGCACAAAAAATATGATAAGGATCGATTTGTCTCTGGGCAATTATCTTAAAGGAATTAGATATAGAACAGATCCCATAAAATCTGCTAGGCCATCAGGATCTGGCTTGACTTCATCTGCAGTCTGTACTGGACATGGATTCTGGGCTGCTAGTGCCCTAACACCCAAACACAGCTCATGTGGCTGCAATTATGGCTGAAATACACACAGACTTCTGGATAACTGATGCACATCTGAATACTTGATGCAAGCCTAGATGTTTAACAGACTTTTTATGAAGAGTTAGGGGTTATTTTTTCATAATAACAAAGGGTGTGCTACATGTATTATAAAATGCAATTATCATACAAGTTTACTGGGATAATTATGAAGAGGTTTTGTTGTATTTTGTTCTTGAGTTAGGAAGTACTTAAATGTAGCAAAATGCCTCATGTTATAAATGAACTTTCAAGGTATAAAAGGTGTGCTTTCTGACACTTTCAAAGAAAGATAAATTATATTTTGCAAAATCTTTTCTTCCTGCTCGCAATTGCTGTATAGTAGCACAAAGGTATATTATATAGATCTGTGAATGCAGTAAATTCATTGCTTATAAATAACCCTGCACAACAAAATTCTTATGTTCAAGTGATAGATATCTATACAGCTGCATTTTTTTTTCATCTTAAAAAGGGCAGGAATTGCAAATCACATAAATAGCATACATTTTTATAGCTTCGTAAAAAATCTTTATATTCCTCCAAACCATGTAAAATAGTTTTGAATGGAAGTGTACTGAAACAGTGGTAGCAAAGCAGAGTCACTAACTGATGAGACATCATTTGTATCCAGAATTTCAGAGTATTGAACTCTGATCTTTAAAGCAGACATAAAATCTTAATGCGGAAGTATGAATACTTGGTAATGTAAGTTTCATGTACTGCAAGAAATGTAAAGATCTGTTAACTGCAGATTACATAATGCATTTATTCTTCTTATTTCTGAGTGAGTGAATAAGACATGACCTTTAGTCAGGATTTTTGTCAAGTATTCTGTTTCCTGCTGTGCTTATTTTAATTCCTCAACATACTATTTTGGAGGACTGAGAAAAAGGAAAACCTAAAATTTTCTTAAAGATAGAATATTTTAAAAATATTTCACATTGAGCACTCTTAGTTTCTATTGGCAAACCCCAATAAGCAAAAACTATTAAATATTAAATTCTTATTTTGTTCTTGTAACTTCCATCCCAGATATTTACCTACTTCTCTGCAAAATTAATGTAAAAAGTGAGTAGATCACAATGGTAGACTTTAATTTAACTATCTAATCTCTGAAATGCTAGCCTATCATATCCTAAGGTGTCTGAATAGATTTTCATCATTTGGGATTGCCATAGAGATCTTGTCTCTGGATCTTGGAACAGCTTGTACATGAACAATTAATGCAACACTTATTTAACGTGTAAGGTAAACATTAAAAACGAAGTAGACTTAAGTCAAGAAAAGTTTATGTGTGAAATGCAAAATGCAAAGATCAGATAACGATTTGATGTACTCTGCCACTTCTTTTCTAGCTACCAACTTTTTTTAAGAACCTAAACATCTTACATAATAGGTCTGTAATTACATATAAAGCATCAGTAAGGTAGAAGAGGATGACATTATCTTAACAACAGAAAAAAAACATCCAGAATATATATAGATTTGAAATCTGCATTTTTCTGGGACTTATTTATACACAAGAAAATCCTGACAAGTGTGGTCGATACAGTGCCAGATGTATGCATGATGAAGACCTACTAGAGTGGAAGCTGAGGCCCAGGTGGGATACCAGGATACCTCAGAATATTTTATATGGCACTAAATACCTACAAAGAGGCAAACAAATCATTTCATCTTGTCAGTACATGTGTTCTGGTTTCAGCTGGGATAGAGATAATTTTCTTCCTAGTAGCTGGCCTAGCACTGTGTTTTGGATTTAGGATGAGAATAATGTTGATAGCACACTGATGTTTTAAGTACTTAGTCTAAGTCAAGGACTTTTTCAGCTTCCCCTGCTCTGCCAGGTGAACAAGAAGGTGGGAGGGAGCACAACAAATACAGCTGATCCAAACTGACCAAAGGGATATTCCATACTTTATGACATCATACTCACTACACAAACTGGGAGGAGTTGGCCAGGTGACAGCGATCACTGCTGGGGGCCAGGCTGGACATCGGCCAGTGGGTTATGAGCAATTGCATTGTGCATCACTTGTTTTGTATCTTTATTATTATTATTATCTCTCCTCTTCTGTTCTATTAAACCACCTTTATCTCAACCCACAGGCTTTACTTTTTTTTTTCCCAATTCTTTTCACCATCCCACTGGCAGGGGTGGGGGTGGAGGGGGTGGGGAGAATGAGTGAGTGGCTGTGTGGTGCTTAGTTGCCGGCTAGGGTTAAACTGAATGTTAGAGGTTCTCTGATGATTCTAATTGAATCATCTTCAAAGAGTCAGGTGGAGAAACAGCAGGATGGGCTAAAACTATATCAAGTTTAGAGCACAATATTTAGACTGTGGTCTAAATAAACATGAGCAGAAGTTTCCTAAATAACTAGACAATTTTTCAGTTAAATGGGAAAAGGTTGTCACCAAATAGTGGTGGCTTCTCACAAATTACTGGGATTACAAATCTTGAACTAGCTACTTCTCCTGCACATGAACTTTTCTTTAGTTACTTACAGCTCTTCAGGTCACCTAAACATAGATGTCTAGTGTCATTCAGGGTGCTCCAGAGTTAACCAGACACATTGGCATAGAAGTGGCAGACAGAACGCAGGGTCCTGGAAAGACCCTTGCCTTATTGGTGCAACCGCTGAAGGTCATGGGACACCTAGCAACACTAGACACTGATGTGTGGGCAATTGAACTGAGATCCTACTGGCTGTTCAGCTGAAAATCTAGCTAGGTCTCACTGGGGATGTTAGCAATAATGTCATGTTGGGATTCAGCTGAATAAAAAAAAAATATTACATTTATACCAAAGATAAATTGAAACATCTGTATATATATCTGAAACTTGTATTTATAATAAAAAATGAATCAATCATATGACAATATAAGCCTTTAAAGTGCATTCATTAAATCTCATACAATGCCTTTCCAATATTTAATCAATATCACAGAGTTACAATATTTTAAATAGTATTATTTGTGAGGTAGCATTAGGGAGGGTTGATGTGAGGTGGTCCAATCACGCCACATGTTAATAACCTCACCACTTAATAACTTAATTCAACCTAGATGGGAAGTAGCTGTAAACCACCCAAATACCAGAATTACTATGTTTATTCAGAGCATGTATCTGTGACTTCAAAAAGGTGTGAGGAAATGGAAAACTGGATTTTGAAGGTCAAATTATTCCACAGAATAACTCCATTGATGCCAGCAGAATTATTATGAGTATGCATTTGCTTTCCTGTCATAAGTGGTATGAGGAAAAGAGAGAAACAGTTTTACAGAGCTTCTAAATTAGCTCCATCTCATCTCTCCCATCTATTCTGTCCAAAATTAATTCACCCTGTCTTCCTTTGCTGCAAATAGCAAGAAATGAAAAACAACCCAAACTACCATTGCACTTCCTGAAACACATTTGTCAGTGGCAGGTTTGAATGGAACATTTCCTACCTAAAGAGGTAGTTGATTAATTTGTTCATGTTTAAACAAGAACTCAAGAGGCAGAACCAAAATACATCTTTGTTTTTCAGATTGCGCAGCCTGGAATAGACACAGTCTTGATCGAACTGGGAAGGCTGAATAGACATGCAACCTCACCTGTGTCATGCATGCCGTAAGAGGCATGGGGGAGAGAAAGAAGGGTGAAGAACTCTCAGTCATTATTTTTCCCTGCATTGCCTTAATGCAGATTAAGTGAGCTACATCTTCATCTAGCCGAGGCACCTCTGTTAAAACGAAATTAAAAGATTAAAGCAGTGTAATTTGAAGCACTCACCAGTATTGGTAAAAGGTAAGCTTGGGCAACAGAGAATTTCTCTTTAAGACCAACTCTGAAGAGCTAAGTCTAGTCTACCGGCTCTTTAAATGCTCTCATACTGTGGTTAGGCACTGGGCACGGCCAAAGAGAAAGTCTGGTACGGGTTAGTGTATTCCTCTTGCTAAACTGTTTAATTTGTTTGTCTCAGTACCCAGCATAAAAAGACAATTGTCGAAACTGCTTTCTGCAGCTCACTCAGTGCTCTTGGATAAAACTACTTATTTTCAAGAAAAGCCCACACTTCTCCGGTGATGATACCTATATTTTTTTCCAAATGATCCGATATGAAATGTTTTTTAGTTTTTCTTACTCCTGTGGCTTTGCATATGTGTTCTTATAGGAGCAAATATATATTCTGACAAAAAATACAGGTGGGTTGTTGGTTTTTTTTTCCTGTTTCTCTATGGACCAGTTGTGAAAGTCTATCTAAATATACTGACTTTGGAAGATTGTGAGAATATTACTGATGAAAAGAAACACATATAAAAGTTGTTTAGTAAACTCTTCCCCAGTAGTATGTTTTTTCCTTAACTGGGAAGAAAATTGCTATCATATTAGAACTGAAAAGAAAGTAATCATAAATCCAAATACACAGAAACAAATAAAATCTGGAGGAAAAATCATTTTCTCAGAGAAAAGCAATACCATAAGAAGTGAGCTCTTATTTAAAAATAAATTTGTGAAGCACAATGCAAGACAAAGCCAAATTCCATATGCAATTATTTTGTGTGTGCAATAGAACTAGTTTTAAAGGTTCACTGGCAAGTGCCTGTTCAATTAGGCTTGTAGTACTGCACATCCAAATACCCTGTGTCTAATCCTCACTCAGACTAACAATTGGATTGCTCCGGAGGTAGTATTTCCATGTGTTTGCATTTATGCAATTGCACATTAGCGTCGCATAAAATCCATGCTTTAAATGGAGTACAGCGTAGCCACAAGATAGTACACAGTCAAGACAACAAAGTAGTCAGCTTGTTTTCTGTTAAGGAAGAGTACAGATAATCCAGAAGAAAATATAGGGACTAATATGAAGAAATGTATAACAGTATAGAAATGGCCAGCACAGTCTGGCACATTCACCAAGGGTGAGGTTTTTTTTTTTCATTTCTATTAGAAAATTTTAGAATTTCAGAAAACATTTTGTTATTGCAGAGTTTTGATTGAAAAGTCAATAGATTTATCCTGGAATAAATGAAATCAAGGTGTCTCACAGGTTGTTCATTCAAATATTTCATATTCACATTCTTCACTAATCTTGAGACCTGGTTAGAATGTCCTATACATTTTTTATGGGAAAAAAAAAAAAAAAAAGTAGTGGCAAGGAATCATAGAAACAGTGAGTTAGCAGATGTAGCACATGGAATAAAGTACAGAAAAACATAAGAAATTACAGCATATATTACATTCTTTTTAGCAGAACTCACAAAAGAAGAATTTTGGAATTACTGATGAAAAATAAAAATTTTCAATGCACATTAATCTTTGCAGTTTTTAAAAAATGCCTCAATAACAGAAATGTCTCCTGAAAAAGTTGTCTATTTTCTCACATTAAAAAATTCATCTTCTGAAACAAAATGTATTTTAAACAGACTTCAGATTTCATTTTGCTTTAAGGGCTTTCAGCTGAAGAAAAATAAAACAAAAACTCAAGTGAAGATGATTTTTATACTATGAAAATATCGCTTCCAATTAACTTTATGGCATTATTTTTGTATGTTCACGATTAAACTCACCTGAAGGTTAGCAGCTAAATATTCATATAGCTAACTTATAGTAACTACTGAGAAATAGACAGTTAACGAGAAAAAGAAGGAACTACATCTGAAGATTGGCTAACTTTGTGCAGTTGAATGCCTCCCTAGACTGATTACAGTAGGAGAGTACCTGCCTTTCTCCCACATGGACATCTGCACTTGAGAACTAAATTTATGTGTTTATGATTTGGAGCTGAAACCCACTTAAAATACCTAGTGTTCAAATTTTAGAATTTAGTTGAGTTGGCTTCTGATTAATACATCTTAACCGATGGTACTAAAAATATTAAAGTAGAAGCAAACTCGCCATCTGTGGAGGCAGCCTGTATGCAAAAGAATTCATGTTTGGATATAGTTTACACTGATTCTTTGATTTTTTGCATGTAGAAGACTTAAATTTAATGACTGTCATTAACCATAAATTTTGCAATCGTTCATCCAATACTCAAGCTGTAAATATATTTAGCAGTTTTGAGTACTGAATAATTAATAGTCTACTCCTCAGGCTCCCAGGCCATATCTATAAAAGAATTTTTGTTAGAAGTCAGATGTGTACATCTGTATTTTATCAGTTAAATAACTGCATATACAATATTTTGTCAGTGTTATAAACACTGTCTATACAGAAACACACAAACACGCACACACAGGCACACTCACACACACACATGTGTTTATACTGTAAATATCTAAATAGTTGCTTCCCACTAAGTGATATAGAGCTCAATACAGTAATTCAAAGTGTTACCTTAAATTTTACAAATGCTCTTCTGACAGACCCAATTTTTAATTTATAAGCTGAAGGATAATCAAGACTAATTTAAGTTGTAATTATTCAGTATAATGTCTGGGATAGATATTAACTTCCCCAAAAGTTATATTTTATGTAATCTCCTTTTAGCCTGTTTAACAAAAGCAGCAGGCACACTTTGTAATATGCTATCCAGTAGAAGGTGAAACCAAAAATATTATCAAATACCATGGAGTTTTAATAAAAGTAATATAGTGAACAGAGAGACCGTGGGTAAGAGGACGTTGATCTGATGTCTAGTGGCTTTTCTGCTTTATGTCTAAATTCCTGGGTGCAAAGAGACCCTTTAAGATCGCGAATGAGAAAAAAATGACATGTCTATGAAAACTAAGAAAATGGTAGGTGTTTGGGTACTGTGTGTGCTGTGAAGATAGGGTGTGGTGGTTTTTTTTTCCCAGATGTGTTTCAGCTGTAATTTCAACAGAAGTTTCTTAGAGTTTCTTGTTTTCTGTATTTCTTGCAAGTTTTCCTTACAGGAGGATAATTATAATAGTAAATCCTGTTTCAGATACTAAATGGTAAACTTATTTAACTGCATATCAGCCTGTTTAAAGCAGGTGGTTCTCATGGTTAATAGTAAGCACACAAATTATGATTATTTTTAGATTTGGTACCAGTTAATTTCCATGAAACCTAACAAATGTGGTACTCTTCTTGTGCTAGGAAAGAGATGATTTTTTTCCCACCAATTCTATTTTAAAAGTAAATAAAATATTGAGTGTCTTTTTACAGCATAAAGAAAATCTAGCCACACGCATTTTCTTTTGCTCAGTTTAAGTTGCATCCTGGTGGAAAGTCTTTCTGCTGAAGAATATGTCATTTTTTGTCTGAATTTCAGAAATCATAATGAGATTGGTGTTCAAAGAAAAAACATTTTATAAAACCTCTCACTGACAATAATGTTTGTATTCTCCTTAGTAGTGTCTCTGCTGAATAAATCATATTTCTAAGCTGATTTTACTGGTTTCTAATGCTTATAAAATGAAAGTACTGATGGATAGTAGTGTTATTCAGTCTTTCCATGCTCATTTCAGGAAATGTGACTAGACAAAAATGATACAACAGAGGTAATAGACACCACATGCCTTTGCAAGGCCTGATGATGGCAACATGTTGTTCCTGAGCTGATGGCAATAGTAACGTATTAAGTATTATTATTATATTGAAGGTAATTACATTGCCATTTTAGTTTTTATGTTACCTTTTTCTTTGGTAGAAATCTAATCCTCCGAGCTCTTTGCTAAAAGCTTCAATTATATCACAGGTCTAGATGTATTTCCTTTACCATAGTGCTTGCAACATGTTAGGTGATACCCAAGCAAATGAGTAAAACATCCTTCATTTTAAAGATTTCTGTTCCTGGCCACTTTCAATCATACAGTTAGTTGGTTACAGAATAAGGCAGAGTAGAGAACTTAATATATATAAGAGTGCAAAGAAATATGTTTGTAGAATAATGACCCCTATTTTACTGAACAGTGTTTCAATCTGGTATTGTACTATAAATATCAAGTAGAGGCCTGTGAAGCTTTGACTTTCCGATTTATTACAATTTTTCTCTATATATCAAAACTAAACAAAAATATGTAAAAGTAAGGAAAACAGTGTAGTATTGCCTTTCTTTTAACATCTCAAAAACAGTTGTCACTGACTTATGTGCTACTTATTTTCATTTTCATCCCTTGAAACCTGATGGCCTAATTCCATCTTAGCAGATATGAATTTTACATCTTCTAGTTCATGGAGTTCATGGCCTCAACAAAGCCCAAACAATTTGGAGCATTTGTTTCTCTTCAACATATTATCAACTAATTGTAAATTTTAACTCTGAAACTTAACATTGTAGTAGAAGTAGGTATAGACATGTACCCTGTAGAGTAGTCATTCTTATTCTTTGAACCTCAGTGATTACTCCTACACTGACTTTGCTTATGCAATTTTAGAAAGCAAAAGAAACAACATATTAAATACTTGGCAGGAGTCATTGAAACATGGTCTGGAAGAAGGTAGCTAATACTTGTTTGTAAATTGGATAGCATCACCATCATAACACATTTATCATGGAATTTGAAAAGAAAATCCATATAATTAATACTGATTATTTTCACAGTGTTCGTAGAATTTTTAGTATAATTTGCAACGAATATCAAAAACCTGTCTCCGTGGGAACATTAGTTCTAATAAACTACCTGAAATCAATAATGCAACATTTCAGCTAAAGTATTCCTGTAATTTACAACTGTTGAATTCACAAGCAAGATAGGCACAGTTTAAGGAACTGTCTTAAGACACAGCCCCCTCTAAAGTTGGACTAAGTGAACACTTAACAATTTAACTTATATAGTAGCCACAGTTGTGCCTTCAATTACTGTTTCCTGTGTGTATATTAGAGAAAGAAATGAATAAAATTTTGGTTTGTTTAGATTGGTGCATATTAGTTATATAATTCTTCAGACACCAAAGATGGGGTTCATTTGAGAGGACAGCTACTGCTCCAGGAGGACACAAATCTCCTTTAGTTGAGGTACCGTGTCTACCAGTCTCATGCCAATGCCCAAGCTGCTCCAGGAACTCTTAGCACCATATGCAATGCCTCAGTAGTGAATCATGTCCATAAAGACTGCAGGAGATTGCTGTTTCTCTCTTTGAACTTCTGATTTACCATGATCCAGAATATTTTCCTGGAAAACTCTGACTGAGGTTGCTTGGAAACTGGCTCCGTATGGAAGAGCATAGCCTAGGCTTGAGAATGATCTGTTGGGCACCTTTAACAGGCACACAATAAAGAGTATTTGTTACAGTGTCTCACAAATTTAGAGGAATGTCGTGACCTGTGGACCAGCTGCATCTGAGGCATGGAATGAGAGAATGGTCTTGTCACTTGGTGTAATCCAGGATAACATTTCTTGGTGAGACAGTCCATCCTGAAAATGAAATCTACCCAGATGAGCACAGCAGTATTATTCATCCTTCATCACAACATCTCAAATTCAAACACAGGTCAGACATATAATCTTGTGTTTTAAGAGAAATAAATTTAAAGGGCTGTTGACAGTTGCCTAAAGGTGACAGAATCACACCCTTCCATTGTGATTTTATTTGAGGACTGCTAGCAGTAATATTTGTGGGGGGGTATTATATTTAAATGGTTTATTTGTTGGTTTGTTTGGTTGGGGTTTTTTTTAGATCAATCCTACAATATTTTTCTTCTCCCTGTCCCAAGCATTCTTCTATCTATTTTGTTCTTTTTCTACTCACGGTGACATACACTGCATCATCTGCTAGTATGAAAATTGGAACAAATAGCCTCTGATGGCAGAGCCATAGCATAAGTGAAAGTTTTTTGTAATCTTTTAGACTATTCTTCACACTTTACATTTCTGTCATGACAGCTTCATTTAAACCTTATGCAATCTTAGGGGAAAATGGAAATAGGTTATCTTTATTTTTTAAATGATGTGACAGGACTAGAATCAAGGAAATGTATTCCCTGACTGCAAAATCATATTTTCAAGAAAACTTTTTTTTATTACAGCAATATCAGCTATATGTAAAAAGTTTGAGATGTCATTTCAATTAGATAAATGAAAAATTAAATATAAGACATTGCCTAGCTGTCAGTATTTACTTGAAATTCAAGTTTTCTGTGCAACTTGTCTGTACATTCAACTTTCTGTTATAAAATGTATAGAATGTTTACAATATTATTTAATCCTGTGAATGAATAAAGTTATATAAATAATAGTATTATACTAATTGGAATGATAGAAAATAAAAGAAGATAAATTAATCCTCACACACTCTCCATATTAATGAATTTCATGGTTTATGTTGGAATATGTAACCTGCCATGCTTGGGGTCACATACAAAGAACATAGTTTTTTATTAGGACGTTTCCAAAGGGAAAAAAAAATGGTGTTGGTTGGTTTAATCTAATTTAAATTTCACAGTGCTCTTGGAATTACTGTATATTTAATGTGGAATATTGCTGACAAATTAAAATTTGGAATTTAAATAAGTTTGGGGCTATTCAGTATGAGATATTGCATCTGTGATATTTCATTAGTAAGTGGGAATGTGGTAATATCTAGTAAGGGATGACTATGTCTTCTGCATTATGAGTCACATGTCTGCCTATGTGGTAGAATTTCAGCTTGATTAATATTTAAAGCTTGTTTTAATTTGTTTACATGTAGTAACATTTATGGAGAAATACATTTATAGAAAAGCAGCAAACTCATCAGAAAATAGCATGATTTTTACTATACCAACTGGAAATACTTTTTTTCCTCTCTAATGTTAAATTCCCACCCCAACCCCATACTGCTTGGACAGTATATTTTGTGGCAGCTTACTCTCTGAAATTATGAGTGAGAAAGAGGAAATAAAATCATACATTTTAAAGGAAAAATCCTACTCTAACAAAAATAATAACAGATGCTGATTAGATACTATTACAGGAAAGAAAAAATATTTATGTTTTTTCAACTGCTAGTAATCTATTCAGTCCTCCCTCCAGACCTGCATTCTCCAAAGCTGTCAATGAAATTCTATTTCAAATCCAGGTGTCTCCAATGAAGGCAATTGCTTTTTTCCAGGTTTACTCTGTTGACGAAGAAAGGACATATTACACACTTCCCTGGCAAGACTCTAGTTTGGCCCTGAAATGATACAATGTCAAAGCAGAAACATGCAACCATAAAATAAAACAATTTCATTCCAAATCATGTATTTTGCCTGTCTCTCTCTTGCCAAAGTGGGACAAGAAGGTGTGCTATCAGCAGGTGTAAGCCTACAATTTGTATTATCTGCACAAGATATGAGCAAACTGTTTCAAATACAATAATGTAGAGATTATGGTTACAAACTCTAATGGGATTTGTCACAGCCCTCTTGAAGATGCTTGACTAGAAGCTCATTAGATTTCTGTATTCATTGTTCTGGATTAGAAAAGAATAATTTGCTGAAATCAAGCAGGATTTCTAGGTTTGCATCAGATCAGAGGTCAGTCTCCTATAATTTCATGGAAGTGGTACCAGTAGGCATGTTTATGCTGATAAAAAAAAAAAAAAACCACACCAAAAAAAAACCAAAAAAAAGAACCGGGAATTGAGCTTAACACCTTGATTTACTCTTTGGCTCCAATCTGGACAGTGCTAACCACTTCTTTCCTGTACCAATTTTGCCCAGGAGTAGATAGTCCTAAGCAGTGTGGATGTGAATGTCATGGATGAGATAGAGTATATGGCAACCTATACTGGATATGGATACTGAGGTTTATTTAAAAAAACAATGGGAGTAGAGCTTTTACCCTACCTGATTATCACACGCAATTTGTCAGTTGCTTACCCTCTCACTGATCACTCCTTTGCTCTCCAATGATTCATTACTTTGTTACTGCTCTACCCATCTTTTGTATTTCCATGTCACTGGTGAATCATCACAGTTTTATCATCTTTCCTTGTCAGCAAGACATAAGGTTCACATTCCCTAAGTAGACATCTACAACTTACACTCCTAAAGCCAGTTAACTTATCTCCTGTTTATACATATCAGAGAGGAAAATCCACCTCCAGAAGGGGATTCATATTAATTTAAGTTGGGCATCTAGGTATCTAGATAACAGGTTCTCGTGGTGACTCTTTTCCACCATTGGCTGCATATGAAAGTGTAATTAGTGAGTAATTCAGGCTTAAAACACCAAACTTACACTGCTTACCAGCTAGTGGCAAAGGGTTCTCTTACGTGAAAACAAAAAGCTGTCTTGGCTTATTGTGACATTTTAAAGCACTAACAGATAGACACTTTATGTCTCTTATCTTGTTTGTGACATTATTATCAATAAGTAAATAAAAAAGACTACAGTTAAACAGTGTTTGATTATGTCATAAATTTCTAAAATAGTTTCCAGGTTCATGCCTTGTTTTTCCACTCATTCTGGTGTTTGTTGTTTGATGCTGATCAATGCTGTTAGGTCAGGACTTCATTTTTTTTTTACTCCATTTTCCTATCCCTGTTAGTCAGCCTTCTTTAGTCTTACTACTAAGAGCTACTTAAAGTTCTTTTCTACTGTCCAACCAGATTTCAGATCTGCCATAGACAGTCAATCCTCAATTTGCATTTCCATCAGCTTATTGCAGTTTTCAAACTGCCCTGACCCAGTTTACATGATCATGAGTACGGTTAAATGCCTTTATTGCAAGGTCAGCTTTTCCTCAGTTCCTTGCGCAGGAATTAGCTGGCTGGTTGTTTTGGGGCATATAATACTGCCTGGATAACAACAACTTACTGTGATTATGTTAATCACATGCAGCTTGTAAAACACTGCAAAAGCCTTTTATGAATCTCTGACTACAGGCTAATCTAATAGCCATTACCTTCTGGAATTTCGATACAAACCTCCAAAAATCACAGAAGACCCAGACAAATTCAGAAATCAAATGGATTTCATATTATGAAGATTGGCAAAAGTACCTGTACAGTATAATAAATACTTTATACGAATACTATGCAGAACTCAGATCGTCACTAATGCAACGCTTCGTTGGACCTGATAGTGTATACAGGCAAATCATCTAAAGTTGGTGCAAAATAAACAGACGCAGAATCCAGCCATACCAGAACTATTTTCTGTACTTTTTAGTAGTTAACTTTATTCTTTTATTTTAACAACATACAATGAAATCCAGACAAGGTCATTTTATATTAAAAAAACACATGCTTTTGAAGGATACATAGATGAAGATCAGCTTGAGACACCAATTGAGACACAATATTTTTTCCTTTTTCCTTTTCTAGTGATTCTAGTATGCCTCAAATGGAGCTTCTCCTGGCTTAGCTTTATGTGTCAAGAGAAAAAACCATGAAAACAGAAGTTCTGTCCAGTTCATGCTCATAGAGGGGAATTATTCCCTTTTTCCAAAATGAAGGGTGTGATAAGGGAAAGAATCAGTCTTATAAATTAGTCTACAAATGACTAAGTTTTACTTGACAAACAACAGCTAACCTGCAGTCTTGCATTTCATAACCATAATGTCATCTCCGGAAGAGGCAAGGAGTGGATGTCTGAGAAGTGAATGCAATCCACAGCTGTTACAGTTGGACCATTCTGCTCTCTGTTATCAACCATATGTCCCTATTCCAGTTAAGCTTAAATTCTAGCTCAGCGAGTTCCTTTTGGCACATGAAGTCTCAAAATCCCATGGTATTCACTCAATATTAACAGTTAAATAAATGTTTTAAATTAATGTAAGATTTCTCATCT
Organism: Egretta garzetta; assembly: GCF_000687185.1. Taxonomy (NCBI): domain Eukaryota; kingdom Metazoa; phylum Chordata; class Aves; order Pelecaniformes; family Ardeidae; genus Egretta; species Egretta garzetta. The sequence goes on from NW_009258896.1 coordinate 199,778, forward strand.
TGTTTACGATATAATTTTTAACCTAGTTGCTTATCACATTATTTTCCAGTTTTTAAAAAAAAAATCCAACAAAAGCAAAAGGAACTCATATGAGAGGGGGGAAAAAAATCCATTGTTCTGGAAAAAATCCATTAGTAGTAAGGCTTGGAAAGTAAGAATCAGAACAAGATGTTCACTCCTTAAGATTTCAGAAACCAGTGGTGGTAGGAAATTATTTTTGATGTGAGGTAGCTTTTAGGTAAAAGTAACACCTTTTCAGTCGTGTAAAAAATAACTTGCTTGCTTTTCTTTGTCTTTTCATCTATCACTGAATTCACCTGTTTTTTTGGTTCTGAGGAAAATAAGCAGGTTTTACAGCTCTCATAATTGCCCACACTTTTTATCTTGTGCTGCCAGCTAGCCTTTTCCATTATCTTTTTCCTAACACTATACTCTGCCTACAGTAAATTAAACTGCAAAAGATTTTGTCTTCCTCACTACCTGCACTGTCTTCTCCTTAAACTGTCTTCTCCTCTTCAGTAGACTCTGTTGTAATCCCCACTCTCACCCTTCCCTCATGCCTTCCCAGTAACCATTATTTTCTGTAAGTACTTCTTAGAAGCTTCCTCTAAGAAGGTACCTTCTTCCTTCTTTTTTTCTCTATTCCTTGCTTACTACCCCCCTTACACTTCATTCAAGATTTTTCATCTTTAAGGTAACTGTGTCATGGTTTAACCTGGCTGGCAACTAAGCACCATGCAGCCACTTGCACACTCCCCCTCTTCCCTCAGTGGGATGGGGGGAGAATTGGAAAAAAAAAGTAAGACCCGTGGGTTGAGATAGAGACAGTTTAATAAGAAAGAATAATAACAATAGTAATAATAATAATGGTAAGAGAATATACAGAATATATAAAACAAGGGATGTATAATGCAATTGCTCACCACCTGCTGACCGATGCCCAGTCCGTCCCGAGCAGTGATCACTCCCCGAGCCCCGACCACTCTCCCCGAGCTGCCATCACTCTCTGCCCAACCGACCAACTTACTCCCCCTGAGCATGATGTTATATGGTATGGAATAGCTCTTTGGTCAGTTTGGGTTAGCTGTCCTAGCTGTGCTGTACTCCCAGCTTGTTATGCACCTGGCGGAGCCGGAGAAGCTTAAGAAGTCCTTGAGTAGTCTAAGCACTACTACTTAGCAACAACTAAAAACATCAGTGTGTTATCAACATTCTTGTAGTACTAAATCCAAAACACAGCACTATGCCAGCTACTATGAAGAAAATTAACAATTAACTCTATCCCAGCCAAAACCAGGACAAACTGGCACCATTAGAAGGGTAAATGGAGGTGTAGGAAAGAAAACCTCACTTTCTTTTCTGTGACTGGTGTTATTCCAAAGCAGATATTGTTTGGAAGGAAAATCCTTCTAAGTCCTTTTTGGTCAATGTGGTGGGTTGACATTGGCTAGACATCAAGTGCCACCAAGCTGCTCTATCGCTCACCTCTTCAGCAG
>NW_009258896.1:201284-208261 GCF_000687185.1 Egretta garzetta
AGATGGAAAAGAAAGACAACTCATGGGTCAAGATAAAGGCAGTTTAATAAAAAAGCAAAAGCAAAGGCCATGTGCGGTAGCAAAAGGAAAACAAGATTTTATTCTCTACTTCCCACTAGCAGGCGATGACCAGCCACTTCCCAGGAAGCAGGGCTTCAGTATGTATAGTTGTTCCTCTGGAAGACAAAACATCATAAAAGACAAATGCCTCCCCTTCTCTTCCTTTTCCCTTAGTTTTTATATCTGAGCTGACATCATATGGTATGGAATATCCCTTTGGTTGGTTTGGGTCAGGTGTCTTGGCTACATCCCCTCCCAAGATCTTTCCCCCTTCCAACCCACTGGTGTGTGTGGAGGAATGTTGGACACACAGCCTTGATGCTGTTTGAGCACTGCTCAGCAGTAGCCAAAACATTGGTGTGTTATTAACCCCTTTCTACATACCAATAGAAAGCACAGCACTATGCCGCTTGACCCAATACAGTCAAGTAGACTTGTCTGTATTTTAGTATCCCTCACACCCTGTAAACAGAAAATAGGAATTGTGAAGGGTTAGAGTGCTGCAGATGCAATCTTCAGGGTATTTATCTGCCAAATCCTGAAGTAAGTCCTTTCTGAAACCTCAAAAGCTAATCCCAATGTTTTTAATTAATAGGTAGACTACAGAAAGTATGTCACTAGTAATTAATTGAGTGCACCCTCCTTCCCTGTCACATCAAACATCAGGTTCTTCAGTGAAAATTGCTGAAATTCTTCTTACAAATTCTGATAATTCCCCCCCCCTCCTTGTTCTTTTCTTCTTAATAAATTCAGCTGGAGACTTTCCCGCAAATTGGAAATTTTCATTTTAAATAATTTATGCTTACCAAAGTTACATAGTTACATATGAAACTAGCTTTTTGTAACAGGAAGAGTTCGATACTTTCAATTACAGGTCCAATAACAACTCCACATACAAAGTTTCCTTATTTGAGGAAGTTAAAGTGTTTTATTTTCTTTAATCGCTTTAGATGAAAACAGTCACCAAATAACTTATATTGAAAGCATTTACTATTCTTCGTTGCATTCATTAAAGATAATTTACTAAGAAATAAAGAAAATCTGCAAAAGAATTCCTATTTTATAATATATACAAAATATTAATAAAATTTATGGTTTTTACTAGCATCTCTGCTAATTTGTCCACATGTATTTTCTCCACTGCAACCTTGATAAATTTTATGGTTCTGAACATAAAAGTAAGCTAGGCAATGTTTATACTACTTTTGTGTTTTATTAAGGTGTTCAATACCCTATATTATATTATTTTTGTGCAATTCAGTTTTCCCATTTGTATTACTTTTTTGATCTCTCTGGCTCATAGGAAATTATATGCATATCAGAGGATATACACTTCACAGTCAATTACTTCAATTTTTCTAACATTGTTTTTGAATTAACAAGGCCAGCAGAAATTATTCCAGGAGGCCATTACTAAACTGAACACCAAGGCTGTTAAGAATGTTCTTATGTTTCACTTGATGGGTGTAGGTTTCAAATTATTGACTACAAGACTGTTGATGACGAAGTTTTTAGCTGAGTGGTGGGAATTGTATCTTCAAATAGAACAGATTACTTAAGATCTTTTTAGAGATCTGTATTTTATTAAACACTTGAGTTTACTTTATTAAGACTGAATACAATAACAAGTACAACATGAGTGCAGAATGGCTTTTGACCTATGCAGTGCATATCAGTTTAGTCTTGTTAGCTGGCAACCACCTATGGAAAAGAATATGACACACAGCCCTGCTCCTAAGATATTATCAACTGTTACTGAAGAAGAAGGTCTACTTATGAGCAAATGTAAATGTTGAAACAGGTGGTAACAATCTTGTATCCATAGCAAAATATCTCACAACTATATTGAACACCTGGTAGATTTGAAGTTTAGCTTTTTTTCTTTGTTTTAACCAAAAAGCTTTAAAACTAGTAAGCAGATGAAAAGTTAGACCTAAAGCCCAATAAACCTTTTGTGGCTACTACCTAAGATTTGGAATCTGAGGAGCAATTGTTCAAAGTTTAGCATGTCTTCACTCTTTTTCTTATTAGTATATATGTTTTTTCTTATAAATATTTATACGTCATGTAATTCAGAACACTAAGGAATTGCAAAAGGAATAACACAACTGTTTGTGAATAATACTTAGATTTACATATTTAGCAATTCTGACCTTGTGTTAAGAAGTGGGTACAAACCTTGATCTAACATTGTGAATTATAGCACATAGTCCCAACATAACTTTGCTTAAGGCTGGGAGAAGGTTGGGGAAGAAATATAAGTACATTTGGGAGCTGGAGGGTAGATTGGCGTGTTGAATTATATCTTTAATTAAAATACAGTAATTTATCTAACAGCGGCTATCTGATACCCTTCAGGTATTTCCTTCATCTATTGTTTTGCTTGGAGCTGAAGCAGAGGATACAATGCATGGGGAAACGCATGGCAAATCAAAAGATAATGAAAAGACGTATTTCCAGAGTGGAAGATATTTTCCTTCTGTTTCCTCGGTATTTTTCAGCTATTTCCACCAATTTGTTCTTCTTGAAAACAAATTTCATAGAATCATAGAATCACAGAATAACAGGTTGGAAGGGACCTCAAGGATCATCTGGTCCAACCTTTCTAGGCAAGAGCACAGTCTAGACAAGATGGCCCAGCACCCTGTCAGCTGAGTCTTAGAAGTGTCCAGGGTAGCGGAGTCAACCACATCCCTGGGGAGATTATTGCAATGGCTGACTGTTCTCATGGTGAAAAAATCTCCTCTTATGTCCAATGGGAATCTCCCCAACAGTAACTCGTGTCCATTATCCCTTGTCCTCTCCATGTAATTCCTTGTAAAAAGGGAGTCTCCATCTTCTTTATAACTACCCTTTAAGTACGGGTACATGGTGATGAGATCCCCTCTGAGCCTCCTTTTCTCAAGGCTGAACAAACCCAGTTCTCTCAGCCTATCCTCATACAGAAGGCTTCCCAGCCCTTTGATCATCTTGATGGCCCTTCTCTGGACCCCCTCCAGCCTGTCTACATACTTTTTGTATAGCAGGGACCAGAACTGTACACAGAATTCCAGGTGCAACCTGACAAGCACTGAGGAGATTGGGATAATGACTTCTTTATCTCTTCTTGATGCCCTTTTTGATGCAATCCAGCATCCTATTGGCCTTCTTGGCTGCAGCAGCACACTGTTCACTCCTACTGAGCTTCCTGTCCACCATGACCCCCAGGTCCCTTTCCACAGAGCTGCTCTCCAGCCAGGTGGATCCCACCCTTTGCTGCACTCCTGGACTGTGTTTTCCAAGGTGCAAGACCTTTCACTTGTCCATGTTGAACTTTATAAGGTTCTTGTTAGCCCACTCTTCCAGCTTACCCAGATCTTCTTGCAGGGCGGCTCTCCCTTCTGGAGTGTCTACTTCCCCACTCAATTTGGTCTTTGCAAACTTCATCAGGCTACAATTGATCCTGTCATCCAGATCACTTATGAAGATATTGAATAATGTTGGGCCCAATTTCAATCCCTGGGGAATCCCACTTGTGACAGGTTTCCAGTTTGAAAAAGAGTTATTTACCACCACCATTTGGGTGTGGCTTGACAGCCAATTCCCCACACACTACACAGACTACTTGTCTAGGCCATAATGCATCAATTTCTGCAGGATGAGGCCGTGGGAACCATGTCAAAAGCTTTGGAGAAGTCCAGGTAGATAATGTCCACTGCTCACCCCATGTCAACAGAGCAGGTCACATTTTCATAGAAGGCTACCAGATTTGTCAAGCATAATCTGGCCTTAGTGAAGTCGTGTTGGCTTTTCCCAATCACATTCTTCATTTGAGTTGTGATGGCCCCCAGGAGAATTCACTCCCTAACTTTCCCAGGGATTGAAGTAAGACTAATGGGCCTATAATTATGTGGATCTTCACTTGAGCCCTTCTTGTAGATAGGGGTAACACTTGCCTTCCTCCAGTCCTCTGGGACATCCCCCAATCTCTACAACTTCTCAGAGATTATGGAGACTGGCCTCACAATGACATCAGACAGCTCTCTCAATACCCTTGGGTGGGTGGCATCAGGGCCCATTGATTTGTAGGGGTCAAGCTCCTGTAGTAATTCACATACTGACTCTTCCTTCACTGATGGTGGGTCTATATTTGGATCAACCTGGATTTTCATGCCCAAAGCCTGGGACCTGACAGTATTGGTAAAGACAGACAATTCATAGAATTAAAATTTATAGAATTTCATAGAATTACAGAATGGCTTGGGTTGGAAGGAATCTTTAAAGATCATAAAGTCCAACCCCCTGCCATGGGCAGGGGCATCTTCAATAGATCAGGTTGCTCCAACCTTGAACAGTTCCAGGGATGGGGCATAGACAGCTTCTTTGGGCAACCTCTTCCATAGTCTCGCACCCTCATCGTAAAGAATTTGTTCCTTATGTAAATTCTAAATCTAACCTACTCTCTTTCAGTTAAAAATCATTGCCCCTTGTTCTGTCAATCAAATTTATGTCCCTTCTGTGTTTTTAAAATGACATGCATGTCTTGGTATATTTTAGTAAACAACAAGCAAAAGAGGGCCAATGAAGGATGAGTAATAGCACAATCATCAAGATAATATAATCCAGACTTCGTAAGGTTTTGGAAATTAGGGACATGACTCCTGTCTGCAATGTGATCGTATGTCTTGGTCATATATAAATGTGTGTTGGTTATGTATAATCAATATAATAGGTATGTGTTGGTCATATAAAATTAAGGTAAAATAATAATACAAAGAAAGTCTATCTTGAGTGGAAAGATGACAATTTCTGCTTATGTAAGTAGTGAAAATTTATAAATCAACTTTAGTTAATGTGGTCTGTCCCCTTTTATGTCAAATTAAGAAAAGCACAAAGATCTGGTTCTGTGGTCTGGGACTGAAGCGCTTGCCTTTGTTTTGCTTTAAATTGTTCATCCAAATCGTGCTTGGTTTAAGTTTGCTTAATCTCAAGAAAAAAGAAAGCAAAGATGTAACTATTGAATTTAGAGTAGGTCATTGTGCTGAACAGGAAACTTTAAGCAACGCCACCTCCCACACACCATCCCCCAAACATCCACCTGAGCAACTCAATCCAAAAACCAGAATATATCTTAGAAAATTCAGTTACCACAATGTAATAAATTAGTATTAGTTTTCAGTTTGGTGGGTGATTTTGAGTTTTAATTCAGTGATGGAGCACCAAAATTGTAATACATTCTGTTATTATACTTAGGTCTAAACAAGCTTCCCATAGCTTATAAATGTTGCAAGTACTTAAAGTTCTAGTAGTCAACATGGAGAAGGTACATGTGACTCTTTGGTTCTTCTTATTGTTTGCTTGCTTTCTAATTTCATTCATATCACTGCATTAGAAAAGATAAATTTATTATAGTTTTTGACATCACATATATTTTTCCTGTCTTTTTTCCACAGTGAATAACCTGTTTAGATGAGATATATGTGTTGTGTCTTGAAAGCAAAAGAGAAACCAATGGAAAAATTGAACATTAAAACTTGAGCTTGTTTTAGTCTTTAAAACAAACAAAAACATATTTTGAAAGAAAAAAACAAAACTTCTCCCTGAAGAGCTAATGCGTAAATACTGAAATATTCCCAACAATATTTTGTAGCTTGTAGTTGTCAGATGCCTGAGTTTGTCCTCTCAAAACATGGGTAACAAATTCTTATAATTTAAAATTTCTAATGCGACGTGATCATCTGAAAAAAGATCAATTCTCCTAGAATCTACTTGCTCAATAACACTGAAGAAGGTTTTCATAACTCACCCTATGGTGTCTGACTTATAAAATGATCACCTATTTTTTAACAATTTTAGACATGTTGACTAACATTGCTCAGAGATCAGTGCAATTTTGCTAGCACTTTTTTCATTTGACAGGCTTTATTATACTCTATTTTATTCTGTCGTAACTGGCAAAAAAGGTTTAAATCTCATTAATGGGTCTTAGATTACTAATGTTAAATATCATAGCTATAAATCTATGGCATGACATTCTGGGATGTGTATATGGCAAAAGCAAGTGGCTATATTAATTTTCCTTCCTGTTTCATACTTTGTTATGTTGTTGATTGCATAACAGATGGATAGCTGCTTAGGAAACGGACTTGCTGCTTAAAGTTGCCTACTCCATTGTTGGGTTTCTAATTGATTTTACCCATTTCCATGTTCAGTTTGTTTTAGCTTTTTTGCTCGAGTTTATTCCCTTCACAAGCATACAAGCACTATTTTCCCTGAGGCGAAGAGACTTAAAAATCATGAATAAATGAGACAATCTGCCTAATCTATTACAGCAGTCTGAAAACCCTTTGGTTTTCTCAGAACACTGCAACTTCTAGATCTACACAGGACAGTATCTTCATAGTGTTGCTGATTGCATGGTTCTGTACAGTAGTATTCCTATGTTTGTTACTTCAGTTTCCATTTAGAAGGACTTCCAAAACTCTTCTTCCAAAAGCACAACTTCAAAATTTAAAAACAAAACAAAGAAAAAAAAGAACTCTGATGATATTTTGAAGATTTTCACTTTGAAATGAAAAGCAACTAATATAAAATTGTAGTCTATTTTTTTTTTTTTTATTTTCATGGACTTCACAGAATCACAGAATCACAGAATGGCACGTGTTAGAAGGGACCTCGGGAGATCATCTAGTCCAACCCTCCTGCTAAAGCAGGTTCACGTGGAGCGGTTTGCACAGGACTTCATCCAGGCGGGCTTTGAATATCTCCAGAGAAGGAGAATCCACACACCCCCTGGGCAGCCTGTTCCAGTGCTCTGTCACCCTCAAAGTAAAGAAGTTTTTCCTCATATTCAACTGAAACCTCTTATGTTTCAGCTTGTGCCCATTGCCCCTTGTTCTGTCGCTGGGCACCACTGCAAAGAGTCTGGCTCCGTCCTC
>NW_009258896.1:208663-211972 GCF_000687185.1 Egretta garzetta
GGTACACTCTGTCCCCTCGTCCAGGTCACTGATGAACAAGTTGAACAAGACTGGGCCGAATACTGAGCCCTGGGGAACTCCACTAGCTAGTGGCCTCCAACTAGACTGCGCCACCAATCATAATCCCCTGAGCTCTTCACCCTAATCTTTTTTATTGTCAGACAGATGAAATTTAGAAACTTCTAAAATATTTATCTTTGCCCCATAATATATATCAGTTGTATCTGAAGAAAAATGCAAGAATTGGGAATTAAGTATTGAAACACAGATATCCTTATTATTATATACAAGCCAATTACTAAATAAATGCTACTGATCTAGGTGAGAAAATAAGACAACAAACAACAAACACAATCTGGGGCCCAGTTTGCAATGGCAGAGAAGTCTGAAGTAGAAACAAAGACTCATAATAAATCACATAACTCTAATATTTGACCTCGCAAAAATTAATCCTTAATCCCATTGTTAACTATTCACATTACCTTTGAAGAAGATATTTTTAACTGCAAATTCCTCCTGTTTATGACCTCATATCTTTTGGAATCCAATTGCTTTATATATTATTTTTTCTCTCATGGTATGCACTGTGAATCAGTTTGGTCTGGGTTTGTATTAGTGAGTTGGAAAATTAATTTCTTTTAAAAAAGAAAGACTGCTGTATATGTTGCAATAGTAAAAACAGAAGAGTATTTTCATTATTCTTGAGAAGGACTGCATATGAGTTACAATGATATTTGGTAACAAGAACTATTTAGCACCTGAGTGCATAAACTAGGCAAACCATACAGTGTAAGAATACCTGGCTCATATCTAGTATTTTTAGTATATCTTAAAACACATTAAAACAGGCCAGTGAAGTTCCCCAGATTTTATGGTAAGCAGAAGACAAAAAAAGAGACACAAGGCAGTCAATGAATTTTCCCAGGGGCACTGATGAGAAAAAAACTATTGCTTAAGCACTAATGCAGAGGTCTCTGTGAAGAAAATCAGCAAGAAGCTTTTTGCATTATTACTTTGTTAAATAGAAAATTATGGGTTTATTTCATTTTGGTTTAACCAGATGAAAGTGAAATGACTGTTCTGTTTTTAGATTGTTCTGTAGTTAATAGAGAACTGTCATCTTCAGTCATCTCATCTGTATTAGATACATATCAGGATAGCTGATTTTCAGTCTGTTGGCTAAATGAAGATCAAACCCTAGACTAACTGCTTTAAAGACAGTTTTTTAAATTTAGTTGTATCCAATATTTGTGTGTGTGTCTCTGCATTGCAATGTGTCAGCCATTGCAGAAAATGTCTATATTCAAATTATTTCTAAAGTTTATTCTGGAATGATCTTCATCAGTGTCAGTGATAACTGGGAAGAGAATAATACATTTTAAATACTTTTATCAGTCAGAGCTATCATCAGAGCTTTACTCAGTTTCTATCAGAGATTTATTATCAGACATTAGTACCAGACATATACTGACTTACAAAGATGAAGTTCAAATAATACAGAAAAGTCAACATAATATTTTGTCTTGAGTCAGCTTCCTTTTTGCCAATGAAAACTGCAAATTAACATGTTTTAGCATATATTTTGTAACTTGAATCTTTCTATATGGAAGAAATTCAGACCTTCATGGAGTATCCTTTAGGTGACACAGTCTCTTACTCCTTCATCTTCAAAACCTAGGATTTTTGTTCTTTGTCTATCAGTACTTTACCCCTATGGTCATAGTATGAACTAGTGCATGTCCCTGAGTATTTAGAAATAGAACAGCAGGGTACCATAGATAGATACAATCCGTTCTTTTTTTTTTTTTTTTTTCCTGGAAAATGATGAGAGAAATTAAGAAAAAGTGTAGAAGAGAATGAGGAAGGAAAATAACATTGTCAGAATCCTTATTTTTTTTTGTTGTGTTTTAGCCATTTAATTCTCCTTTTCTTAAGAAACAAACAGATGAAATAATAATAATAACTGATAAGAGAAAAGTCTACTAATTTGCTTTAACTGGTTGAAAAATTGAAAACTAATGAGGAAAAGTTGGTAATACCCTATTTGAGAGGATTAGAGGAGGTGCCTCACTGAACACCAGCACCATGCCCAGTGCTTCTTGATAGCCAGTCAAGGAAAGGTACACACTGCCCTTTGCCTGCAGTCTTCACAGCCGATATAAAGGCCTGGGATTCTGCCTTTCTGGAGGTCTTGAGACTGATCAATCTACTGAGGTAGTCATGTATGGAGCAAGTTTACCATGATTTTTCCTTCTGGTGGTGTAGCCCAGCTCTTTGCAGTCAGGGCTGAGACACTAACATCTGCTCATATACAATGTGCATGTCAGAGTGGCCCTGAGCATTAAGGGCTTAGAACTAGTTTTTGTGGATTCCACTTTTTATTGTGTTTTAGCCATTTAATTCTCCTTTTCTTAAGAATGTGGTCTGTTGAGGTTCAATTTAGGTCCTGCATAGGTCAAGGCACAAGCCAGCTCTGTGATGGATCTCCCTAGTTTTTCCCTTGTTAGCCAGATTGCATCTTTTAACTGAATCAGAGACTTTATGTTCCCTAGTTAAATCTCTGTGTTACTGTTTGTGGGATTAGCTGGAGGCTGTTTTTTTTTAAAGCCTCTAAAATAGCAAAGCATCGTTTAGATTTCACAGGCTGTGCAGGGCTGTAGCTGAAACTAGTGTTTGGTCTTATCACAATCATTCCCATTTACAAAAAGATGATAATATGTTCTCTCTCTTTATTTTCAAATCAGGAAAAAAAGTAAGATCTGTAAATAGTTCTTATTAGTGGACTCAAGGTAATATTTTCATTTGTAGTCTATAAGTTATTGCAAATATTTTTCCAACACTTTTTTTCAGGTATGTTATTTTGAAGTTCCACAAATATCACCATAGATTTCAGTTTCTTTGATCATATGTGCTCTCAGTGGTCTGTTATAATTAAGGGTATGCAATTATAACTGAGATGTGTTCTCTAGTTATAAAAAGAAGGACATTTTCTTTTTAGATGAGGATCAAGTTAAATGTTACAAAACAAACAGGAATTTGTGCAAGTGTAATGTAGCATGGAAGCATTTTGGTATTGAATGCTTCCACAAGTTGCTACTTACTGTCTGTAGCCCATTTTGCTGTTCTGAAAACGGAAATAATAACACTTTCTGGACTCATAGAAATATTAAGGATGTCAAATCTTAATAGAAGTCAAGCTCAATCGGCTCATATGTTTGCATCTTAGGAATGGAACAAGCAGTTCTTCCTCAACTGCTAGAGACAAAGCTACCTGCTCTTCTGGACTCTGGGACTTTGAGATTGAACAGT
>NW_009258896.1:212008-216234 GCF_000687185.1 Egretta garzetta
AGTTTGTAGAATAACTTAAAGGGTCTGCTATCAAAGATACCATCATGTATCTTGTTTTAATTATTTTAGAATACATGGTTACTGTTGTTTACAGGTGGTAAAATCAAGTTAATGATGTGTGCCCTATGTTGAACTGGTAGTTCTGAGGATTGTCCTAGGGGAGACATTTAATTCATCCTAGATTCCCACCAGATTTCTGCATTTGCCAAGTGTTAAATGACATTTCATAATTTTAAGAGAATGCAGCAATCACTCAAACTTAGATTTTGTTACTGTGAATAATGTTCGCTTGTGAACTTCTGTGTGAAATAGAGACGTTTTTGTGTAGCTGAAAATAAGAAATTTGCCCTATAGGGATCTGCTTCAATACAATGCAAGCGTATGTCACTGTCTTGAAACAATATGAGGCCAAATGTAAATGATTTGTAGCTGACTTGAAGAAAACAAAATTCCAAAATAAAAGAATAAATTAAAATAATGAGACTTAAAATTTAATGGGTGGTGGGGAGGTGTTATTATTTATTTATTATCCAATTTTCCTAGTTTTGGTTGGGATAGAGTAATTTTTCTTCCTAGTAGCTGGTATAATGATGTGGTTTGGATTTATTATGAGAATAATGTTGATAACACACTGATGTTTTAGGTGTTGCTGAGCAGTGCTTACACGAATTCAAGGACTTTTCAGCTTCTCATGCTCTACTGACTGAGAAGGCTTGAGATGCAGAAAAAGTTGGGTAGGACAACAGCCGGGACAGCTGACCCAGACTGGCCAAAGGGATATTCCATACCATATGGCATCATGTTCAGTATATAAATGAGGGGAAATCTGGATGGGAGACTGGTGCTCAGGAACTGGCAGGGTATTGGTCGGCGGATATATATATACACACACACACACGCTATATACATTCACATCCTGCACTATATACAGAAATATAAAATCAGGGACTGTTTTTAAAATGCCATATATGATCCATAGAATTGAAAACCTGAATAGCAAAGCTGTTACACACAGGTTGCATTGCAAGATGAGCAACACATGAGCTTTCAGCACTGGATTGTTATTACGCCATGAATTTGGTTCAGGAGAGCTGTGTGCTTAGACTATGTGTGCTACAGCGGTCAGGAAGGTGAAGCACCTCTCTGACTGTGTGCTTCAGGCACACAAAGCTAAGCCTTATTCAGGGGTTATCCACATGACAGTCAAACTGGCCCAGCTGCACGTTGGTTATCTTCCATTTCTCAGCTAGGCTGCCAGCACTTTCTTGAGGAATTCAACAGTCAGAAAAGGAAGATGTGAGAGTGTGTGTGTGCACGTGCATGTTTTGCTCTGCATACATGTGTAAAAGCTTGTATCTCACCAGCCCTAAGAGAACTTTTCTGATACAAGTGGCTGCATTTCTTTTAATTTAAAATCTCTTCCTCAATGAATGTCATGGGCTCTGTGAAAACAACAATGTGAGTCATTATCAAAAACTTCACTGTATTTTACAAAAGGGACTGATAAGCATTATAAATCTGGGAACTACAACTAGCTCATGCTAAAATGTATATTATTTAAAGTGTTATCAGATAAAAAAACACCTGCTCATTTTATAACTAACATAAAATGCCACTGTTCCTGTCTTTTCCCAGTGGAAGTTTCAGTAACTGCTGCACTGTTTGCTGTGGTTAGTACATGTTTGACCTCATTAAATGTTTTATGTGTCTGTTCCTCAGCCCCAGTTGTCAGCACTGCCTCCATCTAGACTTGTATGCTCTTGGGAAATCCCATAGGGCCATGCCAAGGAAAGAGACTACAGACATTGGCTGCCCATCAGTCTTGAAACACTGTGAGATGTTAACTGTGTAAGATTATGGTGCCTCAGGCATTTGGAGTTTCATATGGCAGAGCATTCTATCTTTTACTAAAAAGGGAGAAGAACATCAGGTCTTTTTCTTTCATCATCTTGATTTTCAGCATTGAAATATCTTTTTATTTATAGATTCATCTCAGAAGGAATGGGTAGCACATCAGACAAAATTTATAACATCACAAAAGGTGGTGGTGAGTCTTGAGCCTTAATACTTTTACAGTGATACTGCAGTATTGACTGGAATAGAGTTATATACCAAGAAGAATTTAGAGAAAATAAGACTTCAGAACTATAAAACTTGACAACAAATATTTCCTGATGAATTTTTTTATGACATTCTGTGGATTAATTCTTGTTCTAATGTAAAATTAAAAAAAATATGCAAATCAGAGCTAATGAGATTTTTTTCTCTTAAAGCTTAAATACAGTGTGTTTAACAGAAGTAATATAAAGTCTGAAATATTTCATGTTATTTTATGAACTTCATGAAATAAAGCATATTTCAAGCAAAAGAGAAGGCTGTGCATACAAATACAAAATCTAAAGAATATATTTTATTTACAGAATAATAACTGGCATATGATTGCTATGCGAATAAATACCTTGTCACAGTTTCACTTTGGAATGTCTTTTTCTCCCTCTCAGTGAATTTAACATGTACATCACAGCTTAGTTTAGTCAGAGAAAAAATAATTTAGAATTACTTTTAAAATAAAAGAATAATCAAGCAGTACAAGCTATTAAGTTTTATTTAATTTCTACATAATATGTAGTTCTAATCCATAAGTCAAAAAAATAAATTTTGATAAGGAGATTTTTATCAACCCTGTTGGGCCCCAAGTAGGTGATCCTTTGGCATCTTGCTGTAAAGTTACACACCAAAGGATCAGACATGTAATGAATTCAGCAACAAAACTCACTTCATTATAATTTATTGCCTATCAGATACTATAACCTACTTTGGAAGAAATTTTGGATGAGCAATCAATTATGGAAGACACCATCTGACAGTCTGCATACTATATACAACATTAGTCACAATATTATTATTTGAGGCCCTGAAGTAAATTCTTGTCCAGAAACCACAACTTTGGATGAAAAGATTCCAAAGCTCTATAGGAACCTTTTATATACCAAAATGTGTATGTATATATATATACACACACAAATCATAGACTCATAGAATCATTTAGGTTGGAAAAGACCTTTAAAATAATCAAATCCGACAGTTAACCTAACCCTGCCATTCCACCACTTAACCGTGTCCCCAAGAACCACGTCTAACCATCTTTTAAATACCTCCAGGGATGGATGTGACCACTTCCCTGGGAAGCCCATTCCAATGCTTGACAACCCTTTCTGTGAAAAAGTTTTTCCTAATGTCTAGCCTAAACCTGCCCTGGCGCAACTTCAAACCATTCCCCCTCGTCCTATTGTCCATTACCAGGGAGAAGAGGCTGACCCGCACCTCGCTACAGCCTCCTTTTAGGTAGTTGTAGAGGGCAATAAGGTCTCCCCTCAGCCTCCTCTTGTCCAGGCTAAACAACCCCAGCTCCCTCAGCTACTCCTCATAAGACTTGTGCTCCAGACCCCTCACCAGCTTGGTTGCTCTCCTCTGGACATGTTCCAGCAACGCAATGTCTTTCTTGTAGTGAGGGGCCCAAAACTGAACACAGTATTCGAGGTGCGGCCTCACCAGCACCGAGTACAGGGGCACGATCACTTCCTTCCTCCTGTTGGCCACACTATTCCTGATACAAGCCAGGAGGACATTGGCTGCCTTAGCCACCTGGGAACACTGCTGGCTCATATTCGGATGGCTGTTGACCAGTACCCCCAGGTCTTTTTCCACCAGGCAGCTTTCCAGCCACTCTTCGCCAAGCCTGTAGCGTTACATGGGGTTGTTGTGACCAAAGTGCAGGACAGGTCCCTCTGCAGAGCCCTCCTCCCCTTGAGCAGATCGACACTCCCACCCAGTTTCATGTCATCTGCAAACTTACTGAGGGCACACTCAATCCCTTCATCCAGATCATTGATGAAGATGTTAAACAAGACCGGCCCTAGAACTGAGTCCTGGGGGACACCACTTGTGACCGGTTGCCAACTGGATTTAACTCCGTTGACCATGACTCTCAGGCTCAGCCATCCAGCCAGTTTTTTACCCAGCGAAGAGTACACTTGTCTAAGCCATGTATATAGTTTGATTTCCACTAAGATTTAATATTAAAAGTCACAGAGAAAAAATATTTTACTTTTGATTTACATATTGGGAAAAGTATATTCTAATGTAAAAAAGGTGGCTACTTACATACAGGAAGTTTAAATTATTGTAGTCTTCATGATCTAATGATGCAGGGATGTATCTGTGAT
>NW_009258896.1:216290-228000 GCF_000687185.1 Egretta garzetta
GTACCTGCTGGAGCAAAACACTTGCATTCCTGAAATCTTGTCTTCTCTTCCAAAATAATAAGGCCAATACTGAAATATTTATTCCTCAGAAGAGAAATTAAAAAAAAAAGTGTATGACTTGTTGTGTGTTCAGGAGGTAATGAAACTCTACCATTCTGTTTTCTTTCTTGAATAATAATGGATTCTTCCCTGAAAACAGTTTCCTTTCTGTGTAACACAGAACAAGATGATAGGTATAATCCAGCAACAGGATTGAACTGGCTGAGCTCAGAGAGTATATAAGGGACATAGTCAAGTAACAGTCATGATTAATATTGTGATCACAATCATTCATAACAGTGATACACTATTATTTTTGTAGATTTTTCTCATTCATGTACGTTTTATGATTTGGGAATAATTTAAAACTAGAACATCACAAAAACTGTTTGAAAGCAAAATGAAAATTTCTAAAAAAAATCAATATTCTTCTCTGTCAAATTTTAATGTTTACAGTTTGTCATTACAGTTGCTTGTACTGATTTTGAAGAAAAAATTTTTATTATGAACCAAGGTTATTTCTGAGGTGATGGTGGTATTAAGAGCAACATGTCACTAAGGAAGAGAAAGTGATATTAGTAGATATGGCCTGTAGGTCTATATGCTCATGATATTTAGAATCGATATATACATACACACATATGTATATTATTTCTATAAATATTTGTATAACAATAAATCTACATAAACAGTTATACAAATGTGTCTTCCTTAATTCCTAGTTCCTAGAATGACTTAGTTATAGAAGCATCTCTGCTGTCATGAAAAAAAGAGTATGGTTTCTAGTGCTTAGGCTAGAAGTAAACCTTGGAAAATGTAAACCCTGAAGGCTCAAAACCATTACACAAACACAGAGAATTGAAAATGTATTTTTAAAATGCATGTTGTTGCCAATTCTGATTCCTGTAGTCATATGACCCACATGTCCAGAAGGGTTTTTTCACAGAATCCCATTAAAAAGATTCTCCTCTTGGGAGAAAAAAGAACTTTTAAGGCCTTAGGACAGCACTAACTCTAATTTACAATAGAATCCTAGGGCATATTCCTCTTCTATATTTATTGAATAAAATAAATTGCTAGCACTCAAGAGGTAATAAACCTACCTAAACTATGCAGTAAGAGCAATAAATGTATTATTTAGACTGAATTGAATTTATGCTGGAAAGTGTGGCCATGCAGCTTTTTATAATTAAAAGTTAAATTGTTTAACTTTTTGGACCAATGGTTTTGGTGAGTAATTTATTCTATGATCTGGCACTGGTTTATATGCTGTGTAAACTGCATAGTCTATGAACATCTACAGTACAAAAACATGGTTAACTTTTGAGGAAATTACTCCTTAAAATAAATAAATATGTGTGTATATATATACACAGAATTAGAGTGTGAATATATATATGTATATAAAAAGATATGTTATTCCACATTTATTTCTTTAGCACCAATTTTCCTAATAAAATCTTCAGGGTAAGTGTTTGTAAAACAATATTTTTTCAAGTAAATTGTTTATGTCTCATGTTGTCATATGTAACTTGGACAATTACTAACTGAGCATCTGACTCAAAAAAAAAAAAAAAGATTTGATGTTGCATAAGGTCCAGGAAAACATCTTTTTTTTCTACTGAATATAGAAGCTGGTGGGAAAGTACATCTCTGCTATGTGTACCAAACTGTAGCTTTGTCAGTTCAACATTTTAACTGTTCAGAGGAGCGAGCTGGCTATTGGTGAACGGTGGAGTTACTTTGAAGATAGATAACTGCTTGATCTCTCAGCCTCTGGAAACTTTTCTGGTTTTAACAAGCAGAAAAGGAAACAGTAGTTTGGGGATTTTTCAACACAAAACTGTAACAAGGAACTTACTGCAAGTAGCATTTTTTGATTAATGCATATGCCAGAAATAGCGTTCAGTTAATTTTTTTTTCAGCTGCATTAGCCCAGCAGCGCTGAATTCCAGCGAAAATCCAAACACGTTGTTATTTCTGTTTAGATCAGGAGATAATACAGTGCAGAGTCAGTATCAAGAAAAAAAGGCAGAGGAGACTTACAGAAAGGTAGATAAGAATTAATCCAACATGATGAACAAAGGTACCTCACTCTTTGAATAGATGCCTCATACAGGTCTGTTCAGAAGTTTTCTGTGTCTTTTTGAGACATAAGAAATGATGCAGCGGGAAGTTCAGGCCACTGAACAGAAACCAGGCAGGAGCAGCAGTGGCAGAGTACCACAGTCAGGGCTAACCCAGCAGCTGGATGGGGGCTCAGCATGCCCTGCGTTGGCAGGAACAGCAATTTGAGCCAGCATCTGATAGCCCAGCAGGTCACTGAGGGGAATCAGTACAGCAGCAGATGTGTGTAAGGAGAGACCTGGCAGGCTATGTGAGATTCAGAAACTGGCAGGCAAGTTCACAGAACAGAGTCAGGACTTTGCCTGGGAAACCTGTGAAAACTAGAGGAAAGAGGTTATATTCAGACTGTACCGTCAGATTTGAACTGTTTAGTTTTGTTTTACTCTCTGTGGCCAGAATAGTTGAACATATTGACTGCTAATAAATTACTAGTGAAAGAGAATTCTCCAGCACATACTGGGGAGTCTCTGGCCCTTTTTATTTTGGACATAAAAGAGGTATGCTGTAGATACAGATGCATACATTTTTAATGCATGGTATAATTTCTTAACTTGCTGAAGGGATTTCTCATTGTTATGGGAGAAATATTTGCTTCCTACAAGTTTAGTGTTTGTCATGCTAGAAATAAAACCAGCTTTTGTGAAGAGGAAACACCATTAAACAAACTACTGCACTTCTTCCCCCTTCTTGGCTTACCTACCTACCTGTCCTACAATACCATTCTGTCTCTCTCATGATTGCTTTTCCTCCTGGGATCTGTGCATATCACATATTTACTGTCATACTGACTCAAATTTTATTTCTCAGAAATTTGCAAAGCTATCTTATTCATAATATTTGCTAGAGAGATCATCCATGCAGAAACAATATAGTTAAAAACTGTTGCAGGGAGGTTTTATTGGCATACTCCTCCTTCCCCCCCTGAAAAAAACACCACAGGACAAGGTTTGGGTTTTCTTTTTGCCCCAAAGCCTCAACTGATTTTCCTGTAATTTGCATCATTCTAAAGGAACAAAGAAGCTGAAAGGGTCCATAGAACAAGATTCTTTGCTACTATCCAGTCACACTATAAAATATAAATCCATAAAATAAAAATCATATACTATAAATAGAAAGCACTGACTCAGTATCCTATAGAGTTTTTTCAAATTTTTTTCTTCTGCCTATCAGAAATCATTTCTGTTTTTCCTGGAGTCAGCTGTTCTTCATTCAGAAATTGATTATTTGCATCTTGGTAATGAAACTGGTTAACTCATTGGGGAGATACCCTAATTTACAGGTTTTGAAAGTAATCATAGAGATATCTTAGACCCCCTCAGGTATACAATTTTGCCTCTAACTGCTGCTAGGGAGACAGTGTGAATCTTTTGTAGCCCCCATGTCATACCTACCCACAGCAGGGAAATGTCTTGAATAGCCTCAGGTGTCTCTAGTAACATTAGTTGTAAGCAGATAAATCAGTTTCTGTATGTCAGCCAGAGGATAACTTGATTGCTGCATAAGGTCATGTGGCTCAGGAAAAAAAAAAAAAAAAAAATTCTTTTCTGCTAAGGTTTATGAAATGGTCCCTCTGCAAATTGACATCATTTTGGAAAGATTAACTAGTTTAAGAGACAATTAATATCGCAATGTGTTAGTAAAAAAGAAAGAAGTTTTGTAATTATTATTTTATTTTCACTAGGCATTTTATGAAACGTGGGGTTACCTATTTATGGTTTTTCACTACTAAGCTCTAACCAGAAGAAAAACAAGAAACCTACCTGTTTTTCTCCTGCTTTATAGAAAGTTCAGGAGCATTTATGAAGAGTTTGAGGAAGCTGAACCTTAGAAACATGGACAGTTTAGAGCTTGAAACTCTCACTCACTCAGTTTTGATAACTGAATTATTCCATAAAAATGCTTATTTGAATCATGCTTTGCATTTTCAAAGTTAGGCTTGTGACAGGATCTGCAAATTCAAATTTGCTTTGAAGTCACTAAATGATTTTCAGTTATATGTTCTCTTTTTCAAAATCAATCATAAATATGTACATTCACTTAGAGATACCATCACTGTCTCATCTAAATATTTTTAATGTCACAAAAATAAACAGAAAGTCATAAACCAACATGAGTTGTGTTTGAAAAGAACTTGCACTTACATTCAAGACGTTTTATTTTTATTCTTTTATATCTATATTTTCAAGGGTTTGCTATTAGAAAGAAATGTAAAAGTTTACTTACTCTAAACTATGTAATATATGTGAGTTCAGACTCATTCAGAACTGTATATTTAAAGATGAGTAGGTAGTTAGGTAGGTAGGTAGGTAGATAGATAGATAGATAGATAATGAAATATGTCTATTTCAGTCAGAAGAAATTCCAGACTACTTTACTTTAGATTATGTTTAAAAATTACTGAAGAATTTTCTTTTGCTTTTTAAAAGTTTGTATTAAAATCATTGAATGATTTTAGTTTTGTTGCTTTGCAAATCTACCTTATTGCATGTTAAGTATCCTATATAGTGAAGGAAGAGTTTGGTTAGCTTGGTATTTGAAAATTATTATTAATTATGGAATAAATCTTTCTTTTTCTCTTAAAATTACAGTATTTGCCATTCTGTATCTAAAGTTATTATTTCAGACTAAATGTGAGTACTATGTTCTGTAAGTTACTTCGACAATTTTCCAAAGATACAGCTTACAGTTCACAACAGGCAATGTATTTATCAATATTTTACTTGATTCTGTGACAGAAAGCTCTCTTCTCATTCATGTGTGGTCTACAGGTTACTATGGTCCTTATTTTAAAGCAATTACTTAAGTTGAAAATGACTTAGGGAAATCAGGAAAAAAAATCTAAGGAATGGAATATAGGGACCATATTTCCCATTGACTGCAAAGTGTGCAAACATGAGAGGTATTTAGCTGGAGTTCTACCATTTACTCTCACCTATTCATACTATAAAACTGCATACAGTGTTATATATTCCTTCAAAATTAAGCCCCGTTAAACTAATAGCATGTATAAACTTATGTTACAAAATGCTCTTTCTCTGTATCTGTCAAACATTCACAACTGATACCATTACATTTCAAACTGGAAAAATGTTTGTGGCAAAGTAGCCTCCTATGAGACACAGAAACTTGGAGAACAGCTGGGTCCAGCTATATGATGCTGTCAGGAGTATTTGGATGGAGTAATAATTAAGCTGCAGAATCCCCCGTGGACTCTTTTAAAAACAATTTATGTGACTCACACAGTAATACTGTAGCATTTATTTATTTCATTCATTCAAAAAGTGAAGGGGAAACAGCAAAGAGGAAATATAAATTTAAATTAATATATGTACATAACATACAGACAGAACAGGTCAGGAACAACAGGGAAAGGAGATTCTGTGGTATTTCTTAACCGTAATCAGTCATTTATTTGAAAAAATATTCTTGTTTGTTTATTTCCAACAGGATGGTCAGTTGGTAACCAGTGGACCAGATCTATCCTCTAAGATATTCATAATGCCAAAACCTACAAAAATCCTCCGTTGCTGAATTGTTTTATCTGATTCAGATGGTCAGTACCACGGGTGCTAATCTATCTGAGCTGGTTCTTGTTTTGAGTCAGATTTTATGGGTTTTAATAGTTCAAATATCATAGGAGGGGAAAAAAAAAAAAAAAAAAACAGAAACAAACCCAAAAAGAACCCCATGTTGTACAGTCTTGTGGCCAAGCTTATGTTCAGAAGTAGTATAGATGCCATGGCAAAGGACCTGCATCAACAAACTCTGCTGGAGAGAAGTTAGCTACCTGTAACTTCTTATCTGTGCTCTACACCACACTTTTTCAGGCTTCAGGTCCCAGAGGATTTCTCAAGTTGTCACACTGATCCAGAAACACATAGACATCAGCTATTGTGATGTTCCAGACTCAATAAGCACTCTTAAAACCCAGAGAGGGTTGAGGAAGCTGCAGAAACCAGCTATAGTACACTTAAGCTAGCTATGACAACAGTATCTCACCCAGATTCTACTAAGCTGACATTTTGCACATTTTGTGTCTTTTTTCTATGCTCAGAACATTTCACAGTATCCACATTACTCCTGGTTATAGTTTTTTGGGGGGGAAAGTTGTATGTGTACTCAGAAAATGAAAAGTTGCTCTATAGTAATCCTCCAAACTGATGGTGGAGAGGTTTCTCCACAGCACACAGATTTCATCTGTTTGTGATTTAGGTGTGCACTTCCAGATTTGGCTCACACATCATCACATGGCTGATGAAGTTGGAATTTAGTGGGGAAGATTTTAAATGGAAGAGCTGAAGATGAGGCTGCGCACTCAGTGATGACCAAAGTGGGACCAAGGCCACTTATCTGTGAGGTTCTGCCCAGTTCCTGCACTTTTTGATACAGAGAGCACATTCTATTGTATTCTAGAAGAAAAAACAACTATTAATTCAGAGGCTATATTTGCTACTGGTTTTAAAACTCCACTGTTTCTTTACTGAGGATACTGTAAAGCAGTTAAAAGAAATGAAGATGTTGCCATAACAGTGCATATACACAGAAGTATAACAGAAACTAAGAGACTCATATATGCAAAATATTAGAAGAAAAACTTAAACAGAATGTAAAGATTCTGAAATAAAGAGGAAAAATATTCTGTTCAGATGGTGAATTAATATGTATGCAATTATGTATATAATACATAGTAAAGTTAATAATATGGACATAATCTTGACACAATGTACACATAGTATTCTACAATAATTCATAGATATTTTTGGCTTTATGTATATATAAAAATAAATCTGTGAATCTATGGATTTCCAGTCTTGTCTCAAAGGTGACTTATCAAGAAATACCAAGACACTCACTGGCAAGCTCTAGCTGAAGGCACCTGGAAGTAGTTTTCAATTTCTGGTGTTGGCTGTGTCCTTCAGACATTTCCAGCTTCATAGTAAGGAGAAACCCAGGTAGCGTTAGCCACGCTGCACAGTCTCATTTGCATAAAAAAAACCAGGGCATAGTCAGATAGGCCCAAGTGATGTCCTATATGAACAATTTTGACGGTAGGATCATGGGACAAAGCACTGCGTGACAACCTGTTTAATTAACAGAATATTTTCAAAGGTGTTTAAGTTCAACTTTTTTTTTTATACAACAGCCCATACCTTAACTATCAGGTTAAAATATATTTACTTCTTTTTCTTTCCCTGTGGAATGTCCTGAAGACCTACGCCTGTTTTATGCTTCCTCAGATAAATGAGCTAAGGTGTGGAAAAAAGTTAAACTTTGAAAAACAGCAGCATGTATCAAATATTTTTCAGTGGAACTACAGATAATTTTTTTTAGGATCATGGTGTAGGGTGCACCAGTGGCCACCAGGTGTGTTTCCTTTTTTAGTGCTTTTACCTAGCAAGGCTACTTATAACTAGATATGGAAGACAGAAATGGTGTTTCTCCTTGATACTGAGTGGAAAGGGAGATGACTTTGAGTTTCAATTATTGCTGGAGGTAGCTAACTCTCCAAAGCAGTCCACATATGTGGACATCTTGCCTTTTCTCTGGCAATCTAAATAAAGTTGTAAGGAAGTAAGAAATTAACTTTTCATGAAACCTGTGATTTCTCAGAGATTTTTTTTTATTTTCATGCAATATTTGTTTATACTCATTACTGAAACCAGAGATCTTGGTTAGAGTTATGATACCAAAAACCTTACTTGATCTCTAAGATTAAGTTGCCCAAAACTATACAGCTAGTGCACCCTGAAACATCCCAGGGGACAGAAAGTCATTCACGTGGAATAATGGATATGGCACAGGACCCATGGTTAATATCCTCTTGAAGCAGCAGGTAGAGGCCAGGGGGAATACCTTGTGCCATCTTAGATGTTACTAAAAAGCTCTGTGTTGTCATCTGAATGGGGAAATAGGTATTTCTAAGAGTGAGCTGAAGCTCTAAGCTATACTAACTACAATGAATGTATGAAAAATGACATGTAGAAGTAACCGGATCCCATTTTTTGTGACAGCCTGCTTTACCTTTATACAATAATAAGAAGATCAGAAGGGAACCTAAGATTCTGTGTGTTTACTGGTAAAGATAACAAAGGAGTGTTTTCATTAATGATACAGAACTGTGTTATGGGTACTGTACATCACTTCACACTCATATTCCCCCAGTACGATGCTTGTAACACTTACATAGATATTGCATGGAAGACAAGAAGCCATTCTTTGAAAATAAATGTAAAGAAAATGTTTGCTTTGTAGTATTCTCAGAAAATATTTTTTCATGCATTTGTAATTTTTTAAATAGACTTTTTGTTGCAAAGGTGTTGGTTTTTTTTAAAGGCAGTTATGAGAAATCAACAAGAAACGAAACAACAGAGGAGAAAAGATATAAATCAGAAAGTCAGCCTACATTATCTGCAAACAAAATTATCTGTTGAAATGAGTATTGAAGAGAAAGGGTGATTTTTTACTTCTGATTTGGTTTAGAATGCATTTAAACTTAGAATTAGTATGTGTTTCTGTGATCCAGAGCTGAGTCTGAGTTAATTTTCCAAAGCATAGAAATCAGAATGGCTGCTGCATTTGCATAAATGCTTATTTTAATGCTTTCTGTTTCATTTTCATTGCTGCAATTGAGAAACAAAGATGTCCTGTTCATTTTTGTAAGCTTAATTTAAACACATTAAAAATAATTTGACTTGTAATTAAGATGTTATAGTATTTATACACATAGAAATTGCTTTTGCTTTTGCTTTGATTTGTGTACTACTGACTTGGAAATGTCTGCATTCTTGTTGCAATTACTAATAAATAGTTTTCTTACTCAGAGATTGATTTCCATACCAAACACACTGAAAACCTGCAGTCTTTAATCTTTCTCATTCCAAACCAGACGCATATTAAATATAGTTAAGGTTGGATTTTGGTATTTTTTCTTTCTAAGCAGTATACAGGGTTTATACTGCATATTAGTAACCCATTATGATTGATCACTATATTAGTTTTCAAAGAAGACCCAAAAATGAGTTGTAGTCTGTAATCATCAGTTTTCAAGAGTTATATGAACTGTACTTTTTATTCTGAGAAAAAACTTAACATTGAACTTCAGTGTAGTTATGCCAGGTAGACAAAAATATTTAATGTCTGGCTGAATTAAGAATGTTTCTAGTTTGTTTAAGTGACTGGGTCATACCCCTTTCTGAAATAAGATGTCTTTGGGACTACTTGCATTCATTAGTCTTATACCTCTTTTCTTCTTTTCGTCTGCTTTAAAAATATATGTATCTTTTCTTGTTTGTATTTGAATTTTGCATACTTTTATTTGTTTTTTCTCTTAATCTGATAGATGATGAAAATTATTTCAAAGCATTCGATCACTCTGGATGTGGAGACCCTAAAACCAGAACTGCTTTTACAACAGTCAACTGTGCTGTAAATTGCTTCAAGTATCTAAAAATATATGATGATCCAACTTGGGTCATACTAGAGTTTTTCCAATTTTTTTTTTCCAAGTTTTTCAATGTACTGAACAATAAAATATAAAAATGTCCTAAATGTTTGAAATAAATAACAAATATCTTGAACAAACTTGCTTAACTCTTTTGCTAAGTCTGGGTGACAGAGATCTCATCAATAGCTATTCTGTAAATACATGTGTGAAAGCAAAATATTCTCCCTATCACTGATTACATTATGACTTCGGAGTATGGAGTCATATCTTCACAGCTAGAAACTGATAAGATGAGGTATTTTTAGTTCCAAAAGCTGGACCAAATTATTATAAAATCTGTGCATTATCTTTGTGTAAAAAAAAAACGGGGGGGGGGGGCTGGAATATATCTCTTTTAAAACCAAACAACCTCCCTTTGATGAAGTAATCTATTTTGTTCTACCAGATATATTGTTGGGAAATCAGCTTTGATTCAGATAGGTTTTTTCAATATTTCCTTTATTGCACTGGCTGCAATTGCACAACCAATTTTCTGGCTGCTCCAAGTATCCATTAGGTCTCTACATTATATTCAACAGCTTTTGATCACTAGCACCAAGATTCTTTTATTCTCCTATTTCTAACAATAACTTTGATACCAAGAAGATCAAGTGTGGGTTTTCCTCTGGCTAAATTATTTACCACCTTGTCTATTAAGTAATACAGCACAGTCTTTCATAATTCCTGTTGGCTACATTTATTACAGAGTAAGTCAGAATTTAAGGCATACACACAGCTAAAGTTCAAAAAAGTGCCTTGAAGATTTTTCAGAGATGCATAGGAACATATGTCTGAATATCACATACGTACTTAGGGGTATAAATAATTTAAACGACTTTAGCATCCATTCTTTCCTTCCTTTTTTTTAAAGCTTTACCATATGAGCAATGTAATTTCTTCTCTATTTTCTCAAATTCCAATTCCATTGGCATTTTAAAACTTTAGACATAAGTGTTTGCCCTAATCTCTAGCTTTTCTCTGTTTTATCAATTATGTATGGATCTTGCTCTCTGATGTTCAAGTGATGTGAAACATCAAACTAAGTTTTTATTGTGCTAATGAGATAGAACTATCTGACATCTAATGACTTCTATGTCTCCTTGAATTATTCGATATTTCACTTCGTATACAGATAATTTAGCTGATTGATAATCATTCTTCATTATTTTTGCATTACAAAACCCTTTCTCCCCTTTTGCCTGTAAGTATAAGTTGATCATATAATTTAGTGAAGGTGCCTCTTCCTTTTTTTACCTACATTAAGGGATGTATTAACTAACTCAACTTATTTTGAATTCATATATAGCCTGTGTACCATTCAAATTCTTCTTCAGAAATGCTAGGATTGTACAACTGATGCCATTTCTCAGTATTAAATATATTTAATCACAAATAGAAATATTTGAAAGAATTTAAAACTGACAGATAGTTTTCCATGTTATTTTTCAGGTATATGAATGTCCCTTACACATTGCAGTTAATCTCAAATGAGCCAAGAACACAACCCGAGTTGTTTAATCTTGAGTAGAATGCTTTATTTTGTCCTGATGTTGTGGTAAAATATAAGGTAAATATTACAGTGGAAAAGGGTGGCAGCTGCTGAAAGGTGAAGATGAAAGCATGATAGATTTGAACTAGAATCAAGGGGAAAGATCAGTTGAGATGCCAAGATTGTTCTAGTCAGAAATAACACCATAACATTAATTGGCGAATGGATCTTTAAATTCAGGTTCATCTCACCCAGCTTTATCTATCTCACAGCTGGGGTTTAAGTTAATTGGTTAGGTCCCTTTTAATACAGAGAAATTACTACTTGCACAGGGTCTTTACAGAAATATGTTAAGAAGGAAAGAATAGCCTTTTGGAAGCACTTGTCTCCTTTCACTGACTAAAACAAGAGCCCAGAAAAATGGATGCCTTTAGGTAAATGGTAACCTTAGGTTAGATAAAACAGAAAACTGAACAAAGATATCTGAGAAGCACAGGCAAAATAAGAGGGAAGGTTTGCAGTCTGGGTTTAAAAAAAAAAAAAAAAAAAAAAGGTTCCCAGGATAAAGGGAA
>NW_009258896.1:229266-238016 GCF_000687185.1 Egretta garzetta
AAACGGGGGGGGGGGGCTGGAATATATCTCTTTTAAAACCAAACAACCTCCCTTTGATGAAGTAATCTATTTTGTTCTACCAGATATATTGTTGGGAAATCAGCTTTGATTCAGATAGGTTTTTTCAATATTTCCTTTATTGCACTGGCTGCAATTGCACAACCAATTTTCTGGCTGCTCCAAGTATCCATTAGGTCTCTACATTATATTCAACAGCTTTTGATCACTAGCACCAAGATTCTTTTATTCTCCTATTTCTAACAATAACTTTGATAGCAAGAAGATCAAGTGTGGGTTTTCCTCTGGCTAAATTATTTACCACCTTGTCTATTAAGTAATACAGCAGTCTTTCATAATTCCTGTTGGCTACATTTATTACAGAGTAAGTCAGAATTTAAGGCATACACACAGCTAAAGTTCAAAAAAGTGCCTTGAAGATTTTTCAGAGATGCATAGGAACATATGTCTGAATATCACATACGTACTTCGGGTTATAAATAATTTAAACGACTTTAGCATCCATTCTTTCCTTCCTTTTTTTTTAAAGCTTTACCATATGAGCAATGTAATTTCTTCTCTATTTTCTCAAATTCCAATTCCATTGGCATTTTAAAACTTTAGACATAAGTGTTTGCCCTAATCTCTAGCTTTTCTCTGTTTTATCAATTATGTATGGATCTTGCTCTCTGATGTTCAAGTGATGTGAAACATCAAACTAAGTTTTTATTGTGCTAATGAGATAGAACTATCTGACATCTAATGACTTCTATGTCTCCTTGAATTATTTGATATTTCACTTCGTATACAGATAATTTAGCTGATTGATAATCATTCTTCATTATTTTTGCATTACAAAACCCTTTCTCCCCTTTTGCCTGTAAGTATAAGTTGATCATATAATTTAGTGAAGGTGTCTCTTCCTTTTTTTACCTACATTAAGGGATGTATTAACTAACTCAACTTATTTTGAATTCATATATAGCCTGTGTACCATTCAAATTCTTCTTCAGAAATGCTAGGATTGTACAACTGATGCCATTTCTCAGTATTAAATATATTTAATCACAAATAGAAATATTTGAAAGAATTTAAAACTGACAGATAGTTTTCCATGTTATTTTTCAGGTATATGAATGTCCCTTACACATTGCAGTTAATCTCAAATGAGCCAAGAACACAACCCGAGTTGTTTAATCTTGAGTAGAATGCTTTATTTTGTCCTGATGTTGTGGTAAAATATAAGGTAAATATTACAGTGGAAAAGGGTGGCAGCTGCTGAAAGGTGAAGATGAAAGCATGATAGATTTGAACTAGAATCAAGGGGAAAGATCAGTTGAGATGCCAAGATTGTTCTAGTCAGAAATAACACCATAACATTAATTGGCGAATGGATCTTTAAATTCAGGTTCATCTCACCCAGCTTTATCTATCTCACAGCTGGGGTTTAAGTTAATTGGTTAGGTCCCTTTTAATACAGAGAAATTACTACTTGCACAGGGTCTTTACAGAAATATGTTAAGAAGGAAAGAATAGCCTTTTGGAAGCACTTGTCTCCTTTCACTGACTAAAACAAGAGCCCAGAAAAATGGATGCCTTTAGGTAAATGGTAACCTTAGGTTAGATAAAACAGAAAACTGAACAAAGATATCTGAGAAGCACAGGCAAAATAAGAGGGAAGGTTTGCAGTCTGGGTTTAAAAAAAAAAAAAAAAAAAAAAGGTTTCCAGAGTTAATGGCAAGAAACCTGAATTTCACGCATGTAAGAAAATGGAAGTTGATAAAATGAGAAGATTCTGAGAAACGAGAAAACAGGAAGCAATGATTTTATTCTCTGACATCTTCATTCTTATTAAACAAAGCTATTTTGCATAACAGCACAACTTCCCTCAAATGGAATAGGAATATAAATACAGGCCATGCTTTTTTCAAACAACTATTGCAGAAGTAAGGAATTCTGCCAACTAACATCCACTTTACCACTGTTTGCATTAAAATGACAATGATGATACTTCAGTGCCAATCTTTTGTTCTTCTAATCAAGCCATTCTGCAATTAAAGGAGGGCAATGAGTTTGTTTAAGAGTTTGTTTAAGTGTAGGATTTTCTGAATGCCTATCACATTCCTTAAGCAGTCATGATAGACTTTTTCTTTTTTTTCTTTAACTCTACTAATTTATGAATATCAATTCAACTTTACAAACTATGAAGAAGAAATCTCTCATTTAAAACATTCACAATTAGAACTTTTTTATTATTCTCAGTGTAAAATATTTTATGAGTAAAATTATACTGTCTTTTTTTGAGGTTAAAATTATTTCTTTAAAACTCCTCATGACTAAAATTTGTATTCAGTCCAAGGTAAGTGTCTTCAAGAACTTTGGATTGTCGGAGTACTTAGGCCAGGAAGCAAGGGAAGCTCCTCCAGTATACTGTTAAACTATTATTCGATAACATTTCTCCATTTGCACTGGAATCCTTATAAATTGGAAGGAATACTAGTTACACAGAGACTGCAGGGTAAAATACTCTTCCAAGATTTTTCAAGAAGCATTGATTTAGGTTCAACAAAAAAAAAAAATCAGAAAAAAGGGAAAGAATTCTTAAAACAAATCCCTTATTTTTTCAAGCATTCAGTGTTGTTCCGGAAGGACTTTTTTTCCTAAAAATGGATTCACCCCTGTCCATTATTATTCAGGTTTTCTGTACGTTTGTGTTTACTTTCTTGTTTGTTTTACTGAAGCATCAGGGATTGGCAATAGCTGGGACTGGAGTAGTGGGTTCAGGACATGATGCTCTGATAGGAAGTGGAATTGTATTACCATTCTATTTCTCTTCACATACCATAGTGATTGCAAGGTCTGTGGAGAAATTCCTTGTCCCCAGATCATTATTTGTCAATTAATTCAATAGGTTTTTCTTCTTCACTGGGTCCTGTGAGAACTTTGAAGCCTGTCTGGCCATATCTCATCTAGTAATTCCTTGCCATTGCAGACTCTGCAAGTGTCTGTGGCAGCTTGATTTTCCATTTCCAAAGGCATGAAACAGTTTAGCCTCTTGACAATTGCAGTGCTTTGATTTCTTCACTGGCTTAGCATAAGGAATCAGAAATAAATTAGTGTCTTCCTTCCGGGTTTAACTGTAAAACTGAGATTGACAGTGTGCAAGGAAGGAAGAGGCATGGGCAGGCAACTGTGGAAAAGCATTCAGTGATCATAAAGTTCCCATCTCCACAGGAAACTTTTTCTCAATCGGTGTTCCAGCATGTTTACTGAAGGACAGCCCTTCTTTAACCATCAATGTAAATGAAATTATATTATATAGCATTCATTTCATGTTATAGCTATATAATGCAGGAATCATAACAATATTCAGTGACTAGTGTTTCTTGAGATAAATCATATTTCCAAATAAAATGCCACATATTTTTATATCATGAAGTAACAAAGCTCTATTCACGTCTTTACCTTCTATACACCAGATTTTACTATGACCTTCCTATGCAAAGATGTGAGGCTGACAGGCCAGTAGTTCGCAGGGTCCTCCTTTCTGCCTTTTTAAAAAATGGGTGCAATGTTTCCCTTCTTCCAGTCCCCAGGGACTTCACCTGACTGCCATGACTTTTTAATTATCATGGAGCATGGCTTGGCAACTGCATCAGCCAATTCCCTCAGAACTCTGGGATGCATCTCATCGGGTCCCATCCATTGAAACATTCAAGGCCATGTTGGACCAGGGCTCTGAGCAACCTTATCTAGTTAAAGATGCCCCTGCTCACTGCAGGGGGGTTGGGGTAGATGACCTCTAATGCTCCCTTCCAACCCAAAGCATTCTATGATTCTGATTCTATGATTCTACTACCTAGAGGTGGAATCTCAGCATTAGATTTTTTTTTCCTACATTTCGGAAATATACCCAAAATTTGCTTTTCTGCAGAATACAAAGTCTTTTTACAGAGATACTGGTTGTGAATGACTGTGCAAACTTTGTTGCCCTATATTTTAAAAAGAGTATTACAGGTTGGTGTGTCACTTCTTTGCCTGTTTCTGATTTTATATACTTTAAACAGTGATTATGGTTTGCCATATTGCTGGTCTTGTGGCTATTTTTGAAATCCAGCCCATGTAAGGAAAATGCAGCTTTTTATACATAATGCTTAGGAAAAATGAATTGCAGTTATAGTACATCCCCAGATTGTATTAATATTTCATTTTTTAACTTCCTACATCAAGGATTAATCAGAGGAAAACTTGTTCTGAATACTGATGAGTCAAAATAGGAAATATTTCAAAGGTATTTCTAAATTACTTGTAAGGGCTATATTGCCATGAAAACTCTCCTGAAAACTAGTGTATCACATCTGTCTACAAAAGATACATTTCTAATTTTCATTTCTCTGTACCTTGCTGATAAAAAAAGGTGCTTGCACTGCAACATTTGACATTGTACTTACAAACAAATGCTAACTTTCTTATGCACTCTTTGTCCTCTAGTTGATATGGCCAACTACAACAGGAATGTCTTCACTTTTATTTTTTGATAATCTACACTGGCAACAATCCTGAGGTAGGAAAATTTTCCTTACTATGGCTTCAACAGAGTAGACACAGTCATAGGAATTTTCCAATTAACACAGTTCATGTATTCTATTGAGAATTTCAACTAGTGGGCAATGTAATCCATGAAGATGCCTCTCAGAAAGCTTCTTTCTCACTGTCACCTCACCTCTCTCTCTTAACAGTTGGCCTTGAAGACTGGTTAGGCTGGGCTGAGCTTCTAGCTGTGATAAGTATATAATGCTGCATTTATATTTCAGAGTGGCTAGGATAATGTATTTCTTTGTTGCTCACGAAATACAAAGAACTAGATTCTACTTGTAATTAACTAGCTGAAAATTCATTCATGTAAAATTCATGTCAAACTGACATTCTTTAATGAATCTTCATTCAATATGAGGATGTAGGAGAGAAGTGTAGCCAGGTGATATAATTTATAGGCGCTTTAATTTAATCCAGTGGCAGCAGATCCGTCATGTCCCCATGATATCTTTCAGCCTAAGACCTGAACTTTAAAAGGAGTTTAAAGATTTTGTTTTCTTTTGGTTTAGATTAAATTATTTGTATCCTCTCCTTCAGTTTCCATTGCTCTGAGGGTATCATTTAAGCTTTTGTAATGTGTTCCCTACATAGTCAGAGAGAATATTTGAAGAAGAGACAAAACAAAAAGCTTTGGCACAACAGAAATAGATAAATATATTTTTTTTATCCTCACCCGTTTGAAATGTACTAAACAAGTTCTGCCCAACTGTTGGACATCCATTACTAAGTGTCCTAGGTGTTAAAGCTTATTTTATTTGTCTGCTGCAATTTAAGTTAAACAAGTGTTATGTCCAGTTCATGCATGAGTTAGAAAAGGCTAGGCAAATATTTCAAAACAGAGGAACTGAGGACACACTTTACCAGATCAGTTTGACCAAATAGCAGTTGTGAAAATTGGTTCAGCTTATGGATTATTCAGTCTCCAGATGTCCTGGTTTTGGATGGGGTAGAGTTAATTTTCTTCCTAGTAGCTGGCATAGTGATGTGTTTTGGATTTAGTATGAGAAGAATGTTTTAGTTGTTGCTAAGTAGTCCTTACACTAAGTCAATGACTTTTCAGCTTCCCATGCTCTGCTAGGTGCACAAGAAGCTGGGAGGGGGCACAGCCAAGACAGCTGACCCAAACTGGTCAAAGGGGTATTCCAGACCACATAGCGTCATTCTCAGTATATAAACTGGAGGGAGTTCATGGCGGAGCAGCAATTGCTGCTCAGGGATGGGATGGGTGTCAGTCAGCGGGTTGTGAGTGGTTTCATCACTTTTTTTCTGGATTTTGTTTCTCTCTCTCTCTCATTTTTTCCTTTTCATTACAATCTTATTATTATTATTGTTATTATTTTTGTTTCTATTATTGTTACTGTTACAATATTTCAATTATCAAATGTTTCTTATCTCAACCCATGAGTTTTCTTACTTTTGCTCTTCTGATTCTCTCCACCATCCCACCTGGGGAGGGACAGTAAGCAATCAGCCGTGTGGTGCTTGATTGCCAACTGGTTCAAAACTAGGACAGTAAATAAAAAAATACGGAAATGTAGATTTTGTGTAAAACACCAAAAGTCGAAAAATAGACCTAATAGCCCTGATTTTATCAGCAAAAGTAGATTAACAGACAAAGAATATTTTTTATTAGATACTTCCTATCACGAGCTTAAGTGCTGTGAATTCTCTGTCTTTCACAGATAGTATTTTTGTTCAGAAAACAGGAAAGAGGAATGGAAAATTCAGATTTAATATTGTAGAACCATGGATTCTGCAAAGCAAAGGACTACCATGATGTGCATGATGAATAACAAAAACATTTTCTGCAATGTTTTAAACAAATACTCATAATGTAATTAAATTACTTTTACCATACAGGATCGTCATAGTCTGAGAAGTAATGGAATTATATTACTAACTTTTAAGATAAGATAGTGTCTATAAAGGGAAGGTGAGTGACTTGTCCTCAAACCCTCTGTAAGGATCTGAATTTTTATGGTGGTGTGTTGGAAAATGACTGTTTACTATGTTCTGTGCCCAAATAACCTGTTGTAAAATAACAGGTGACACATTTGAAAGATCATTAGTTCATAAATTCCTTATGCAAGATCAGGGTTACTTTTTAAGTAACTTATGTGTTTTGAGGTGAGTTGACACATATTTTACAGGAATAACTGATCATTTTGACCATAAGTTATGCAAAACACACCACAGGACTTTCCTGAATTAGTTCTGATTCAAATCAAAGAAGAGGATATTTGATTTAAAAAGAAATGCAATGTTATTTGGATTGCTGTTATAAATATGACACTTGTGGAGAAGATAAAGTTACCTTTAACTCATTAGTTCCCATACTGTCAGTATAACTGTATTCCTTCATTTTACACAAATAAGTTTTATCTCAATAAATTTCAGCAGATTTAAGAAGTTGATAAATGTAGTTTCCTTTGAATTTTTAGCAACAGGTTTTGGGAGATTGTGTTTATTAGCCTTCTTTTTGGTCTTTCATGAACAGAGCTACAAAGACTCCGCATTTTTCCACGTATCAAGGCACAGATGTCTAACTATATAGAATTTAGCCTTCAAAAGTAGATGCCAATGGCATCCCGGCCTGTATCAAAAATAGTGTGGCCAGTAGGAGTAGGGAAGTGATAGTGCCCCTGTACTTGGTGCTGGTGAGGCCGCACCTCGAATACTGTGTTCAGTTTTGGGCCCCTCACTACAAGAAAGATGTTGCATTGCTGGAACATGTCCAGAGGAGAGCAACCAAGCTGATGAGGGGTCTGGAACACAAGTCATACGAGGAGCGGCTGAGGGAACTGGGGTTATTTAGTCTGGAGAAGAGGAGGCTGAAGGGAGACCTGATCACCCTCTACAACTACCTGAAAGGAGGCTGTAGTGAGGTGGGGGTCAGTGTCTTCTCCTTGGTAACAGATGACAGGATGAGGGGGAATGGTTTGAAGCTGCACCAGGGCAGGTTTAGGCTAGACATTAGGAAAAACTTCTTGACTGAAAGGGTTGTCAGGCTCTGGAATGGGCTGCCCAGGGAGGTGGTCGAGTCTTCATCCCTGGAGGTATTTAAAAGAAGGATAGATGAGGTGCTTAGGGCCATGGTTTAGTGGTGGGATGTCAGGGTTAGGTTAAAGGTTGGACTCGATGATCTTAAAGGTCTTTTCCAACCAAAGTGATTCTATGATTCTACGATTCTATGATTCTATAAATGTGTAGAAGACAGGGAAAGCTGAGGCCCTGGAGTGTATTCTTTCTTTGCTTGTAGGATCTATTGCATATAAATGGCTGAGTTGGACAGAAAAAATTATCACCATATGGTTTATTGGTTAACTCTTCACAGTTTCATATATTTTAAGGCCAGAAGTTACGTTAGGTTGTCTGGTTTGACCTCTTATATCACAAGAATTCTACTCACTTATTTCCATATTGAGCTCAATAACTTATTTCATTAAATCTATATTTCAGAAGGGCATTTATCTTGATTTAAAGATGTGAACAGTTCAGTACTTTCCATATTAATCTTTTGTAATTCTTACTATTAATGACTACTATTATTTCAACACTTATCAATATCCTCTTCTGTCTTTTTTTTAGTTGAAAGTAATTTTTTTTCAACTGTCAGTCCACTGCATTCTGCTATGTCCTCCCTTACTGAAACACTCATTTAATACTTTATATTTTCTCTCTGTTAAGGTATTTACAAATTTTTATCAATATACTTCTAAACCTTTTTTTTGTACTTTGTCAGAATTTGACTGTGAGACTTTTTTTTTTAATGTTCATCTAATTCTATTGATGTTCCTCCCCCTCCTACATTCTAGTAGGCAATTTTTACAGATATGTCAGAGAAGTGTAGCATATTAGAAACCAATTTTCAAGAGTAAAAAAGTATTACTCTGTAGAAAAGTATTAGTACTTGGAAAATGAATAATTGAAGATCCTGGTAACAGAGGAACAAACTGAAAGAAAAAACCAAAACACTGCTTGTGGGATTTCAAATGTTTATTATCTTGGTTGAAGTAAATTCTGCTGAGGTAATAGTAGTGTGCCAAGGAATTTTCTGGTATGTCAAAGGGAATTTTGAGCAATTGGTCTAAGAAATGAAGAAAGGTATATTACAGTGGTCTGGCAAGATGTCACAAAGCATGAAAGAATTTCTGGCA
>NW_009258896.1:238052-256529 GCF_000687185.1 Egretta garzetta
TGTCCTTCCTTTCTTTTCACTAGTATAGCTGAAGTTTTGTAGACTTCCAAATAGTTAAAATAATAAATCTAGTTCACATATATATAACAGATGCTGAGCTCTGCAAGGTGTGATTCCGTTTAGACAGATTAACTGTTCAGATTCCAAATAACTCCATACTCATTTTACTTATCCTGTTGCAAAATTACATTAGAAGGTTCAGAAACTCAGGTTATGTAATTGAATAACCTAACATCAGTGCTTCAAAGAATGTCCTTGTGTATAGGAATGATGCCTAATATTTGCTTTTTATAAACTCTCAGCCAAGGTCAAAACACTGAATAAAATACTAAGAATATTTCTGCCTGTAACTCATTTTCTACTACCGTATCATTGCATTCTAATTTCTTACAGAGAGCTTCAGAGTGATTGACTCTATGTATGTAAGTATGCATATATGTATTTATTTATTTATTTTACTTACTTGAATTGATTATCTGACAACAAGCTAACAACAATGAATCATGCTTTGACACCTCTTCATTTAGAATATATGTATATCCAGAAATTACTATTTTTTTTATCTAGAATATTATTGGTTTTGCAGTTTTTTACAAAGCAAAGCTATGTGCATTTGCATGGTTGTACCCTTGAGCTATGGACTACAAAAGCAATCTTTTGTAGAACTTTCAGTTTCCTTTATTAGGTCCTTGTTTAAGAGGCATACCTTGAACTGAAGATGACTCACTCTCAGATATAAGTGAAAATATTTCAGCATGAGTGAGTTTAGATTTCTCTCCTGTTTTCATTCTTGAAGCATAAAATGAGTTGTGGAATGTTTAAACTTATTATAGCTGCTCATTTAAACTACTCCTGTGACAATATATATCTATGGTGAGATTTTTTAATTAGTCGTTGGTTAGATATAAAAAGGTGGTGTCTTAGGTAAAAAAAAAAGAAATTAAAATTACAAAGTAATGAAGGGGAAAGCATTTCCTGTGGAAAATTTAAAAGCCTTGTAAATATTTGATTCTGTGAATGTGTAAAGATTCAAAGTTCAACTTAATGTCAACTCTGCCTATTTTTACCTGTGGGATGCTAAAGAAAAAATAAATCTTTCGGATTGTAACTACCTAATTAGACATTAGAAAAAAAAAAAAAAAAAAAAAAAGACAGTAGACCCATTCACTGTTACTTAGGAATATTTCCTTTCTTTGGCCTAATTTAGTTTGACATCCAGGTAAGTCAGTGTCAAACTATGAAAGTCAAGTTTAAAAAAAAAAAAGTAACCTGACATGTGGACATTGGGTTATTTGTAGCTAAAGGGTCTTGCTTGTCCATTACCATTTTGTAGCTTGCCTTTTAAATATATAATGTTGTCTTAGCAAATTTGTTTCTCATGCTTGTGTCACAGTGAATGTTTAGAGGTGATATTTTGACAGAGTTTTATAATTGGAAATAACTTCAAAACATTTTTTTTCTTTTTTTTTAATCTTGGACCTATAAAAATGTAAAGCCAATTAAAATTCATATACTAAGGACAGGATTTTAAAAGTCTTTTAACAGTAGTCTAGCAGCTTTGAGTTGAAGATGTTATTAACACTCACAGTTTTAACACAAGCTTCATGATACCATTTTTTTTAATGTTGCAGCACTAACACTTACAACATTGACTTCTATTGAAAATAGTCTGTGTCAGATTATCTGATTTTTTTTTTCATTTTCTGCTGATTATTTTGTCTAGAAAATCTCCCTGAACTTCATTAAAAGTGTCTGAGGAGTGTCGTAAAAGGAACGAATGGATAAACTAGAGGAAAAAAAAAATTAGATAAAGGCTATGCAAAAACATGGATAATCAGGGTGTTGTGAAACTCTGCATGTATGGGTGCTGAAGCTATACTTAATAGTTTAGGTAAGGGAATAGATAGACACATTGATATCCTGGCATTTTCAGAGAACACGGAGTTTGATGTGATATTGTTTGAGACAGAAAAGGATTCTTATGCCATGCAGAAAATGGAAATTACTTTAAAATTCGAGAAATTATATGCTAGGTCAGAATATGGACTTCACAATTGTGTTCTGAGGGCTTAATGAAATTTAGTTGCTTAATAAACTCCAAGAAAGACTTTGCTTAGTTGGAAACAGAACAAACACTGGCTGTTTTAGTTATCAAAAGGTAAGTGTGAATAAAAGAAACCATAAAATTGCTGAAGCTTATAAAAAAGACACATGAAGCCAAGCAAGGCTCTGGAACAGGTTTTAAAAAAAGAAATGGAAAAAAAGATTAAAACCAAAAATAAAAAGGAAAAGATAAAACACTTTGCAAGGAAGAGTGGTTCCCAAGGCAGTAGTGGTGAGATTGCAGAAAAGGCGACCAGGGTGACATCCAGCAGACCACATAGCCTGGCTCCAGGATGATGCATCTCATGCTGTGACCACTGCACAGGCTCACTCAACCTTCCTCCTGGGCAGCACAGTCTTACCCATGGGACAGTGAAGTCGTGTAATTTGTAAAATTGCATATATGTTCATGTATCTTGTATATCTGTGTTCAAAGTGTATTTTGGTATCTAAATACATCAAATCTCTGCATTGTCATTTTAGTTTTAAACTGTGATACATGGTTTCTTGCAATAAAAGAATACTGTCTGAATAAGTGTCTTACAGTTCTCTTTTTCAGCGCTGTTCAACTATATTTTCAATTTGTTCATAACCTATGTGGTTGCAGAGAGCAGCTTAAAAATCTTGGCCTTAGAATACCAAAACACAGTAAATATTAATTTTTTGCTTGTTTTAACTTGTATCTTTTATTGTGCCTCATAATACTCTCTTACACTATTATACTTCATTCAATTCCTCCTAATTAATATTAGATTGTAGGAAGTTTGGGGCAAAAAAATGGTCTTTTAGTCTGTTAGATATTCCCACTGTACTCTTTAATATTGCAAAATATATATGTAAGTTGCTTAATCCTATTTTTTGTTTTGAAATATGGTTTTGAAAATGCTAGAACAATAAAGAAGTTTTAGATATCTACAAAGCAGTTTATAGTACTGAAAAATATTTATGTCCAAATCTTGAGTCTTGACTTGCTTACCATTCTTGGATCCTCTCCAAGTTCTCTGCATGGGTCTTTTAATTTGCATCCATCATCCACAGAGGGACAGTGACAAGACAGAGGAGACACCTGTGTTTAAGAATGCCAGTTTTCTAGACTTCTGTTATGACAATGCTTATAAAATTGAATTTCAAATTGTTGCTATACAAGAATATAGTAGTGAGAATTGAAATTTCCCAAATCGGTATTAACAGTTCATAGGAGACAACACGAGACGGAATGTGGAGTTGAAAAATAGCACCAAGGCAACACAAGCATTCTGTTATTACCAACTGAAACAAATTAGAGTGTTTATCATTTGGGAAGAGGTGAAGAACTGTTTTAATACACATACCGATAATATGATAACCTTGAACATGTGCTATATGTACTTGAATTTTAATAAGAACAAAACATTTTTAGAAGGTGGTGGTTTGTTTTTGTTTTTTTTTTTTCATCTTGATTCTGAGCTGAGAAGGAAGAAATATCTACAAATGTTACAAAGGCATATTTTAAAGCTCCTTGAAAGAAGATGTGGAGCATTCTGTTGATTAGCTGAAGGGAAAATAGGGTCTGGTCAAAGAGAAAATCCCCCTGGGGTAGAAGGTCTAAAAGGGTAGACTGTTGAAAACAGAAAGTGGAGAGCTTGGAAGGATGACAAATAGGTATATTCAATCTGGGAAAGTAAGAGCAGAGAAGAAGGGGAATTTAATTTTGGAGGCTTTTAAGTGCACAAAGAATGAGTGAGATACAGGACAAATGATTATTGGTTTTGGTAGCAGTAATATGAAAAATGACATGAAAAATGAAGGCTAGGGACCGAAAAAATATATATAAAATAAACACAGACAGAAAAATCCCATGTGAAGTACAGTAAATGAGATTTGATTTTATTGGGTTCCAAAGCAAGAAGGGAGGACAGTGTTTTACACATCACTTCCCCAAGGTCTCACTCCCAGACAATGCAAAGCCTTAGCATGTGTTTTAAGCATGCAATTTATGGTTACAAGGTCTTCTTCTGTAAGGCAAGGATAATTGTGTTATTACTGGGTCCCTGATTTGTCTATGTTTATAGAGCATAGGGGTTTCTTTATTATAAGTGGGATTAAATTTGACTGTATTCCATCATTTTTATTAGAAATAGAGGTACCTTGACCAGAATATATTTATCAGAGTTAATAGAAATTACATGTGTATTTGGAAGAATAAATAGTTAGTCCAAATTAATTTTTTTTTTAAATATACTTCTAAGCTTTTGGAGACTTTGTGTGTGCAGTGTAGATGTAGGTGTGTGTTTGCCTCAGAGGAACATATAGTTTCATATTCCAATAATAATTCATTTGTTCCTCATACAGAACAGGCTGAACAGGGCAGAGGATTCAGTTTAAAGTTTCAGCCAGTGATGAGAAGTAACAGTCTCAATTTTTTTATTTTATATTTTTTCAAAGCTTATCAAGACAAAAGACTAAAACATTTTAAAATCAGGCAAAGTTGGTTCTTTTCTGCTGAGAGAAGGTTACTCTTCAGATTGTTCTAACCCTTAGGGATTGTGCAACTCCGTATAAACCCAAAAGTCTAAACTCCGGCTGATTATTAAATTCACACTCTTGAGGTCTTTGTATAGAAAAGTTTGTACAGGGACTATTAACTTTAAAACTAGCATAGACAAACGAAAAGGGAAATACAGGGCAAACAGGCAAGTAAACATCATTAATCTTTAACTAATATTTCTTGTGAGCCAAGGATTAAATTGAAATGAGACACGTAGGTACTATTATTTCCAGAAGATGGCACTCTTATACTGTGTATTTTTGAGCACAAGTTTAGTCACTATTCGTGACTGTATATACACTTACTTGTCTAAACTATTTAATTATTTATCTGTACACAAAAGGTAGGGTAAAATGTAAAATATAGTCATCTTCATGTAGACTTTACTTAGAGAAATATTATTTATTTTGCCAACAAGAAGCATCGCTAATCAAAATTAATCATTGTGTTTAACTAAAAATTACACCTGGACCTTTTTTTTAAAGAAGCTCTTACTACCACTCCTAAACTGATAGGTGTATTATTTGTCTATTGGAGGTGACACATAAAAGTAGAGAAAAATATTTGCTATTGGAATGATACAGCAGCAGTTGCAGTCTTTGAATAGTTAAAAATGAAGTAACATAGAGGCAAGATGCTTATAACTATGTAATAAATAATAGTCCTGAGTATGATGAACCACGAATAGAAGTTTTGTTCCTTCTTCATTAATACAAATTTGATCTCTCAATTCAGACATACGTCCTGAAACAACTATATTTATTTTCAGCTATGATAAATTTTCTATTGTATTTTCCAATGTGATATGTATTTTCAGAATTAAAACATTTGGATAACTATTCTTTTATCTTTACCTGAAGGACCTACAGCCATTTTTCCAAAATCCACGTCAGGCAAACTTCTTATGGTTTTTACTCTACACCTAGTTTTTTTCTTTATGTATTAGATTCTGTGATGTTATAAACAAGGTGCTTAAAAGAACATAAAATAAAGACCTTAGTATATGCATAAGGAGTCAGATATTTAGCACAGCAATTAGTATAAGGCCAGCAAAAAGACACAATTTTCCAGCTATTTCTTATTTAAGCAGAATAGACAATAAATTTAAAGACACATATTTGTCTAGTTAATTAATGTATCCCTATGTAAATTAGGAATATTTTTGAAAAAAAATATTTAACAAAGATCTGCAACAAAGCAGACCTGTATGAACTGGACTGGAAGCTGTCTAGCTCAATAACATCTATCCCCACACTATACTTTAGACCTGTTAGATAGTTTGTGATGTAATGTTGCAAAAGGACCAATTAATACTATGCAAAAGTATCTCATTGATAGTTTTCTCCATTTTTGGACATTGCAAGCCATTTAGCTGTAGAAATGGTTTTTTGGTTTTTTGATTTTTTTCAGGTGTTTTTATAGTAATTACTTGTGGAAGATCCCTGCTGTTTTTCTTTTGTCATTGCTGTTGAGCTCATGTTCATAGGGATA
This sequence comes from Egretta garzetta, assembly GCF_000687185.1. Taxonomy (NCBI): domain Eukaryota; kingdom Metazoa; phylum Chordata; class Aves; order Pelecaniformes; family Ardeidae; genus Egretta; species Egretta garzetta. The sequence goes on from NW_009258896.1 coordinate 244,174, forward strand.
CTTATCTTTGTTCAGTTAAAACTTTCTGATCTGGAAATATGGCTGTGGAACAGAGATCTCATCAGTATTTGTGAGACCATGTTTTTGGGGGGTAAGATTGTAATAGAACAAGCTTTTATGGTACTAATACATTATTTTTATTTCCAAAAGACTTTAGGAGACCAAACCTTAAAAAAATTAAGGAAATATGTAAGCGTAACATTCTACAAATTGTTCTATTGTTGGAGGAAATGGGGTCCAATGAAGAGTGTAGTACTTTGAGACCTGAGAAACCCTTGGAGTTTTGTTCTGTAGCATACATTAATACATCTTGCTGTGTTCTGCATGGCAATGAACAATGAAAGCACATCGCAGCCCCACACCCAAGAGGTGGATGTGAACTGATTCAGGCTTGAAAACTATGTAGCCGTGTCATTTTTGGTGTGTGACTACAAACATAATTATAAATGCTGTTGGAACCACATAGATAATTGCACAGGAGACTGTACTATTTTACATGACTCACTGGTTTAGACAGTGCTTATTCTGGGATGTGTATGTATTTCTGCTTGTTCAGTAAAAACAGTTTTATGAGGCTGCACAATTCACGTCAGTCCTCTGAATCTCTTTTAAATCTCCCTATACAAAGATCATAAATGCAGTAAGTTCAAGGTTAACATCACCACAGTGAATTTAAGGCCTACAGGGAAAAGAAAGAAGGATCCAGTATCTTCTATCTGAAATAAGAAGAGTAATCTTAACTTCTCTTTTGCCAGTTTACATCTAATTTAAGTTTATCAATTGAATTTGAATCTCATACTAAGTTTCTGTTGATTTAAGCTTTGAAATATGACAAATATTTCCAAATTTCTTTTGTAACAGAATTAGGTATTACTACTTATAAAAATACACAGTTTTTCTTGACCCATAATATTTTTATTTTTACTTTGATGAATTCCCTTGTCAGGGAATTCTATAATGAAATTCTATGCTTCATTTTTTAAATTGCCGTGGATGAACATCTGATTCAAATATCCCACTGTTCTTCAATAACTTGGTGGAATGTTTGTGGTAATTCCAGAATAATTTTGTTTGGTGTAATTTTAAATGCTTCATACTCAGAAACATCAAACCTTTAGAATAAATTGAACAACAGATTATATCTGTCTAGGGTAATATTTTCTAAAGCATTTAAATGACTGCAAAATGGAAACTGTAACAATTTTGGAGTACCTTAAGGCTAAGAAATAAAAGAGTCAGATTTGAAAGATCATTTAAGGTTCCCATTGTTAATTAGAAAATCAAAAAGTGTCCCGAGTAATATTGGGACTCTACACTTAATTTTTATACATTTGGCAATGAAAGGAAATAGCCTAAATTAAATGTATATGATCCATATATGTTTCATGGAGGTGAATATCTTACATCTGGCAAAAGATGCTGAACTCTGAAAAGGGACCTGCCTGAAATTTATACTTTGAAAGGCTAAGTATATAACTTGGCCCAAATCTGTTATTTTGTTACAGGAAGGTGCCTTGGGAAATGTTAGTTCCCAGACCTTGAATACTCTCCTAACAGGTGCTTCTGAACACCTTCTAAAAATCAAAAAAAAAAAAACAAACAGGGAAAAAAAAAAAAAAAAAAACAAAAACCAAACCAAAAAAGGAAGATACAACAAACTACAAGAGAGATAATAAAAAAGTTTCTAATAAAATATTCTATTCATTAGAGAACTCATCAATGAAAGGAGGAAAACCATATGTTATTTCTTCCACTGTCAGTATTCCTGTCTGGATTCCTCTACTGCTCCCAGGGGAACATCTTAAATACCACCGTGCAAGATATTCCAGGTGAAAATATCTGACACCTTTCTTGGTGGTGTGACTGTGACTATGCAGAAATCAATTCAGGAAACTGTGAGCTAAGATGTCTGTTCATTATTACCTTATTCTCTTTACTCCATTTGCTGCTTCATCTCCCTGGTGCATTCTTACTGATATCTAGATTGGGAACTATTTAGAGCAGAAGCTTGCTTTTTGATTACTTGTCTTTACAGTGCCCAGCACAATAGAGCTCTGATCTTTGGTTGAGGTACACATAAAAGGAAAATCAGAACTAGATAGCAGTCCTGTAAAATAAGCCTCCTGTACTGGCATTCTCTAAAATTACCCAACTCCACTGAAATCAGTGGGTGTAATTGTATTTAATGTCCTAAGCATAAGTAAGGGTGTCAAGATCTTTCTTTAACTTGAGAGGAGGGGGGTAATTTTCAGGAAACTGTAATTAGTCTCTTAGCCCAATGGCAGCTGCAGTTGAGGATTTAGAACTGATTTCCCTATCAAGTACCAGAACAAGTGTCTTACAGCATTGTCTTTCACATTTTGAAAGAAATGCTGAATTGGACAATATCCTTTTTGGCATAAAATCTTTGTTCAGCATTCTGTCATGAGTAACAGCTTATCAGTTTATCAACTTTAATTATAATGTTTTGTAAACAACAAGTACACTGAAAAAGGATGTGAAGAAAACAGTAGGGTTTTTTAGTAGCTAGCCCTGAAATGGTTTTATGTGATTTCTTTCAATAAAAGTATTTAATACTAATATTGTTACTCTGATATGATGTTCTGAAAATACAACATAAACATTTATTCAATAATTCTCAGAACACCTCTCTGAAGCACTGAAGTGTTAGGATAACTGATTTACAGATGAATAAACTGAACACAAGTGAAATGACTGTTCTAAATGCACATATTGAGCGAGAGGCAAAAGTAAGAATAACGCAATGGATCTCTGAAAAATTGGAGTACTTCCTGAGACCCGTTGCCGTGGAACAGTACTCATTTCATTCAAATCATGTGGAGACAATGACAGTTGAGATTTTTTTTTTTTTTTCTCTCCATATAACACTGCCATGGCCAAAATAACAATGTTCTGACTATTTTTGCTGACTCTTAAAATTACATCACGTTAATTCGGTTTAGTAAGGAGAAAAAAATGTGGATGTATTTCAAGTACGATCAAGTGTACAATTAATGTCAGCTGAAGTATTTAATTTATATTTGCAATTATCAAGGAACAGCAGCAATAATTTTGTGTCAAAGTTTCTTTGCAACTTGTTTCCTTGCTTCTTACTGCCATCACAGCTTTTCCTAGAAGATGTCAGTGCAATTCTATCATAGACCACACTACAATATCAAATTTTCTGGGTCATGTTTTAACCCTGGCAGGCAGGCAAACACCATACAGCTGCTTACTCCCCCACCGGTGGGAGGGAGGAGAGAATTGGAAGAGTAAAAGTGAGAAAAATCATGGGTTGAGATAAAGACAATTTAATAGGTAAAGCAAAAGCTGCGCACTCAAGCAAAGCAAAACAAGGAATTCATTCACTATTTCCCATGGACAGGCAGGTGTTCAGCCATCTCCAGGAAAGCAGGGCTCCATCACATGTAACGGTTACTTGGGAAGACAAACACCATCACTCTGAACGTCCCTCCCCTTCCTTCTTCTTCCCCCACCTTCATATGTTCAGCATGACATCATATGCTATGGAATAACCCTTTGGTCAGTTGGGGTCAGCTGTCCCAGCTGTGTCCCCCTCCCAAGTTCCTGTGCACCCCCAGCTTACTCACTGGTGGGGTGGTGTGAGAAGCAGAAAAGGACTTGATGCTGTGTAAGCACTGCTCAGCAATTATTAATACATCTCTGTATTATCAACACTGTTTCCAGAACAAATCCAAAGCATAGCCCCATATTAGCTGCTTTAAAGAAAATTAACTCTATCCCAGCCCAAACCAGCACACTGTGTTAATCAGCATGTGAAGTTGTCAAGGGTATGGGTATATTATCAAGACAAAATGAGGTGATGTCAGTAAGACTTGACATTACCATGTCAAAACAAATAGAATTCACATATAAGTTGCTCCTCTGCTAACAAAGAAGAACATTTAAGATATTGACAGTTATGTTATCTTTTGGTGTGGGTTTATTTCTAAATTGAGATATTAAAAGAACTAGTAAGTGAAGTAGTCTCGTCGGAAAACCTCAAGGACATAAATATGTTTGGTGTTTGGAATGCATTAAATCAGAAAAAGTAAAAGAATATTTGCAATTAGCACCCCATGAAAAGGGACAAATCATTGTTTAGAAAACTAAGCAGATGGATAACTACTTTAAAAGTGTATCAAGACCAAGCAGTAACCCTACCAAAACTAAAAAGAGTACTGATCAGGTAAGACATCTGTGTCTAGTCAGGGATAAATGAAGAATTACAAAAAAAGCACGATGAGTTGGACTTTGCAAGGAAGTTAATAACAATAATCAGAGTTCTTCAGTAGTGTAAACTCATTTAAAAAAAAAAAAGTGAGAAGGTATGGAGGAAATATGGTATTTAGATTAAAGGTTATCTAGGTGCAGAGCAAAATTAAATGAATACTCATCCTCAGCTTTCAAAATGATGATGTTGCTAAGCACAGGGTCAAGGAAAAGAAGAGGAAAAAAAAATGTAGGTACGCAAATATGAATCACTGGAACTGATATGAATGAGCTCCTTGTGTTCTAATTCTGGGACCATAATGTTCACTGAATTAGTACTTGCCTTTACAAGTTTGATAACAAGGATTTTTGATGTATCTTTTAAAATTGGTGGTGATTTGTGATTTGTGATTACATAACAACAGTGTCTTCTGTTGATTTGTAGGTTTCTGTCATCGAACCTTTTTTATAAGGACAATCCTACTTTTTGACAAGGTCATTTAATCCAAATTCTGCTGAAAACTGTGCTAACTTTAAATTGCTCAGGGACTTTCATTCAGTTAAGTTTTGAACATCTCAATAGAAATTTCACTGTCTCCCTGGGAAATGTGTTCCAGTACTTAACCACTTTTATTGTGAAGATTTTTTTCTGTGTATTGAGTTGTAATTTCCCTTTGTGCAATTTCTGATGACTGCTTCTTGTCCTGTTGTGGTGCACATCTGGGAAAAGTCCAACCTCATCTTCTCAATAATCTGAAGACTGAAATTAGATTCCTCTCTCTCTTTAGCTTTCCCCCCACTCATATAGGCTAAAACCCTCCAAACTCCCCAGCGTCACCTCATATGCTAAGGGTTATAGCCCCCAAACATTTAGTAGCCCTCCTTTGATCTTGTTGTAATTTGTCAATATCTCTGTTGTACTGAGAGAGACCCTAAACCAGTCACATTATTCTCAATGCAGTTTCAGAGGTGCTTAGTAGAGGGGAATAATCACTTTCTTTGACCTGATTATGTTTTTACTAATGCACCCAACATGTAAATAGTTTTCATTGCTGCAAGGATGCACTGATTACTTATGTTCAGTTCGTTGTCCACCAGGACTTCTATATCCCTTTTTGTAAAGTTGGTCCTTAACTGGTTAGTCTCCAGACTGTTCTACTGCTTGGCATTCTTGGGGATTACATAGGGGACTTTGCATTTGTGCTTGCTGAGTTTTGTGAGATTCCTGTCAGCCCATTCCTCTAGTATATTGAGATACCTCTAAATGGCAGCCCTGGCCTCCAGCATGTTAACTGTCCTCCTGAGTTTGAAAATTATTCATGAATTTGATTAAAGTGTATTCTATCCTGTTGCATATGTTACTGAATATGTTAAACAATATAATTATAAAGCCCAGAAGAATGCCCCTCATAATTAGCCACCTGCTAGGTGTCAAAGTATTCAACATTACCTTTTAAATCTGGCAGTCTAGCCAGTTCTTCCCCCTGTTTGCAATGCATCCATCCAGTGCATTATCTCCCCAGTTTATCTACAAGGCTGATGTAGGAAACCAAGCCAAAAAACTTCCTAAAATTTAGGTAAACAACATCCATTTTTATCCTCTTTTTACAACCAGTCCTTTCATCTTAAATAACAATCAGGGTAGTCAGGCATGATTCAGCCTTGGTAAATATCCATGCTGGCTGTTCCCAGTCACCTTCTTATCCATAAGATATATAGAAATAACTTCCATGAGGACTTTCTGTCTGGGACTGACCGGGCAGTCAGATGTTTCCTTGCCTCAAAGAATTTGCCCAGGCAGAGGGGGAACAGAAAGGGGCAGGGCGAGCCCTGCAGAGGCAGAGCACCGGGCTGCCCCTTCAGCTTCTTCTGGTGGGCAACAACTGAACACATGCCAGTCAACAAGGTGTTCACAGGCAGAGTGCATGATCACTGAAGACCCTCACTGTCCCACCAATACCCTTCCCAACCCGATTTGGGAGCTCGCTACAACACTTGACTGTGCAGAAGCGGGACAGTTGCCACCCCAGGGGTGGTCTTGGACTAATGAGATTACATGAGGATGAACACACACATTTTGTCTTTGTCGACCCACCACCTACAGGTCAAGATTCTGCCCCAAGATGACCATGCAGAATCCAAGAGTGGTGATACCTCTCCCTTTTCTATCCTTTCTTTTTCTTTTCTCATTTCTTTCTTTCTCCACTTCTCTACCATATGTATCCACATACATAAGTTTTTGGACAACTTGCAACAGGTTGCACTGAAAATAGTTCTTTTGCCAAATTGCCTTTGTTCATTTGTTAAGTTTGCCAGTTAATAAAGTTATCAGTTAGATTTTTCCTCTGAGTCATTGTCATGACTCTACTGGCCCTGTGGCTCTGTCAAGCAGAGATCGACTTTTGTCGGTACACAAGCCCTCAGGGGATCAAAAATATTCACCCGTCTCACAACCCACCACGTGGGATGGGACATTTTCTTCATAATCTTTCAAAGGACTGAGCTGGGGATGACTATACATTTGTTCCCTTGTACTCCTTCCTCCCTTTTTTGAACATGAGTATGAACATGTCTTTCCCAGTCAATGGAGCTTGAAGTCAATGAACTCCCCCCAATTTCCATACCTTTCAAAGACAACGAGGTTCTTTAGTTTACTCTCTGGCCAGGTCCATGGACATTTTTATTTGTGGTTCATTAGGTAGTTCATAACTCATTTTTTCTGTTTTTGAGTAGTATCTTTTTCTCCCTAACAAGGCATAGACATGTGGGAGGCTAGGGACAAACTTTATCAACAAAGAGTGGGCGAATGGGTGCATTTAGCACTGCAGCCTTTTCCATGTCCTTTGTCATTTGCTTACCCTCTCCATTCAGCAAAAAGCTCATATTTTCCTTGGTCTTTCCTTTGCTGCTGTGGTATCAATAGAAGTTATTTTTGTTGTTATTCATATTTCTCAGTAGTTCAAATTTCAGTCAGACTCTGGACCTCCTAATTCCATCCTTGCGTGTCTGGGAAATGCTTCTGTATTTCTCTCACGTGACCCGTCCCTGCTACCGCCTTCCTTATACTTCTCTTTTGCCTTTGAGCTCCATCAGGTCACTCAGACAACTGCACTGCCTGCTCTATTTCCTGCACATCAATGTGTACCATTCTTGTGCTTTGAGGAGCTTCAGGCCCTTTAAAACTCCTTTAAAATGTGTAGCCAGAGCTGCTTGTGTTTATGGGATTTTGTGCCCTTAACCACACATTATGACTAGATCAGTAACCAAGAAAGAAGGAAACTCTCTTTGTACCTTCCCACAAGAAAGAAGTAACTGTGTTTCAGAGAATACATTTTTAGACTAATCCATCTGTACATATCTTAAGTGTGAGAAACAAAATATTTCAGTTATAGATCCTATAAAACTTTTCTCCTTCCATCTATTTCCCCACCCTTTAACTCCTAAATCATAGTAAACTAATTTATATGCCTCATGGTCATTCACATTTTCATGTTATGCTTCTGTTCAGAAGAAATAATTTTCTGTACATTAGCACAGATTACAGAAATTATTGGTTTCCTGCTACTCTAGATTGTCTGTAGATGAAAAGTCTTTGGTAGAAAATATAAGTTTGAATCTGCTTTGACAGAGAAATCTTTTTTTTGTTTGCTTGATTTTGCTCAGTGTAGGTGTACTACCTATCAGATTCTATGAAATTCAAGGGAAAATAAGTAAGGACAAGTTTTTATCCTTCCTGTTGGAAATAACTGAGTTACAGGATAAAGGGAAAAGAAAACTATGTTTTATGCCCTGATAGTTCAGGCACTTCTTTCAGATGTACAGCTGCATGCTTATTTTGTGGACTGAGTTGTTCCTTGTTTGTTTTGTTGTTTTGTTGAATTTTTGTTTTTGTTGAAATGGCATAAAGCCATTCACAGTAAGAAAACAATACATTTAAAAAATAAAATAAAAAAAGCATAATGATTAAATCAAACTTAGTCAATTTTAAAATAGAAAGTAAGTAAAACATAGTTCTCTTACTTTTTTCCCATACCTTTATGGATTGTTCACATCATCACATTAAGAAATGATAGTCTCAGATGTACAAAAGCTCAGTAACAAACTTTTGTTTCACCCAGGAGAATGGGTTATTCTTTACATAAGTAAGAAAATTTACAGTTTTATATCACTATTTGCTGAATGGTCATCTTATGGTAGTGCTTATCAGTCCTAACAGGTTTTCTTTACTTTGACCAGTTCTCCAGGACAGACATCTAGTTTGTATCTGTAGCCTTCAGTGAGGTTAAGGTCTCTAGGCGCTGGCAGAATACTAATGCTAGTATTGCTAGACCTCCAGATGCACTCTTACTAAAATTCTCTTTCAGTGACATTAGTGTAGCAGTGCAACAGGAGACTGAGATAATGGCACAACTACCATTTCACAGCGTAACTGCTTACACAATGTGCTTGCTTCATGCCTTCCAAATCAGCTAGTTTTAAGTGTATCTAACATACCACAGCCAATATTGTATAAAAAAGAGCAACTTGTCTTCACCAAGCAGATAGTTGTACACTGTGTTCAGCTTTGTGATATGTGAAGTGTAGCCTCATGCCTCATTTTTAAATTACAGATATTTTATAAACCTAACCTGATTGTGAATAAGAATGTTTGAACCTTTTGGTCCTCTTTTAATTACTTCTTTAATATCAGAAAAAATAAAGTCTAGTGGCATGGAGAAAACATTCATTTCCCCAGCATAGGATGAACATGACAGCATATGCAACTATTATACTCAATCTGCTGCATTAAAATATATTCTGAGCACATTTCATTTCCTGTCTGTGACTGAAATCATTAAGAAGTAAGTATTTTTCACAGGGATTCTCACACACTTGTAGACTCAGCACAGATTTTATGTACGGACATTGGATTATTTACCAGAGCCACTAAGGGTAGGAAGTAGTTCTTTATCTTGCCAAGTAAATTATCACTAACAAAGACAGAAGATGTCCATTTCACATAGATTCAAGGCAGCCCAGAGAAGTTAATGAAACAGAAATAAATGCGGTTACATGAACAGCCAGAAACTCCCTTCTAGGTAAGGAAGTTCTTGAACACAAAATTTTTAGAAGTTGTGAATATACTTGGAAGAAGCATTTCTATGATTGTCCTCATTTTATGCTCTTTTCTGTGGCATCTGATTTTGAATTGTTAGAAACAGGACACAGTGGGCTGGATGGACCCTTGACCCAAATTGGTAAGCCTCTTATGTTCCTAGCTGGAAAGCCAGAAAATGGAAATGGAATTCTAGCTTTAACTTCCATTATGGAAATAATTACATTTTTGAAATAAAAAAGAAACCTCGAAGAGTGGATTGAACGTCTTGAATGTTCTCTTAAGTGTACTCCTTTTTAATTTTCAACAGCAAATTTCTCAGTACACAAAATAAATTGTTTCTGTGTTGTAAGTGTAGAAGTCTAGTGTTGAGGAGTGTAGCAGTTAGAATTACTTAGGCCTAGTTAGCACACCTCTTGACATAAGCCTAAGAACTTTTGTTGTGGTAGAAGTAGATGAAATGTGATCAACCACTTGTACCAAATGACAGGATACTTCTATCGTGCCCACGGACATAGATAGCCAAGATATGAAAACAATCTGTTGATAATTAAGAAGTGAAAAAGTGTCAGAATGATCTGGAGCAAGCAGTTTCTGAGTGCCAACAACAGGGACAGAAAACGTGGAAGTGGTGGCACCATTTGAACAGGCTATCCTATAAAAAAGGACACTTATGAATACTGGGATAGCCAAGGGTTTCTGGAAGACTCTGTGGAGGGAAACCCCACAATCCTGCACCGGGATCCAGGATCACCCCTGTAACCTACAGGGAATACAGGGAACTGAAATAAGCCCAGTGGACCCCATGGTCCTGCCCCGTGACTATGCACAGTATGGCTGGTACTGCTTTGCTGACCTGGCCAGCCACTCTCCAGGACTGTGCCATCTTTCCTGCAGGACAGGAAGAACATGTAAGAAAACATTGCTCTAAACTACCTGACTTCTTTCCCTCACTACATTATCTCCGCCATGTAACAGGATAGTAATGTTATTTGTAAAAATGCTGGTACCTATGATTAAAGTGCTTTGGTATTGTGGCCATGTGCTCTCCCCAACACCTGCCATTTTTCCATAATCCTGCTCAGGTGATAACCACCAGTGGTGGTTGTGGTGGATGCGTCCAAGCCAAAGAGGATTTGGGGGAGACAGATAACAACACAATAGCCAAGGGCTAATTTATGGCAGTATGTCCACCTAACCACAGTGCTGGTCAATGTCCAACTCAAGCCAAGTTTGGAAGAAACTTAACATCTGCAGTTGGTATGTAAATGTGACTATGAGTCATCTTACCCCCATAAACAATGAGCAGCCCAAGAGCCCTTTGAGCTTTCCTGCATGACAGCGGGCTTCATGCCATGGTCTTCCCTGGAGTAGTGATGCCTCTCAAGGTTACTCCTCGAGGTCGAAAGATTATTTGCTACAACAGATTCTAGATAAGTGACTAATAGCAAGCTGCTAAACTTTGAAATCTTTGCTAAGTGATACAAAGGACTGATTACGCATATATAACCCTTTAGACATAAGTCTGGGGCTAGGATTGGATCTGGCCACACCTAGACTCATCTCTGAGAGGAGTTTAGAAAGCAAGGGAGTCCTCTCTGAACCTCAAGACTCAATGTGAAGGCCTCCCTGACAGTTTTGTCTGACCAGTAAATAACCAAGTGTACCTTGCTATGAAGTTTTGTCAAACAGCTGTTGCATTTACCATTGAACCCTGTTAACTCACTGGTACATATATAAAAAATATATTTTTTTTTTCTTCTCTCCCCCCCCATCCATGACAGTTATTCAAGTCCTTTTAGCTTCCACAATGTCATTTGGTCTTAAACCATGACAAGAAGAAATAAACAGCTCCCTCAGATCCTCTATATGAAAAAAAAAGAAAAAAAAAAAGATCAAGGGTGCAAACTATTGTCTATAGTTATAACATAACAACGTGGAATGGACAGGAGGAGGAATCTAGCAGTACCAGCTCCAGCAGGGCTGTTCTTTTACATAATTCCAGGCTAAAAGCCGTCCATGTGTTCCTTGTATGCTATTTCCATAACAGTTTTATATATGTCCATTGCATTACCGCTCAAAACAAAAAATTCTTTGCCAGGCAAATCACCAAATTATAACCCCCTTCTAGTTCTAAATTGATGCCACTAGCAATTAAGACGAATCAAGCTGCTTTTGCCTTACTACACCAAATGTTTATGTTTTGTTTTAGCTGAGCTATATGCAAACTAAACAGTAGTATACAGTCTAATGTACCATACAGAAAATTGCAGCTGAACATGTGGGAGGCAAGTAAAACTGTGTGAAACTAAGATACTTTCTGTGCATGTTTCGTAATACTCAGCAGCCCCCTCTCCTCAAACCCAACCAAACAAAACCACACGGTCTTGGCTAACATTTTGCTTTGCAAATTGCAGCTAATTCCTTTTTCTACGCAAAGCAACATCATGTAGTCCCATAGTTCTCATTTAGATAAAACCCTATTTAAACACTTGATCTTTCTGTGTATTGATTACTTGTGAACACTTTACCATCTATCATAGCCAAATGAAATAGAAGGTAGTTTGTAAGACTGCGTATTTGCATCTTATTGAACCTTCCGGTTCTACTGGTTAATGTATGGTTACTTCAAGAACTTCCTGATTATCTTAATCCTCATAGATATATTAGAAATATGAACTGGGCATATAGCTTTTGGGGGCACTGAACTCAGTTTGCAGGCAATAAACAGTGAAGAACTGTGGAAGGGGTATCTTTGGTGTGCAAAATTACTGTATTAGTTTGATATTGAGCTACCTGTGCTTTTGCTAACTGCATGCACATTCAGTGCTTTGGTAACATAAGGGCATTTGTCAATACCTAGTTCTTGGGAGAGAAGGAATGAGGCTTAATTGGTATCTTGTGGAGAGCAGCAGTTTGGGCAGGACAGGTCTTTTTCTGCCACCCTTAAAAAAAAAAGAGAATAAAGGGTTGCAGTCTGCATTCTAAAGAGAAAGCAATTTCACAGATTCATATTTCCAGTTCATCT
>NW_009258896.1:265753-270319 GCF_000687185.1 Egretta garzetta
GGATTTGGGGGAGACAGATAACAACACAATAGCCAAGGGCTAATTTATGGCAGTATGTCCACCTAACCACAGTGCTGGTCAATGTCCAACTCAAGCCAAGTTTGGAAGAAACTTAACATCTGCAGTTGGTATGTAAATGTGACTATGAGTCATCTTACCCCCATAAACAATGAGCAGCCCAAGAGCCCTTTGAGCTTTCCTGCATGACAGCGGGCTTCATGCCATGGTCTTCCCTGGAGTAGTGATGCCTCTCAAGGTTACTCCTCGAGGTCGAAAGATTATTTGCTACAACAGATTCTAGATAAGTGACTAATAGCAAGCTGCTAAACTTTGAAATCTTTGCTAAGTGATACAAAGGACTGATTACGCATATATAACCCTTTAGACATAAGTCTGGGGCTAGGATTGGATCTGGCCACACCTAGACTCATCTCTGAGAGGAGTTTAGAAAGCAAGGGAGTCCTCTCTGAACCTCAAGACTCAATGTGAAGGCCTCCCTGACAGTTTTGTCTGACCAGTAAATAACCAAGTGTACCTTGCTATGAAGTTTTGTCAAACAGCTGTTGCATTTACCATTGAACCCTGTTAACTCACTGGTACATATATAAAAAATATATTTTTTGCTTCTCTCACACTCCATCCATGACAGTTATTCAAGTCCTTTTAGCTTCCACAATGTCATTTGGTCTTAAACCATGACAAGAAGAAATAAACAGCTCCCTCAGATCCTCTATATGAAAAAAAAAGAAAAAAAAAAAGATCAAGGGTGCAAACTATTGTCTATAGTTATAACATAACAACGTGGAATGGACAGGAGGAGGAATCTAGCAGTACCAGCTCCAGCAGGGCTGTTCTTTTACATAATTCCAGGCTAAAAGCCGTCCATGTGTTCCTTGTATGCTATTTCCATAACAGTTTTATATATGTCCATTGCATTACCGCTCAAAACAAAAAATTCTTTGCCAGGCTACAAATGGTTGGAACAAGTTTTATGAAAATTGTCTGTCCTCAAAATATCACCAAAGTATAACCACCTTCTAGTTCTAAATTGATGCCACTAGCAATTAAGACGAATCAAGCTGCTTTTGCCTTACTACACCAAATGTTTATGTTTTGTTTTAGCTGAGCTATATGCAAACTAAACAGTAGTATACAGTCTAATGTACCATACAGAAAATTGCAGCTGAACATGTGGGAGGCAAGTAAAACTGTGTGAAACTAAGATACTTTCTGTGCATGTTTCGTAATACTCAGCAGCCCCCTCTCCTCAAACCCAACCAAACAAAACCACACGGTCTTGGCTAACATTTTGCTTTGCAAATTGCAGCTAATTCCTTTTTCTACGCAAAGCAACATCATGTAGTCCCATAGTTCTCATTTAGATAAAACCCTATTTAAACACTTGATCTTTCTGTGTATTGATTACTTGTGAACACTTTACCATCTATCATAGCCAAATGAAATAGAAGGTAGTTTGTAAGACTGCGTATTTGCATCTTATTGAACCTTCCGGTTCTACTGGTTAATGTATGGTTACTTCAAGAACTTCCTGATTATCTTAATCCTCATAGATATATTAGAAATATGAACTGGGCATATAGCTTTTGGGGGCACTGAACTCAGTTTGCAGGCAATAAACAGTGAAGAACTGTGGAAGGGGTATCTTTGGTGTGCAAAATTACTGTATTAGTTTGATATTGAGCTACCTGTGCTTTTGCTAACTGCATGCACATTCAGTGCTTTGGTAACATAAGGGCATTTGTCAATACCTAGTTCTTGGGAGAGAAGGAATGAGGCTTAATTGGTATCTTGTGGAGAGCAGCAGTTTGGGCAGGACAGGTCTTTTTCTGCCACCCTTAAAAAAAAAAGAGAATAAAGGGTTGCAGTCTGCATTCTAAAGAGAAAGCAATTTCACAGATTCATATTTCCAGTTCATCTTTGTTGTGCTTATTATTTATATATTTTTATTACAGTTTCCAGTGGTGGTTGGATATTTTACTTCATTTTATTGATTTTGAAGATATCTGGGAGAAAGCGGGAAGGGAAAGAAAGAGGAGTTAGAGTGTGGAATTTCTGTAGACTGCATCCTGTACATTGATAACAGCATCATTCTGAAACAAAGTAATTCTTCAGAATGAGAGGTTTCTTTCCTCTAGAAAGTTCACAAAATAGAGTCACAGAATCTACCAGACACTTACTATAGTATAACCATCTTCCATTTTTCTTATGCCAGTCAAATTGTCTGTACAAGAATGTCCTTATTTTCCAGATCATGTTTTCATTTCAGTTTTTATTTTTTCTGGTTACTTTAAAAACATTGAAAACATGGAGATGCTACAGCTAAAACAATGGTAGAACATGAAATAACTTTGGAGAAATGTTATTGTCCCATCCACTTCAGTGAACTCTGCTCTGATACCTAGTGGGAAAAGCAAACAAACAAAAAACAAACAATCAAACAAAAACTATCACACTCTAACTCACATAGAAGAACCTTAAAAAGAAGGATAAAGAGGCTATGACAAATATCTGTGCTTGTGGTGAGTATGCTAGCTCACTTTAGCATTGCATTTGGAAACAGTTACAACTTTTCACTTCAGCTGAGAAGGACCCACAACTATGGGATCCATTAATTTGATTCATCCAGGGAAGCCAAAGTGAAGCATCTACTTGTGGTGTACCAACTTCTTTACCAAACATGAGCCTATTCAGCTCATAAGTCAACCAGCAAAGCCCACTGATGACAAGCAAAGCTCCTACACAATCATAACCTGATGTGTAGCACCTTAGGGGTGGAACATATTTTACAATTGAAGATTATTGCTTTCTTGAGCATCCTGATGCCTGAATAGCATGAATAAGTGAGATACAATATCAGAAAAGGTTGTGTAAGTGTTGAATTTTCTTTGCTATGCTTACCCTGACAATGCAGTAGATTTCTTTTTAAAGTTTACTTCAGACTTGCTTGGTGTGAGAGATTTCAGTTGCTTGTTTGTTTTCAGAAAAGTATGGAAAGATATAAGAGAAGGCAATTAGGTACTGAAAATCAGTTCTGTATATACAGAAAAAAACTGTATATGTTTAGCAGCCTCTTCAGCTACTGCAAAGCAACAGATCTTTAAATTTTACATAGTTCCCAGGAGAGGGAGAAAGATTAAATTAGCTCAAGAAAGAGTTAATTTAACCAAAGCTTTTGTGTTTCACCCTTTCCTAGGACCAACACTAAAACTGTTTATTGAAGATTCTTAATATGGAAGAAAAATTCTTATATAAATAAAGTTAATAGTTTAATATCAAAAAGATAGCAACAATGGGCTGCCTTTAAGCTGTTTGCTAGAAATTATGCTGGGAAATAAAAAAAAAAAGTCTTGATTTAACCTTCATAATCCTTTTAAAAAACTGTCAAAACACCAGAACTTTTAAAGGGGTTCTAATCTGTATTTAACCTCACAAAATCCCACTACTTAAATGCTTGGTGATCACACCAAATCACATTCCTTGTGTCACCTTGTAACCCCCTTGCTAACTTCCTCTTTTTCAGGGAAATTCTTTAACAGAATTTTGGGGGGTCTTTTTTTTTAAAAAAAAAAAAAAACCAACCAAACCTCAGTAAAACTAATTCTGTATACTGAATGTATAACAAATAAGTTTACATGCTCTTTAGGTCAACTTTGTACACGATATGTAAATGAAATCATAGCCTATCTTTCACAACTACTTTTTCTCTAGATGGCTCAGTGTACGCAAGTGTCTTGCTGGGGATGTTCTGGGAATGTAGGCTGCAATATAGACAACTAAACTTTAAATCCTGATCACATGGACGATTTTAAGATGTTCAGACCTTGCTAACACATTCATACACATTTCATTGCAGTGTTCTGCTTTTACACATACTTTAGTATCATAATATTATTCCCATTTCATCTGGGGTATTTAATGGAAAAAAAGAAGAAGCAAAGTATTACAGCTAGATAAAAACACTAGTGCACTTTGCAGATGAGGTTATAAAATGTTGTCAGAGGATCTTGACTTAAAGCCACCATCTGTTTTTACTGAAGCTTAATATGAACATGCTATATAGTCACTTCACAAATAAAACACAAGGCATCTTGCAAGTTTTCAATGTTCAAAACAAAGTCACACAATATAGTTCATCTGTACTTACAATTCACCAAGAAAACCCAGAGTAGTCAATATCTCTAAACTTGCAAATCACGTAGAAGGCAAAATTTTAAGTTAAATTTTTGAAATTTTGTGGGAAACATAGCTGGATCACTCCAGTTAAAATAATGTGAGTTTTTATGAGGGACAACAAAGCCCAAGGTTTGATTGGGTTGGACAAAACACAGAAAGCATGACCACTTTAAGTTTTAATAATGGTGTTATTCTCTCTCTGCAGTCAGCCTACCATAGCTCAGTTCTACTGCCTGCTGTATTACATCATTCATTAGGCAACAGTTGCTAGCATTCAGTAGTGTTGCCTAGAGAAAAAGATTTTTTTTTCAAAAAAATCTACAACACTCTGCCTTTTCTCATCATAACACCAGCATTGAATGATCATTCTCA
>NW_009258897.1:0-253 GCF_000687185.1 Egretta garzetta
TCATCAGTTTTGAGAGAGGGAGACACAGGCATTCGCTTCCTTCCCCTCCAGCTCCACGGTGAGGCAAAGCTGCTATTTTAAACCCTTTAAGGATGCAGAGAGCCAACCACACTCCAAAACTAAAGCAGATTCTGGGACAGGGTCCAAGAGCCGGGCCGGCAGCTCCCCCGGCCAAACAGAAAATAAAAACAGTGCCTTAATCCCAGGCTGCTTAAGCAGGTGAGAATTTAAAAGGTGGTTTATAAGGGGGGGG
>NW_009258897.1:2169-2683 GCF_000687185.1 Egretta garzetta
GGAGGCCTCAGGGTGCTGGGGGCCGGGATGAGTTATGCGAGGGCTTTAGCTGGATGAGGCGAGCCCATAACTCACTGCTACTTCCACTTACGCCGTGGTGTTTGCCGTCGAGGCGATCCAAGACAAGAGACTGAAAAGTAAAGAAGTCCAGAACTACTTTAAGGAGGGGTGGGGTTTTTTTTTTTGCATTAATATTTTATAGGTAGGGATTATTTTGCTGCAAGCACAGAGCAACATCTGGGAAACATACATTATCCTGTCAAAACAAAACAAGTATCAGCAAGGGATAAATCTCCACCTTCAATACAAGCAACAGGAACGCAGTCACCACGCGCACAAGGAAAACACGGTTTAGTAAGAGGGTCTCAACACGAAGGTCATCTGGGTTTTGAGGTGGGCTCCTGCTATTTTGGCTTCTTGTAGGGATGGGTGAGGGATGGGTGCATGGAGGGACGTCACCCCCGCCAGCCCCCGGAGCTGCAGGGGCCCCCGAGAGCCCGGCGGGCCCCAAGGA
>NW_009258897.1:3921-4866 GCF_000687185.1 Egretta garzetta
AGCATCGCGAGGGCCGCTGGCATTTCTGCAGGGCAGGAAAACTCCGGGAGCTTCCAGGCTCACAGCTCGCATACAGGTGAACCTGTAATTTAGTCTGAGAAAGCCGCAGTGGGATTTACTTTCTTGCAGCCTAAGAAAAAGAGCAACAAAAAAAAAGCCTCTTGGTGGATGCTCAGGGACAAGCGCGGCCAGCAAAGGCCGAGGAACTTCCCTCCGGCCCGGCAGCAGCCCGGTGCTTGCGGTGGCTCCTCAGGAGGGACCGTTCCCGACAAAGCCCCCGCATGCCGGCTGCGGGGTTCCTGCTCCACTCGAACCTCCCCGAGGTCTCGGCTCCCAGCCTGCAGCTCCAGCCTCTCCCACTCTTAGGACAGAATCATAGAATCACTTTGGTTGGACAAGACCTTTGAGATCATCGAGTCCAACCGTTAACCTACCCCTGCCATCCCACCACTGAACCCTGTCCCTCAGCACCTCATCTCTCCTTCTTTTAAATCCCTCCAGGGGTGGGGACTCGACCACCTCCCCAGGCAGCCCATTCCAGAGCCTGACAACCCTTTCGGGGAAGAGCTGAAAAGCCTGGAGGGAGCGCAGCGGGCAAGCCCTGAGCCACCGAGGCTGTTCCTGCGGGATGGTTAAAGCCGCTCATTCCCAAGGTTTGCTCTTTCCACGGTGTCCTACAGACGCTTCCTTCCTCCCCAGCGAAAGCCCGCGTCCTCCAGCCTCCCTTTCCTGCCGAGCTATCGTATTCACCTTTACCATCTCTCTTTGGCATTGAAATATCATGAAGGCTTAGGATTCAAAACGCGGACAGGAAATTACTTTGATATTGTAACCAGCTCCTGGGACAAGGCTGGAATTTCACAGCCCCGCGGTTTTTCTCGGCGGCGGACAAAGACCGGTCCCCCCCCCTCCATCAATCAGCGGTGGCTTCACGGCCGCGCAGCC
>NW_009258897.1:5998-6292 GCF_000687185.1 Egretta garzetta
GGGGACCCGCACGAAGCCATGGCCAGAACACCCCGAGGGGGACGGGGCTCTCGGGGAGCGACGCCACCAGCCCCAGAGCGGCCACGGGGCAACCCGCGCTCGGCGCCAGCCACCCGCTCCCCGCAATGCGTGGGGTTCGTTTGACTCTGTGCGAACATGTGGTCTAAATAAAACGCTCCTCAGACAGCGGCCCTGCCATCCAGCACAACAACCTGCTTCCACTCAGCCCCGCGCCCCGCGGGAAGAGCCGCCCTCCGCGTGAGCAGCAGCGTTCCGAGATGAAGATGGGCCCAC
>NW_009258897.1:6334-7734 GCF_000687185.1 Egretta garzetta
CCCTCTAGCTCGCCGCCACTTTGGCTGCTGCCTTTGCGGGCTCCTCCAGGCTTTTTTTTCCCCCCTAAGACTAATAACAGCCTGGAAAAAACCCCAAATCTGGAAACCCACAGGAGGGTAAAACTGAAAACCAGGGCAGAGCTTCCCCCCGGGGGCTGACCCGAGCTCCAGGGGAACCTTCAGACGTTTTGCTGGCGGAAGGAGCAAGCAGGGCTGGAGAAGCAGCTCCAGAGGGGGGCTCCCTGCCCTCCCACCCCCCGTAAGCCTGCAGCACCTCCTGCCATTGCTGCCTCAGATGCGCGTTAAACCCCAGCATCCCCAAAAACATGGAGTGCTTTCCAGCAAAGGCAGCCACTGCTCATCACCCGGACCACTTGCGGCAGGACGAGGGCCACCCCGGGTGGCACCAGGGCTGCACCGCAGCAGAGGAGCTGCCAGAAGCAGGGCTGAAGGCCACGGGGCACCAGTGCGGCTTCGGACGCTAAATCCGGCACAAGCAGCAGGCGGTGGGGACAGCGGGACGGCTGATGTGCATCGGCACCCAGCCCAGCCCCGGAGCAGCTCCCTGAGGGTCCCCGGGCAGGACCGTGGGCGGGAGCAGGGCTGTTGGCATCCTATTCACAGCCACACCACCCAGGGAGGTGAAGGGACAAGGCCTGGTCCTTCCTCTGACGGATCGAGGCACAGCCCGGAGGTGTGGGAGAGAAGAGCAAGCCCTTCATGCTGCCCAGCACAGGCCGGCTCCCGCGGGAGCAACCAATGGAGCCAGGCAGGGCACGGGCAACGGCTGGGGAAGCAATGCTTTGCACCGGCGCGATGCCTGGAAGATGCTGGAGACCGGCGTACGTCAAGGGGACACGTTCCCGGGTCCGGGAGCCCCAGCACGCCCAAGGCTACGGCCTCACACTGCCAGGAGGGGACGCACTGGAACCCAGGGGTGGCACCAGTCCAGGCTGGGGCTGGCCTGCTGGGAAGCAGCTCTGCCCAGAGGGACCTGGGAGTCCTGGTAGACGACAAGGTGGTCAGGAGCCAGCAGGGTGCCCTGGTGGCCAAGAAGGCCAATGGCATCCTGGGGTGCATCAAGAGGAGCGTGGCCAGCAGGGCGAGGGAGGTTCTCCTTCCCCCTCTGCTCTGCCCTGCTGAGACCCCACCTGGAGCACTGGGTCCAGTTCTGGGCTCCCCGGTTCAAGAAGGATGAGGAACTCCTGGAGAGAGTCCAGAGGAGGGCAACAAGGATGATGGGGGGACCGGAGCATCTCCCCTAGGAGGAAAGGCTGGGGGAGCTGGGCTTGTTCAGCCTGGAGAAGAGAAGGCTGAGAGGGGATCTCATCAACACCTACAAATATCTCAAGGGTGGGGGTCACGAGGACAGAGCCAGACTCTTCCCAGTGGTGCCCAGC
>NW_009258897.1:7986-10240 GCF_000687185.1 Egretta garzetta
CGGCCAGTGCTGTGCTCACAGGCTCAGGGCGGCACGGAACTGCAGCCTGCACCGGATGCGGGCCCCGCGCGGGACGTGGACCTCGCACACCCAGACCTGGCCGAGCGTTGTGGCGGTCTCCTCCTCCTCTGCAGCCTCCCCTGCGGAGGCACCTTCATCATCCTCGCTTTCTAAAGACAACAGATGCACAAGGCCGTGCCAGGGGCGGCTCCGTGCCAGCCAACACCCTTGGCTCTTTGAACCAGGCTTGAGCAGAGGATGGTTTAGCCGCTGCGGTGACTCTCACCTGGGCTCAGCAATTGGGCGTTCGGGGTTTCAGGGGCTCTCACAACGGAGAGATCGTTTTTACGCTGCCACCCCTACGCAGGGGAGGCCGGCATGGTGGCCCGGCTCTGCTCAGCAGGCAGCGATTCGGCATGACCGAGACACGCTGCAGCCACCAGCACGACGAAGCCAGAACGTTTCCTCTTTCCAGCTTCCCCTCCTCATCCCTAGTGGAAGCGGAGCCATCCTCCCTCCCCGAGAAAGGCTCATCGATCCCTGACCGTGCCCAGCAAGCCCCGGGGGACCCGTTCCCGAAAGCCAGTGGGGCTTTTTCGGAGGCTGCAGCAGTAACCCAACCCAGCAGGGCTCTGGCACTTGTGGCTGCCCCAGCTCTGCAAACCACACCTTCCCCTGCGGCTGCCGGGGCGGCTGATTTAATGCTTCCCGATTTAGGGATCGTATTCTGCACAAGAACACACACCAAAATAAAAAAGAAAGCCCCAAAAACCCCAGAGCCCAAGCTGCACCAGAGGTCAGGCTGCCATGCCCACGGCGTTATGGCCCGGGTGCTATCGCCCAGCCCTCCGGCGCAGCGCACGCTGCGGTGTTTGGACAACCAGAAATGAGTTCCACATGGCAGGCGGGGGGGTTCCCTGCGCGCCGGCCGCCCAGCGCCCCGGAAAAAGAGGGGGGCTCGGGGGGGCCAGGCCGTGGCTGCTGCTGCTCCTCCTCTCCCTGCTCTGCAGGTTCTTCGGTAGCTGAACACCCACGGTGCAGCTGACGCGCAGCAGGAGAGTCACAAACAACGGCGGGTAGAGTCCCAGCACCGCTGCCCCAGACTCCGGAGCAGACATGATCTCATACAAAGCACATGTGGCCTGGAGAGAGAGGGAGCGAGCGCGCGGGAGAGGAGGATTAGGAGGGGATCTCCCACACCACGCTGGTGTCTGTTAGTAAATAACCCAGCGAGAGGGTTTTGTCCTCCCTCCCGCAACACCGAGGCCACCAAAGCGTCGGCATCTACCCCCAGCGCAACCTCTCCCCATCCCACGCGCGGCCCCGGCGGAGCTACAGCCGCTACGAAAAGCGGCGCTCCTCGGGAAAGCGGGGTGCTTCCAGCTGGGGGGAGGCCTGAAGCCCGTACCTGGGGGAGGAGAGCAGATCCAAGAGCTCAGGTTTTATGGGCAGGAAGACAACGCGCAGGCAGAGCCCTATTCCGGCCAATTTAAAAAGCCGTAATTACACAGCACAATATAGAGGGGTGTTAAAAGCAGAGCTGGGGCGGGGGAAGGGGGGGAGCTGCTTTCAGAGCGGCTGGTTCTGTACCATCTGCGTTTGGTCCTTCAGAGGAGGAGGAAATTTTCACAGCTGCTTTACTGCTTAGAAAGCTGCCAAGCTGGGTTTATTTTTTCTGAAGGGATAAAATGCAAAGTGGCCTCCCTTGAGGACGGACACCTGAGAGGCTTTTTACGAGCCTGTGGATTAGCTCTAATAGGCATTACACAGCGATGCGTTATTTCCAGAGTCCACGCCTGGCACAAGCCCCCAGGGCAAGGAAATGAAAAAAAGCATTCCAGGTGTCGGGGTGGGGAACGGCATCCTCCGCGGGGCCGGGGCCGGGGCCGAGCCGGGGCGGCAGCGGGACACTTACGGCCAGGGGCAGAGGGGTTGCGATGCGTTCGGATCCGCTGCCCAGCAGGAAGCACTTGCTCTCCTTGTACGGGACATCCCTGTTCACCTTCTCCAGGAGCTGCTCCAGGATCTGAGCCGGGGCCAGCGGGACACTTACGGCCAGGGGCAGAGGGGTTGCGATGCGTTCGGATCCGCTGCCCAGCAGGAAGCACTTGCTCTCCTTGTACGGGACATCCCTGTTCACCTTCTCCAGGAGCTGCTCCAGGATCTGCGAGGTGAGGGTGGGCTCGGTGGCCAGGGACCTCCACATGGTGCAGGTGTGGCTGGAGGAGAGGAGGGAGGGGAGCTCTGCTTTGGC
>NW_009258897.1:10808-11276 GCF_000687185.1 Egretta garzetta
CTGCAGCAGCAAGCAGCCGTGCTGATCCTTGAGCGCGCAACGAAAATTCCAGCAGGGTCTGATTACTGGGGTAAGGAGCCAAAAGATTAGCTGCAGCTTAGGCGAGAGCTGCTCTGAAGCCCGGGCAGCGCGAGAGCACGTGCAGGCGCTGGGCCACCGCGGCGGAGCAGGGCAGGACCTGTCAAAGGGCAGCGGGCTCCCCAGCAGGCTGGACACCACCACGCTTTTGTGCTGGGAGGCCAGGATGTAAACCGTCTGCTGGGCCGCCTTCCGGATGTGCTCCTCGTCCACCTCCTCCAGCTTGCTGTGGATGATGCTCATGATGTCGGGCACCTGAGGGAAGAGGAGACAGCGGCGGCCAGCTGAGGGCCAGGGCGTGCTGAGCACGCGGGGTCAACCCAGCCCCGTCCCTGCAGCCAGGACACGCGTGCCCCTCCCCCTCGGTCGCAGCCCGGGCAGGTCACCGGG
>NW_009258897.1:11369-15520 GCF_000687185.1 Egretta garzetta
AGGACTTCATCCAGGCGGGCTTTGAATATCTCCAGAGAAGGAGACTCCACAGCCTCCCTGGGCAGCCTGTTCCAGTGCTCCATCACCCTCAAAGTCAAGAAGTTCTTCCTCATATTCAACTGAAACCTCTTATGTTTCAGTTTGTGCCCATGGCCCCTTGTCCTGGCGCTGGGCACCACTGCAAAGAGTCTGGCTCCATCCTTGTGACCCTCACCCTTGAGATATTTGTAGGTGTTGATGAGATCCCCTCTCAGCCTTCTCTTCTCCAGGCTGAACAAGCCCAGCTCCCTCAGCCTTTCCTCCTAGGGGAGATGCTCCGGTCCCCCCACCATCCTTGTTGCCCTCCTCTGGACTCTCTCCAGGAGTTCCTCATCCTTCTTGAACTGGGGAGCCCAGAACTGGACCCAGTGCTCCAGGTTGAGGGAAGTCTCCCTGCTCACCAGGCGCATGCTGAACCACAGACCTCTCTGGAAATCAAGGATCCTTCCCCACCCAGGAGGCAGAGGAGGCTGCAGGGTATCCCCGGGGGAAAGAGAACCCAGCAAGGACAGGTTTAACCCCCCTCCAGCCACAGCCTTCTGGCAAGGAGCTCGCGCTAAGCCCCAGCCTCGACACGGGTGCAGCGAGAGGAGCTCAGCAAGCAAGTTCCTGAGAGGAACTCGAGCCGAACGCAGGGAGACACCTCGGCCCTCGCCGCAAGCCGTAAAACGCACGTTAAGACAAATAGGAAGTTCACGCGCAGACCAGGCCTGGCAGCAAATTCTGGAGATTAAGCGCAGAGCAGCCGAGCGCTCCGGCCCCAGCTGCGCTCGGGGCTGCCCCACGGACTCCGAGGCTTAGCATCAGTTCAGGTTTCAGGATCTGGGCTGGACTGGGTCTGACCAAAAGGTGAGTCATGTAAGCCGGAGCAATCCCACGCAGGATGGAGGCTAATAGGTAGCAAGCAGGACTTTAGCAGAAGCTCTAGTGCAAAAGTAAAGCCCAAGGAGTAGCAGGAGACCCGGTGTTTCCAATTACCGCAGGAGAAAGGGGGAGCTTAGCCCTAAAGGCAGTGGATTAGACAAAAAAGCCTTCTGTGTCCAGCACCTCTAAGCCCTGCAAGCATTCCGACTGGCTTCCCAGCCAGGAACCCCGGGCTCCCCCAGAGCGTGCAAAGGTTTCGCAGGGAGCCTGAGCCCTTCTGGTAAAGTGAGCTTCTCTGAACTCCTCAACCCGAAGCGAGAGCCAGACCGGAGCCGGCCTCTCCAGCAGCCGCCGCCTCCCACCGCACAGCAGCCTGCCCCAGCCGTGAGGACGGAGGAGGAGAGCGCGAGCGCACGCGTCCACGGGAAACGAGCAAGGTCAGGGGTGACAGCCCCGAGAGCGCTGGGGCAAGCATTCCCCTGGCCAGAAACGCAACGGCTGGCACAGAGCCCCTCTGGACAGAGGTGAGTGTCTAGTTGGAGGCTGGTGGCTAGTGGAGTTCCCCCAGGGCTCAGTACTCGGCCCAGTCTTGTTCAACTGATTCATCCATGACCTGGGCGAGGGGACAGAGCGTACCCCCAGCCCGTTCGCTGCTGGCACCAAACTGGGAGGAGTGGCTGATCCATGGGGATGCAGACCGCTTCCAGTTCTGCCCGCCGTGAGAACGACTCGACGAAACCGGGACATTTGGCATTTTGCCACAGACACAAATGAAAATCCTTTCGAAAGCTTTAGCCTAAGCTTGCTTTCCGTGCGTAAAATCCAACCATAAGACAGTTTTCTACTTGGAAAACCTCCCGTGTGGGACGGTCAAGCCAAAATGACCATGACTCTGCTGGGGAGAGCGGTAAATAAGAACAGAAAGCCAAGAACTCACAATATTTTAAAGCCAAGAACACAATATTTTGGGGATGTAGTACCAGCCAGACACAAGCTCAGTAGCCCCTCGCGGAAGGAGGTGTAGGTACCACATAGGTGTACCATGACTGGAGCATCTCCCCTAGGAGGAAAGGCTGAGGGAGCTGGGCTTGTTCAGCCTGGAGAAGAGAAGGCTGAGAGGGGATCTCATCAACACCTGCAAATATCTCAAGGGTGGGGGTCACAAGGACGGAGCCAGACTCTTCCCAGTGGTGCCCAGCGCCAGGACAAGGGGCCATGGGCACAACCTGAAGCAGAAGAGGTTCCAGTTGAACGGGAGGAAAAACTTGTTGACTGTGAGGGTGGCCGAGCCCTGGCCCAGGCTGCCCAGGGGGGCTGTGGAGTCTCCTTCTCTGGAGATCTTCACCCCCCGCCTGGATGCTGTCCTGTGCCCCCTGCTCTGGGTGAGCCTGCTTGAGCAGGGGGGTGGGACTGGGTGAGCTCCCGAGGTCCCTTCCAACCCTTGCCATTCTATAATTCTGTGTGAAATGCCCCCCCGCCCCCACCAGCGCTGGAGCCCTCCCTGCGCTGGACATCGCCCTCCTGCCAAGGGCTTGCCCCTTCCTGGAGCATCCCTGTACCAGAGAAGCCCATCACCCCCAGCAAACCAGCTGCTGGTGCTGCAGGAGGAAACTGGCCAGGCATGGGGGAGGAAAGGGAGGCCAAGACCCGACTGGAGCCGCCCCTCCGGGGCCACATTTGGACCACGGAGGCAGTGCCAAGGCCAAGCAGCAGCAGCTCACCTTCTCCTGCAAGACGCCTCCGCGCTCCTTGAGGAGGGAGTTGATCATGACAGTGGCCGCTCGGGAACAGTTCTTATCGGGGTCCGCCAGCCCCTCGAACATGGCGAGCAGCAGGCTCATCAGCTGGTCCGGAGGGACGCGCTTCCCGATCACCTAGGGAGAAGGCGAGGGGAGTTAAGCAACAGGTTTTTGTCACTCTCTGAAGAGAGCGGTGCCTTCGATGACACTGGCAGAGCCCAGGCGAAGGGTCCCCTGCGCGGCTCCCCCAGCTGCTGGCAGCATGACGGCCGTTCCTCGGCTCGGCGCCCTGCAGGAGCATCAGCCAGGAGCCCAAACTGGTGGCAATGGAGGGGAGCAAGGGCCAGGCCACAGCCCCGAAGGAGGCAAGAGGCCACTCACCCGTTGGCCAGCATGGCCAGGTAACCTGGGGCTCTCTCAGGGTGGGTTGGGAGAGCACAACCAAGCCATTAACTCTGCTCTGGCCACCACCCAGCCCTTGGGAGGACGCTCCCCCAGGTCTCATCGCGCTCCCCAGCTTGACGGGGGAAGAAGCTGCCCAGCAAGTTAATTAGCAGGGGGAACGTCCACTGGAGTGAGAACATTTGAGGAACGGCAGCTTTTCCTGGACAAAAAGGTACTCCCAGCTTCCCTGCGCATCCAAGTCCTTCCAGAGCGACGCTTAGCATAGAGAACAGCCGTCGAGGAAGAGTTCACCCGTGCAGCTCTCAAGAGCAGAGTGGTCACCCCTTATCCCATCCCTCCCCACCAGATCCCAGATGCTGTCCAGGTCATTCAGGTCACGGTGGTTTGAGCGCCACATCTGGACCCCTTTGGGTGTGAAGCTGTACTGAACAGCTTTACCAACACCGCTGCCATACTGGGAGGCAGCGGGGAGCCCAGTGGCTGCAGCTCCTCAGCCAACCACCCCATGCTCGGCAGGAGAGCACAGCCAGCAGCAGGACCTCAAGGGCTTCCTCCAGCTGCAGCTTCCATGGAGGAGCACGACATACCAACATCCCCACCCTGCAGTGTGCTGGGGCCCCATGAAGGTCCCGCAGGGCCAAGCTAGACCACCTCCACCTTAGCTTTTGGAGGACACCAACAGAAACTGTCTGCATTATCTACAGTTTTCGATGCCAGTGCTGGGAGCGCTGCTGGCTGGAGGGTCCAGGTTGCCTGTCGGACCTCTGAAAGGATGCGCTGAGCCCCAGCACAGCCAGGCAGGAGCCCCTGCTGGTGTCCTCTGCGCCCCCAAGGTGTCTGCACAGATGTCCTAGCTGGGGCCCTCATGCCCAAAGCAGGGACCAGCAGCTTCCCACCAGGAGCGAGATGCTCTGAGCATCCCCTGACCAGGCCAGGGGAGTTCACAGAATCGTTTGGGTTGGAAGAGGCCTTTAGGATCCCCCAGCCCAACCGTTCCCCTACCCCTGCCATCCCACCCCCAAACCCTGGCCCCAAGCGCCACGGCTGCCCGGCTGTTAAATCCCCCCAGGGCTGGGGACTCGACCCCTTCCCTGGGCAGCCCCT
>NW_009258897.1:15791-18364 GCF_000687185.1 Egretta garzetta
CAAGCCAGGATGCCGCTGGCCCTCTTGGCCACCTGGGCACCCTGCTGCCTCCTATCCAGCCCCCTCTCGACCAACCCCCCCAGGGCCTTTTCCCCCGGGCAGCTTTCCAGCCCCTCTGCCCCACGCCTGGAGCGCTGCCTGGGGTTGTGGTGACCCCAGGGCAGGACCCAGCTGGAGGAGAAGACTGCAGGGGCTTGTTTCCTGGTGCAAGACTGGGGCTCCCCAGCAGCCTCCAGCCCGTGTGGCTGGTCAGAACAGAGGAGGCACCAAGTCCTCCCGCTCCACAGCTCCACCACCCTGCAAAGAGCAGGGCCGTGCTGGATTTTCCCCCCACCTTACCATGGCGATGTTGTTGCAGGTATGGAAGAGAACGGTGAAGTCAGGCTCCTCCAGGCCTTTCTTCAGGGCTTTCAGCCCCTCCACCATCTCATCTCTGTGATCCCGGGCAAAGCCTGGATTCAGAGGGAACACTCGGTGAACCGCATTCCTCGCGTCTTACACCCTCACGCTGCAGAGAGCTGGGTTTTACTCATAAGCTGGCCCAGCTTTCAGGAAGGAGCCAAGAAGCCAAAGCTGCTGCCAAGGGCCAGAAGAGCTTGGCCCTGCAAGGAGCCACACCGCTCCAGAGAGCGGGACCCAGACCAAGTCCTCTCCCGGCGCTGTAGGCGCTGTGCTTGTCTCCATGCCTCCATCTGAAGAGGAGGACTGACCTCTCCTGGAGAGAGGGAGAATGCCAGGCGCAACGGCAGGCTCAGAAACGCGCTGGTTGGCACCCCAGCCTTGGCGAGAGCCTCTGGAAGCCCAGCGCTTCACTGGTGTCCTCCACCAGCCCTGGCTTCTGCGGCAAACCGCGTTCGCAGCTCGCTCCTTGGGGATCCCGTACGTGGAGAGGGGTGGGATGTGCACCCCTCTGCCCAGCCGCGGAAAAGAGGGCTCCTGCTGCTGGCCCCAACCGCCCGCCCGTGCGGCGGAACCCCCCTCCACCGCCCGCACGCCCACCTTCATAGCAGAGCTGGATGTAGAGCAGGCAGTAGACGCAGTCGACGGCGTGCTGGCGAACGCTGGCCAGGGAGTCCGAGCAGCGCGGGGAGAAGAGTGCAATCAGGACGCCGAGGTTGTAGAAGGGGATGACAGTCTGCAGGGGTGACAAACACAGGCGATGCTAGCGAGGGGAGCATGGGGACGCTTTTAGCGGGGACAGCATTTCCCTACCGCACCTTCGCGCCGGCGGGGAGGGACGTACACACGAGCCCCAGCGAGGCTGAGAGCAGCAGGAAGAATCCCAGAATCCCAGGTTGGAAAGGACCTCAGGGATCACCTGGTCCAACCTTTCTGGGCAAGAGCACGGTCCAGACACGATGGCCCAGCACCCACCCAGGAAGACGGACGCTCGAGCACGGGGTTTACTTACACTGACGTTCAGCTTGCTCAGGTAGAAGTCCAGCAAGGCGGCGCTGACCTCCACGGCTCGCTGCCGCTCGTGTTCCTTGCTAGACTTGATCCAGGGGCCCAAGTGCTGCAGGAGAAAGGCATCAGAAAGGAGAGCAGAAGCTCGGCTGCTTTGGGGTGCGCAGCCAAGGCACCCGTCAGCCCAGCGCCCCGTGGTGCCCCGACCCCATCCCCGTATCCTGGCTCATCTTTGGGACAACGGTGGGTCTCTGCCTGCTCGCGAGGCTGAGCGTGCGTGTCCCCCCCCTGCTACCAGCGATCTCCTCGTCAGCCACGCGCTGGCCACCCTTCTCGGGCAACGCAATCGCGTGCTTCCTCCCCTCGAGACCTTGCCCCAACCAGCTGCACGAGCGCCCCATCATAGCGGCCGTGCCGCGTGCCCAGCGTCTGCAGGAAGGGGACCAGGGTCCCACCAGACCTCACGCCACATGGAGAAGCGAGGATCTGTCTCACTAATTCCCACTCCAGGTCCAAAGCTGGCTCTGCCTGGCGACCTCTGGTCAGCAGGCGGGCGCCTTGGCTTCCCTGCCTCTCCCTGAAGAAGCCACCGAGGCCAGGCTGCACCTACCGCAAACATGTCCTGCAGCCCATGGGGGGTCAAGTTCCTCCGCAGGAGGCTCTTCAGCAGGTCTTTAAGGGCACTGATGGTGTCATTGTACAGCATCTGTGGAGGAAAGACTGATCACGGGCTACGCAAGCACGGCACCTCACCTCCAAGAGCCAGCCCCGGTGTGCAAGGAGGGAGAGAGATTGCCCTCGGCACCCATCCTCAGCTTGTAGGACCCTTCCAGGCGCTGGGAGCCAAGGTGCAGCCACCTCCCCACTTCCTAGGAAAATGCCGCAGGGACTGAAACCCAGTTTGCAAAATCCACCCTGCACTGGAAGCGCTGGGCATGTGGTGGGAGTCAGCGCGGTGGTGGCCCTGATCTGCGCCGAGCGCCCGCAGCCAGCCGGAGCCGGGCGTGCTAGCACAGACGCTTCAGCGCAGACTTTCCAGAAGGGAATGTGGTCCTTCTCCAGCATGGGGACAAATTCATAGAATCATAGAATCACTTTGGTTGGAAAAGACCTTTGAGATCATTGAGTCCAACCTTTAACCTACCCCTGCCATCCCACCACTAAAC
>NW_009258897.1:18411-18691 GCF_000687185.1 Egretta garzetta
CCCCCCCCCCGGGCCAGCCCCTTCCAGAGCCTGACAGCCCTTTCGGGGAAGAAGTTTTTCCTAATGTCCAACCTAAACCTGCCCTGGCGCAGCTTCAGACCATTCCAGCGAGCGCGGCGTGACCGAGCCCTTTGAAGATGCTTACAGTTTCCTTCCAGGACTTATTTGTGGGATAAACTCCAAAGAATTAAAAACTACAAAGCTTTGCAGGGCGGCAGAAGAGGATGGATTATTAACGTAAACTTTGAGGCCAGGCGCCTGCCAGCGCCAGGCGGGGACG
>NW_009258897.1:18816-19240 GCF_000687185.1 Egretta garzetta
GGGCGGATGGAGCACGGGGCTGCTCTGCAACCACCCGGCAGCTGCAACAACTTCATTAGCAGCCTGTTATTTTCATTCATTAAGCACTCAACCACAACTGAGAAGCAGCTGCAGCCTTTCAAAAGCCGGTTATGTAAAGGCCCCTCCACCCAGCAGGGTTTCCAGGATCATTTGATTTTTCCCCCTCGAGGGAATTCACGCTCTTATTAGCAGCATTTGGACTTGCTGATAAGCTCCTATTTTCTCACTTGCTATCAGCGCACAGAAGGGCCAGGCTTTTTCAAGAGATAAGGGAGCAGAGGAGAGGCGCAGCTTGCTTCCCCCCGAGGTGCCCAGCTGAACTGGGATCGGGCTTTTCCCACGGCTGATCCGCTGCCAGGGCGATGCTGGGGCCGCAGGACCTGGCGGCTCACGGGACTGTGAA
>NW_009258897.1:19448-19809 GCF_000687185.1 Egretta garzetta
CGTCCTGTCGGGGTCGCTGAGGTGGGGCTCCAGGATGCTGAGCCCCGGTTAAGGAAGCAACACCGGCGCACCGAGCGCTGCGGGAGCGCCTTTCGCCTGGGTAAGCGGGGAGCCCGGGTCTGAGCAGGCCGTCCTGCCGCCTTGACGCCATTCCAAGCGGCACCGCCTTTAATCGGAGGCAGACAGAGCATTCCCAGTATCTGTGTCGGGAGCCGTGGCGTGCCGAGTATTTTTAACTGGAGCTCAGAAGTCATCTTTACGTAACTGAGAGCACAGTGCCCTTGGCTCTGCTTTGTGCGGGGAAGGTTTACTGCGGAGTCCAACGAGAAGGGAGCCCGACAGCGCTGGGGAACACGGGCCG
>NW_009258897.1:19941-21875 GCF_000687185.1 Egretta garzetta
GCCTCGGCTCTGCCGCCAGGCCCGCGGGGCAAACCGGGGAGCGGGGTCAGGCTCTGCGGGCCCAGCAGCCCCAGCGAGCGCTGCCCTGCAAGTGGCATTCCCACAGGGGTGGGGGCAGAGGAAGGATACACCAGGTAAGTGCAGGTGATCATCGCCCGCTGGCGAACCGGCGTCCGCATCGCCTCCAGTGGTTCTGCTTTTATGAACTCCTGCAAGGCAGAAGAAGGTGACGGTTACGGTCGCAACCACCTCCATCCCGCTCTGGGCACGGCCAAGCTGCAGGGCGATCGCGGCCTCAAAGCCCAGCCTTCCCAGGAGAGCAAGCCGGGAGCCGCGCCGCATTAGCCCGACACCCCAAACGCTGCGCAACAGCCCCAAGCCTTGGGCAACGTGGGCACGGAGATAGAACCACGGAATCGCTTGAGTTAGAAAAGCCCTTTGAGATCACCAAGCCCAACCGTTACCCCAGCGCGGCCAAGGCCACCCCCAAACCCCGTCCCCAAGCGCCACGGCTGCCCGGCTGTTAAATCCCCCCAGGGCTGGGGACTCGACCCCCTCCCTGGGCAGCCCCTTCCAGTGCTTGGCAACCCTTTCAGCGGTCCTTAATGGTTTAATTCTAATGAAATTATATGTGTATATCAACCTCAGCAGTTACTGTGTCTTTAAAGAAAATTGAAATTCCTCCTGGTGTCACTGAAGTGGTCAACCTCTGCAACCTTGGCATCGCCGCACTGCAGATCATTAGCCAGTTTTGCAGAAATGGCAGACAAACCATGGTAGACCCCAGTGTTGGTCATGTTTTAGCTGCCAGGAGTTTGAATGACTTCGTAGTTAAAAATGACTGTATTTGGCCAGTTTGGTTGCGCAGTGACCATCCCCAGTCTGTGCAGTGAAACTCCCCGTAAGTCCATGAGGTTGGTGGTCAACATGCTTAAAACCCCACTTTTCCCTTGCCAGGGAAGCTGGCTGGGCCAGAGCCCACCACATATGGGGAGGCTGAAGGAGGTGGTGCCCTCAGCCTGGAGAAGCAGAAGCTGAAGTAGGCTTCCCCAGCAGCCTTCCTCCACCCTGGGAGGAAGGGCCAGGTCCTTCTCCAGGGACCAGGAAAGGACCAATAACACTGCGCAGAAGCTGCTTTTTCCCGAGTTGAGACATGGAGCCCTGGAGTGGGAGCTGGTTTTGAGGATATTCAAGACTCAGCTGGGCAAGGACTGGAGCAATTTGAGCTGGCTTTGCAGCGAGCCCTACTTTGAACATGATGTTGGACTTGGGATGTCTCCAAGTTCCTTCCAACCTAAATCTTCCTGTGATTTTCCCCCAGTGAAGGGCAGTGACACATACACACGTGTGGTAGCTCATTGCATAGTACAGAAGACTTGAAAAAGGGAGATGGCCCTTGACAATGATATATCTTGCTTGGGCTTTGGCAGCCTTGAAAATGGTAGGAGGAGCTGGCGCAAAAACCACAGGCTGCTTTCTCTGCACCAGGGCACGTCGTGTGTAGGACATTCCTGCACGGATGACTTGGTTACTTGTTTCCATTATAAAACAGGGATGGGTGTGTGCTGTCCTCCAGCAGCATGGCAGGAGGTGAGGGATGTGCTCTGGAGGACGAGCCTCCTCTTGTCCTCCTTGATTTTGTGTTGTGATCAAGACATCAGACCCCAGCTGGGAGCCAAGCACCGTTTCTGCCCCCGACTCCACTTTGGACTTGCCAACTGGTGTCGCCAAGTCCCTCTGTGGTGCCTGGGGCCACAGGGATGCAGAGCAGGAGCCCAGCCAACTAGCCGGGAGGTGGAATAAATTGCATCCTTAAACCAAGGCCGAGGGGAGGCGCGCACCTCCTCTGCCCCGAGCTCTCTGAGCCGGGTGTCGGAGCCAGGTCAGGCCGTCCCGGTGGTGGGGCAGCCGGGGCCGCTCCCGGGGGGCAGGGG
>NW_009258897.1:30588-31980 GCF_000687185.1 Egretta garzetta
AGGGCTCCCCTCAGCCTCCTCTGCTCCAGGCTGAACCCCCCCAGCTCCCCCAGCCGCTCCCCAGCAGCCTGGGGCTCCAGACCCCTCCCCAGATGGAGCACCATCACTCACTGCAAGCCAGCCTTTGCTCGCAGCAAGCCATCCTCCCACCGCTCAGCTCCCTGCTGGGACTTGCCCACTCTCCAAGGGCAGGCAGAGCCCAGCCTGCAGGTCTGCAGGCCCAGGGAGGTCAGACCCTGCCCCAGAAGGGCCCGGCAAACACACAGGGACAGGGCTCAGCAGAGCAAACTCATACCCACCCTGCCCACAAGGCACCCAGACCACAGTTCCGGAGATGGAGCAGCCTCCGCCTCCGCTTAACCCCCAGCAAGGTGGGTTGGGAACCTCCCCCAGTGTCCTCGAGACCAGCCCCAAGCCAGGCCACCCTCCAGGGCTCGCTCTTACCACCATCTGGGCCACAAGCTCAGCTTTGCGGGAGAAGATGAAGTCCCCGCACTTCACACCGTTGTAGATGGCTTGGCTGATCATGCAGATGCTCCGGATGAGGCACAGCTTCAGGGTGAGGTCCTGAGAGCAGAACCCAGGGTGAGAAGTGAAGACCAGGCTGACCTCACAACCCAAACTTGTCATCCCACCCAGCGCTGGCGTCCCTCCAAGAGAACTGGTGCTCAGGCTGAGCTGTTAGTGGCGTGTGGGCTCAGCTCTCTGCTCTTGATCCACATGTCAGGCTCTCTGGGAGCAGAAGGGGCACCCTGTCCCAGCTGGCCACCCTGGTGTCACAGGGAAGGGGACAGTCCTCCGGGTCTCCCTCCTCTCTGCTGAGCAGCACCCTGAGCTCATAGATGCTCAAGGCAACGCCAGAAGTTGCCAGGAGCTCTTCCTCCTTGGGGTCTAGGACAGTCAGTATGGGGCTGAGAGGAGGGACCCCAATTAAAAGCGCTCCCCTCATCCCATTCCTCAGGCAAGCCCCTCAGGAGGGCAGGGAGCCAGGGGAGGGTTTGAGCGAGAAGGTCCCCGGCCCAGAGATGCTCTGCAGAAGCTGTTAGTGCCAGCGGGAGCCCAGAAGGAAAACGCATTAGTGGAGCCCAGAGGAGGAGTCCCTGGCCTGACAGCTCAACCTGACAAATGCCATTTTTCTTGTTCTGCCTTCAAAAACAGAAATAGAAAAATGCAGCCCCTCATTGCCCCCAAGGCAGTGATCCGGATTTTAATATCTGCCCATCGAATGATTGCTCCAAGGGGAAGTTCAGTGAATTTTAGCCAAGCTGAGGGGTGCAGCTTGGTCTCTGGAGCCCCCAGGCTTCCCCAGCGACGGAGGCGTGCGGGGAGCTGGAGGGGCCGCCCCCCTCGGCGGGCAGGGGAGGCGAGCACCGCACCGCACCAGATCCCGGA
>NW_009258897.1:32142-33553 GCF_000687185.1 Egretta garzetta
CGGCCCCGGGTCGCCCCGCGGGCAGCGAGCTCGGCCGCAGGCACCCACGGGAGGCCAGCGCAGCCGCTGGGCAGGCCAGCATTTCACCACGGGGGCGCCCACCTGAGCCACGCTTTCGCCTACGGCTCCTTCCCTGCCAGAAAGGCATCTTTCTCTTCCCCTCTGCTGCAAGTTTTGGTACTTTCAGGCAACGGTTCCAGCACGGAGGACCGGGCTGGGGAGCTCAGGGCGAGGAGCAGCAGCTCCCGCGGCTCTCCCGGTCGCCACGGGCAGAGGGACGCTGCCCTGAGCACAGCACGGGGCTGCTCCGAGGGGAACCCCGAGCGAGAGGCAGACAGAGACAGCAGGAAAGAGCAGAGGAGTTCAGATTTAATGCCTCACACTGTACCTTGGTTTCTACCTTTATTCCCAGAACCTGAACAAGTGAAAAAAACAAAACACATTAGCGATGCACGAGCGAGCCGACTCGGCAGCTTCTCCCAGGGGCTGCCCGTGGGTCCCAGCAGGACCCGTGGGGCAGAGCATCCACAACAGCCTGGCTGCTCCAGCTCGCCCAGGTCTGCTCCCCCCTCCCCAGGGAGGCCGGGGCATCCCAACGCCTTACCTTGGTGTTGAAGTACTGGAAGATATTCTTCAGGATGTCTGCTTCGATCCTGGACAGCACCAGCTCCTTGGGAGCGTACATAGCCACGTATCCGTAGCAGAGGATCAGAGTGCTCTTGATTTTCTCCACTTCGTTGTCGCTACGGTCCTGTTGGAGCAGATGAGAAAGTTAACGGGGGGAGTGGTGGGGGAGCCAGGGCCGGGTCTCACGGGGAGGTGGCTTCTGCAGGGGCTGCCTGACCAGCTGAAGGTGTCCACCCCTCCCAAAAAAACCCAGCCCCTCCAAGCGGGTTTCAGAGCTTCGCCTCCCATCCTGTTGGTGGTGGCAGTGACCTCCAGAGCCCTGAAGGAGCACCAGGCATCCCAGCGTGAGCCGCACCGAGAGCATGGCTCCGACCGAGGCACCAGCCCCAGCCTGCCATCGGGTGTTACCCTCCAGAGCCCTGCGGGGATGTATGTGAGTCCCAGCCCCTGGTTAACCAGGTTAACTACCACACCAGAAATCAGCACCCCCTGCCCATTAACCAGTGCTGCTGTCCCAGGGAGCAGCTCATGGCCGACCCCCTCGTACCACGGCCCGAGGGGCAGGGCAGGGACAAGGGCTGCGCAAGGGCCAGCTCCCGAGCCCTGGGCACCTCTCGGTCATGGGCCAAGGCCTCTTCACAGAATCCCAGAATGGCTGGGGCTGGCAGGGCCCTCGGGAGCTCACCCAGTGCCACCCCCCTGCCCAGGCAGGCTCACCCAGAGCAGGGGGCACAGGACAGCGGCCAGGCGGGGGGTGAAGATCTCCAGCGCAGGAGACCTCCCA
>NW_009258897.1:34241-37136 GCF_000687185.1 Egretta garzetta
GCGGGGCCGCCAGGAGCCGCTGGGGGATCGCTCTCAAGCAGCAACGTGGGTGACAGCCAAACCACGCTCCGCATCAGGCCGGGGTCCCCCGCCGGACGCAGCAGCCACGTCACAGCTTACTCGAGCCCACCCAGCAAGCAAGCGGCCTCGCCGAGACGCGAGCCTGCGGGAGCGCACGGCTGCGAGCGAGCAGCTAATGCCGAGCAGGCTCCGAGGCCAAGAGCGGCTCTCCGGAGAGGCGGAGGGTATCCCAGCCCCGAGCCAAACGCACCGAGGCAGGAAATTAACTCCTTTGCCGAGGGCCGTTCCAGCACACGCCGTATCTGCCAGCGGCTGTGCGAGCCCTTTGCTGCCGGCTGCGGCGCAGCGGGGGGGCCCTTGGGCTCTCACCTTGAAGATACTGAACAGCCCCACAGATTTCTTGAAGACATCAGACCTGACAAAGTCTTCCAGCTTGGCCAGGGTTTCCTCCAGGTGATTTATTGCACATATCCCAAAGCAGGAAGCAAGCCCCTGGAGGAAGCAGAGAAAACACATTAGCAGAAAGCTATTAATTCACCAGCCCCAGCTGACGCTGCAGGAGAGCCCGTTTGTTGGTTTAATTCCCAGCACCTGCGCCGTGCCCAGCTGGGAGCAGTCCTGGCAGCCAGCCCTCCCCTCTCCCAGGGCAGGGGCTTGCCTCCGGGGGGGACACAGGGCACAATAACCCTGTCCTCGCCTGGGTGACAGGCTGGGACACGGCTCCAGGGGGGCGGTGGGGGCGGGATGGTCGCGGCACGCTCTCCAGCGGGCAGATGTCAGCCGCTCTGCGGGAGACGGGAGCCCGCTCGAGCGTTGCGGCTGGAAGCGAGGGCAAGGCAGGCTTAGCAGGTCCTGCCTTTCTGCTGTGCCTCCAGGAGGCTGGGCTGGAATTCCAGAAAGAGTTTATGCAAGAGCAGCCCTTGACGGAGTTGCAGAAGCTGGAGCAAGGCCAGGCACCGTCAGCTCGTGTTTGCTCGGCACTTAAAGGCAGCTGAGGGCGGGGGGAGCGCTCGGCAGCGGGCGATCGGGCCGGGCAGAGCAGCGCGGCTCGGCCGAGCGCCGAGGGGAACCGGGGGGGGGGTGCTCGGCACTAAAGGCAGCTGAGGGCGGGGGGAGCGCTCGGCAGCGGGCGATCGGGCCGGGCAGAGCAGCGCGGCTCGGCCGAGCGCAGAGGGAAACCGGGGAGCGTGAAGCCAGAGCATGAGTCTGGCCAGGACGGGCAGGAAGAGCTCGACCCCGACCTCGGCTCCGGGGAGGCGAAGGAGGGTCTGAGCTGGTGGCGGATCCACGGGGCTTTTCAGCGGGGCCTGCAGCGACGGGACGAGGGGCGATGGCTCTAAGCGCCGAGGGGGCAGATTCAGCCTGGCTCTGGGGAGGAAATGCTTTACGCTGCGCTGGGGAGGCACCGGCACAGGCTGCCCGCAGCGGTGCTGGATGCCCCCTCCCTGGAACCGTTCCCGGTCAGGCTGGACGGGGCTGGGAGCGCCCTGGTCTGGCTGCAGATGTCCCTGCTCGTGGTGGTGGTGGGGGGCAACACTGGGTGGGCTTTGAAGGTCCCTTCCCACCCAAACCATCTGATGATTCTATGACTTGAGCGCACGAGCTGGAGGTTGCCCAGGAAAGGTGGAATCGCACCCCCAGCGGCTCCAGCAAAGGCGGCAGCGGGTCTGTGGTGTTCCGTGGCTGCGAGGCTTGATGGAACGCAGCACAGGCAGATAGAGATGTCCCCGACCATCCTGGCACCGTCACGGGCTGCTGGAGCCCAGAGAAACATCTTGGCATGCTGGAGATGCTCTGGGGAGCAGGGGGAGACGCTGCCGCAGCCCCCAGGGTGACACCAGCTCGGTGGGCGGCAGCCAGAGGAGGGGGAAAGAGCTCCCCACGGGGACGGGGCAGCCTTGAGGGTCCGAGGGAGCAAGAGCTCACACCGGAGACAGGCGTTAACGCCGCCGAAGGTGGGAATGTTTCATGATTCAGCCCCGGTAACTCAACAGTTGGCTGTCAAAGCAGGGCGCCGAGCCCATCCGACCCCATGGCACGCCAGGACAGGCAGCCAAGTCAGAAGAAAATTCCTGGTTTCCTCCTGTGGCTCTGGCTTAACTCCCCAAACCTGTGGGGCTACATGAGCCCCAGCCCAAGGACGAAGCAGGAGCCCAACAGCCCCTTCTGGCAGCAGGCAGAGGCTGGCTGGGCTGGCAGAGCTGGGCAGGCTGCTGGGGACAGGGTTTAGTGGTGGGATGGCAGGGTTAGGTTAAAGGTTGGACTCGATGATCTTAAAGGTCTTCTCCAACCAAAGTGATCCTAAATGATTTAGCGGCTCATGAACAAGCAGCATCCTTATAAACAACTAAGGAGTCTGAAAGAGGATGGCAGCGTACTCAGTGAATCAGCACTGCTGAATTTTTAGACCATGCATACTGACATAAAAATAATAAATATGTGTGCATGCATGCAGGGGGAATATAACTTCTACCCAGTGGGGTTTTCCTATGAAATTTCCTTTGGAGGACAGGGCAGCGATGACAGCTCTGCCCACGAGGTGGCCCTGGTAGAGCCCCAGCAGCTCCAAACAAACCCAGGCTGTCCCTGCACCTCCGTCCCTGCCACCTGCAGACACCCTCGTGGCACCAAAGGATCTGTGGGTCCTTTCATAAGGTTCAGCGCAGGGTCCTGCACCAGCACAGGCTGGGGGGCGATGGGTGGGTGGACTGGGGGACACTGGGGGTGACAAAGGGGACATGAGCCAGCAATGAGCGCTGGCAGCCCAGCGAGCCAAGCGTCCCCCGGGCGGCATCCCCAGCAGCGGGGGCAGCAGGGCCAGGGAGGGGATTCTGCCCCTCTGCCCCGCTCTGGGGAGCCCCCCCGGAGCCCCGC
>NW_009258897.1:37149-38845 GCF_000687185.1 Egretta garzetta
GGGGGG
Organism: Egretta garzetta; assembly: GCF_000687185.1. Classification (NCBI taxonomy): domain Eukaryota; kingdom Metazoa; phylum Chordata; class Aves; order Pelecaniformes; family Ardeidae; genus Egretta; species Egretta garzetta. The sequence continues at coordinate 37,156 of NW_009258897.1, forward strand.
GAGAGGCTGGGAGAGCGGGGGGGGCTCAGCCTGGAGAAGAGGAGGCTCCGGGGAGACCTTGCTGTGGCCTGGCAGCGCTCAAAGGGGCTGGGGAGAGCGGTGGGGACGGGCTCGTTAGCGGGGCCTGCAGCGACGGCTTTAAACTGGGAGTAGGATTTCACTGGACATAAGGAAGAAATTCTTTATGATGAGGGTGGTGAGGCACTGGACCGGGTTGCCCAGGGAAGTTGTGGATGCCCCATCCTTGGAAGTGTTCAGCGTCAGGTTGGACGGGGCTCTGAGCAGCCCGATCGGGTGGGAGACGTCCCTGCCCACGGCAGGGGGGTTGGGCTGGGGAATCTTTAAAAGCTCCCTTCCCACCCAAACCATCCTGTGAGCAGATTCTGTGACTTGCTCAAGGAAGGAGCTCTGCCAGCGTGCTCAGGGCTGGCAAACAGCACCCTGTCCCAGCCTGGGGCCCCTCAAGGCAGCGCCCCACGGCCCCCCCTGCACCTCACCCAGCTTCAGAGCCCCCTTGCCCTTGGGTGGCTGCAGGTGAGCTCTCCTCGCGTGTCTGCGCTCATCCACCCCGATGCCGCAGCCTACCCCACAGCCATTCTCCAGGAGGCACAAGCCCAGGCCAGGCACGGTAGGACCGCTCCCCTGATCCGTCAGGGCGACCCTTGGGATGCTTGCCACGACTCCTCCTCACCTCCCTTTCTGCCTCCTCGTGGTATCTGGCTGTTTCCAGGAGCTCCTGGAGCTGCTTTTGCACGAGGTCTTTGCTGGTGCACGCCCCAAGCGTTGTTCCGATGCATTTATACAGGAAGTTCTGGAAGAGCAAGAGGAACGTTACCACCCCGCGGAGCGAGCCCTCGGAGGCAGGCTGAGCTCGGTCACGCACAGATTGCTCCTCGCAGCACGCTGGAGGCTCGTGCCCTAAAGCAAAGGTGCAGGACAGAGCCCTGCCAGCAGCTCAGCATCAGAAGGCGCCGTTAACCCCGGAAGGGCACCAAGCCAACCGCATTCACCAGAGCCAGGAACAGGTACAAGGAAACCCTTGTTCCTGCCCAGGCTCAGCGGCACTGCGACAGAGGGAGCACAAAGACAGATTTTCCACCAATGCCTCCACAGCCCCTGGTCACCGGCCAAGCCGGGCTCAGCTCCCACAGCTCTGACATCCCTGCAGAAACCACAAGGCCTTCAGCAGGCACCCGCACGTGGGAGACCCCTCCTGACCCACCACGGCGCGACCTCCCGTCCTCTGCCCTCGCCAGCCTGGAGGCTACAACCTCGCAGCCCACCCCTGCGCCAGAGCAGTCGGGAAATGGCTCATTTGGTTCCTTCCCTCCGGAGCAGTCGGAAATGGCTCATTTGGTTCCTTCCCTTCTGCACCAGGGAGCTCTTGCCCTGGCCCAGCTCGCTTCTGGCTCAGCTTCATTACAGACCTGTTCGCAGCAGACGTAACGCAAGCTGCCGAGACCACGAGCTGGGTCTGACCAGCGCAGGCAGAGCCGCGCAGCCCGGCAGGGGCCTCTCGAGCCAGCGATTCGGCTCCGCACTGACCAGTATTTCATAGAATCATAGAATCACTTGGGTTGGAAAAGCCCTTTAAGATCATCGAGTCCAACCTTTAACCTACCCCTGCCATCCCACCACTGAACCCTGTCCCTCAGCACCTCATCTCTCCTTCTTTTAAATCCCTCCAGGG
>NW_009258897.1:39558-39977 GCF_000687185.1 Egretta garzetta
TCTGCAAATTTACTGAGGGCACACTCAATCCCCTCATCCAGGTCATTGATAAAGATATTAAACAAGACTGGCCCTAGAACTGAGCCCTGGGAGACACCGCTTGTGACCAGCCGCCAACTGGATTTAGCTCCATTTACCATGACTCTCTGGGCTCATCCATCCAGCCAGTTTTTAACCCAGCAAAGAGTACATCCATCTAGGCCATGAACCGCCAGCTTCTCTGGGAGAATGCTATGGGAGACTGTGTCAAAGGCTTTGCTGAAGTTCAGGTAGACAACATCCACAGCCTTTCCCTCATCTACCAGGCGGGTCACCTGGTCGTAGAAGGAAATCAGGTTGGTTAGGCAAGACCTGCCTTTCATGAACCCATGCTGGCTGGGCCTGATCCCCTGATTGTCCTCCATGTGCCTGGTGAGCAC
>NW_009258897.1:40111-40579 GCF_000687185.1 Egretta garzetta
CCTCCCCTGTTATCCAGGACTGCTGATAAATGATAGAGAGTGGCTTGGCCAGCTCCTCTGCCAGCTCCTTCAGCACTCCTGGGTGGACCCCATCCGGCCCCATAGACTTGTAGATGTCCAGGTGGCATAGCAGGTCAAGGACTGCTTCCTCCTGAATTATGGGGTTTCACTTTCAAGCCTGCCCACTTTCTCTTCTTCCCTCCTAACACCCCTTTCCCAGCGCCGAGCTGTTGGCAGAACGATGCTTTCGGAAATACGCCGGTGCTAATACGCCGTGGCGGGACGGGCAGCGCCAGCCCGTCGAGCCCCCACCGCTCACCTTCTCCAGCGGGAAGCCGTTGTAGCTGTTCAGCTGCCTGCACATCTCCGTGACAAAATGGCAAATCCACGTGCTGTCAGAAATGGCCGCCAGCGTCTCCTGGAGGAACTGTGGGAGGAAGAGCCGTCAGGCGCAGGGGTCCCTACAAA
>NW_009258897.1:41226-41608 GCF_000687185.1 Egretta garzetta
CGCCCATCGGGCAGCCTGCACACCCCAGAACGGATCCTGCCAGCACACAGCCATTCCCCCCGCTCCAAAAATGTGCTTTTTTTTTTTTTTTCCCCTTAGGGTCAGGTCTCTTCCAAGACAAACTGCATCCGAGTAACACTGCCATCATCGTCGGAGCAGGATGAGCCCTGCCTGGTTTTAATTGCTTCTCCATGCCCCATTTTAAGGCTCTCCGATTAAGTGGGGAGACACTCCTGGGACCGCTGTTCTCTGACCTGCCAGCAAGCCTGAAAGCTCATTTTTAAACTTCCCCGCAGGAACTGTGAGTCCCCCCCCCGCGCTGACCTGCAGTTCTGCTTCTGAAGTGACAAGACCCGGCAGCGTGGCGATGAGCGACCGCCTC
>NW_009258897.1:41831-42595 GCF_000687185.1 Egretta garzetta
CTGACCTGCATCTGCTTCTGAAGTGACAAGACCCGGCAGCGTGGCGATGAGCGACCGCCTCTGCCGCCACGGGCAGGGTGGGCGAGGGCAGTACCTGCCACCGCAGAGCCAGGCTGGGCCGCTGTCCGGCACGCAAAGCCCTGGTGAGCCCAGCCCAGGGGGGCTCTGGAGCTGGTGGCCGCTTGCCCTCCCACTGCCCGCTTGCCTCCTCAGCACTGGGACCCTTACCAGCAGCAGCTTCTCTTCCCACTCCTTCTGGGACAGGGACTTCTCCGTGTTCTCTAGGAGAAAGCACATTTTTCACCCTGGTTTCTCATCCTCCCCGTACATCGTGCCGCAGGGTGAGTCCACTCCTCAGATGCTGTGCGTCCTGTACTTGGCACAGCAGGGCCAACCACTTGAATCACAGACTCGTCTAGGTTGGAAAAGCCCTTTAAGCTCCCCCAGCTCAACTGTTCCCCTAATGGCCATGGGCGCTGGCAGCCCAGAAGGCCAACCGTACTCTGGGCTGCATCGGGAGAAGCGTGGCCAGCGTCGAGGGAGGGGTGCCATTTTTTTAAAGAAAAAAACCTCCATGTTCCTCTTTTTATTCCATGTTGTGTATTATTGTCACCTGGGGGAGCGGGGCCAGGGGAGGGCTACTAAAATGATCCGAGGGGCTACTAAAATGCTGCGAGGGCTGGAGCCCCTCTGCTCTGGGGCCAGGCTGGGAGAGTTGGGGGTGTTCAGCCTGGAGAAGAGAAGGCTGCGGGCAGAGCTGAGTG
>NW_009258897.1:42634-43156 GCF_000687185.1 Egretta garzetta
CAGTGAGGGTGGTGAAACCCTGGCAGGGGTGGCCCCGAGAGGGGGTGGAGGCCCCATCCCTGGGACCATTCCAGGCCAGGTTGGATGGGGCTGTGAGCAACCTGATGTGGTTCAAGGTGTCCCTGCTCCTGCCGGGGGGTTGGGCTGGGGGACCTCTGGGGGTCCCTTCCCACCCAAACCATTCCATGATTTTGTGCTGTGGGCCGGTAGCGTGTCAAAATGATCCGTGTCTGCCAAAGGGGACCTAAACGTCGGTGGCACTTCACTCGCAGGGGCTGTGCGCGGGGCGGCATTTTAAGGACTCAGCAGACAGTTACCGTGAAGGCTGTGCTGGGGAAGTGACATTTCTTAATTGCGCTAAAACTTGGGCAATCAGTCATGCTCTCGTGGCATGAATCAGAGCAAGAGCTGAAGGAGAAAAACGCACCCGCAGTCATCCGCCCCGGCTCGGCGTGCAGCTCCTGCCCGGAGCCGGAGGAGCTGAGCTTGCGCCGAGCTCGTGCTGGTTTGCCACCCGCGGTT
>NW_009258897.1:43479-45313 GCF_000687185.1 Egretta garzetta
GTGACCCCAGGGCAGGACCCGGCCCTTGGCCTTGTTGACCCTCACCCAGTTGGGCTGGGCCCATGGCTCCAGCCTGGCCAGGTCCCTCTGCAGAGCCCCCCGCCCCCCCAGCTCGGGGTCACCTGCAAACTGGCTGGGGGTGCCCTCGATCCCCTCGTCTGTGTTGTTGATAAAGATGTTAAAAAGACCGGCCCTAGAACTGAGCCCTGGGGGACACCACTCGTGACTGGCCTCCAACTGGATTTAACCCCATTCACCACAACTCTCTGGGCTCAGCCACCCAGCCAGTTTTTTACCCAGCGAAGAGTACCCCCGTCTCGGCCATGAGCCGCCAGCTTCTCTAGGAGAATGCTGTGGGACACAAAGGCACTCCTGGCAGGAGTTAGTGGCACTGGGATGATTAAAGTCCTCATAAAAATAGGAAATGGCACTTCTGGAGACCTCCAGCGTACCGAGGCATGGGAGCAGTAGCCCACCCTACCCTCAGACACCCCCAGTGCAGTTTGGAGAAGGTGACTCCAGCAGAGTTTCTCCTGAGCAGAAGCCCCTTCCTACCTTCTATGTGCTCCACCAGGAGAGGGACCCGCTTGCTCCAAAGCTGGTCCAGCGCGGGGTGGACGCTGTAATGCAACGCGTTCAGCAGCCGCAGGGCAGCCGGCCCCCGGCAGTCTCCTGCGTACGGCTGCGAAGATACAACCTGAAAGGTTGGGGATGGAACGACGGGCGTTAGCGCAGAGAACGTCACTGCCAGGCGGCGAGAAACACGCGACACGGCACAGGAACGCAATGCCGGGAAGCGATGGATCGCTACACCTCACAGGAACTACAGCTCCCTCCTTTTGCTCCCCGCCGACAGAGAAATGCTGCCAGGAGAGAACCCTGGAGTCATCCCTGGGCACAGGGGAGCAAACGCCAGCCCCCACGCCCCCGTAAGAGCGGCCGGAGGTCTGCACGGCCGCACACCCCACTTGGGCAGCTCTGGGTGTCTAAAGAGGGAGTCTGAGCTTTGTCAGCCCAGACGGGGACGCTCCTGCGTGCGGAGGGGATGGGGGTGCCCCCAATCCGCGCAGTCCTGGATTCGGGCACCTCCACATGGACCAGTGGGGTGAATTGGGGCACCCACCCTGCCCGTTTGCTGGGGCCAGCTGGGTGCAGCGCAACACAAGCTGCCCCTTCTCTTGGTCCATCTGGGACAGGGGAGGGAGGGGGCTTGCTTTGGAGGCGCCAGCGACCAGGGAAAGGAAGAGCTCTGCCTCCAGGCCACTTACCAGCAGCCGCGTGGTTAGAGCGTAGGGCGAAGGAAGATTGGCTGCAAAGAGAAGGGAAAAAAACGTAAGACAGCATCTCCCACTGAGCACCCACGAAGCACCCAGCACGCGCCTGGCTGCAGGCGAGACCCCGGCACGCACGGCCCCGTGCCCGTCGGGGGAGGCCGGCACTGACCGTTCAGGTCGTAACGGACAAGGGACGCGTTTTCTCCCTCCTCTTGCTTCTTCGTGGCCAAACACATGAGGCTCTTGCAGAGCGGGGTCAGGGCGTTGGTGAACTGTATCGGGGTGACAAACTCCAGGAGGTACGGCCACAGAACCTGCCGGGAGAAGGGGAGCATGGCCCTCGCCCTGCCTGCTGGCACAGGGCACCCGGCAAGAGCCCGGCTGCGGGATGGAGACCCTGCACCAGGGCATGGGACCGAGAGGGGGAGATGCCAGGCCAAATGCCTTTTGCTGATGGGGAGGATCCCCGAGCCCCCTTAGGCTGTGCTACTGTTCAGGAAGGCAGGGGTATCCGCTGCCTGCGCCCGACCCCAGCAGCAGGAAGCTCCATCCCCAGGGCT
>NW_009258897.1:46206-47194 GCF_000687185.1 Egretta garzetta
ACCCCCCCCCTGCTCCTCTCCGAGGGGGGCAGGGATGATCTGAGCCGCAGGGTGCCCGGCTGGACAAGTGGGGCTGGGGACAGCCAAGTCCCCACCTACGGGAGCTGCCCCCATGGAGAGGGCAGCAGCCTGGCTACATGGGGGGCAGCGAGCCAGCAGGAGGTGGGAGACCCTGCCAGCGCAGCCCCCAGGTCCTGCCTGGTGTCCTTTGGATTCAGGGACAATTATCCCCCTGCTCCTGAGCTTTGCCCCCGCTCCTCCCTGCTCCAGAGGCAGGAACCACGACACACCATCAGGGGAAAGATGGGGAGGAAGCTCCGTTCTTTAGGAGTTTTACCCCACCTGGGCGTGCTTACCGCATCCGAGGGAAGGGCGCACTGGCGGACGAGGAACTCCATCATTGCCTCCCCGCCGGGCTGCTCCAGGTAGCCGTGGTGCGCCATGGCGCTGATCACCTGCACCAGCGCCCGCTTCACCTGCGCGGGCAGAGCAGCGGCATCGGCGTGGCACAGGACAGCAGGGTCAGCTGCCCGCTGCTCACGTCCGGGGGGCTGTCCGGGGGGGACCGGACAGGAGCCCACGGCCACGCCACCCACCGCACGCGGTTAGGTCTGGCAAAGCAGAGTTTGTGTTTCACGAGCGGGACGCGCCCTGCGACCGCGGGAGCTGAGCCCCGCTGCTCCTGGCAGGGCCACGCTTCGCAGAGGCAAATACTCCCTGCTGGCAGGGCTGCCCACGCTCAGCCATGCTCCTGGCCCAGGGCACGGACAGAAAACGAGTCCCCGTGTGCTCCCTGTTACTGGGAGGGTATCTCCTGGGCACGCTGGCAGAACTGGAGAGGGATGAGCAACAGGAGGCGGCGGAGGACAGCCCGGCTGGAGGGGGCAGGGGGCATGGCTGTGCAGGGCCCTGGAAACACCCCCCACCCCTAAGCGCCCCACAGGTCAGCTTAAAATCATAGAATCATAGGATGGGTTGGGTGGGAGGG
>NW_009258897.1:47762-48745 GCF_000687185.1 Egretta garzetta
CCCGCGCCCATGTCCGGCTCATGGCCAGCTTACCTTATTGTTGCTGTCTTGCAGGGGAAGTTTCATAGACGAAAGAATGAAGGGCTTTTTAATCTCCATTTGAGAGGCTGGAAAAAAAAAAAAAGACAACAAACTCTGAATCTTGGTGATGCTCTTGAGCTGCCAAGGACAGAGCTGCTGATCCCCAACATTCCCCTTCCCCCACAGGGAAGGTTTTGTCCCTTGTCCCCCTTCCCAGCCAGCCAGGCTGCCAGGTCTCCTTCTCCCCTGACCCTGCAGCCAAGGTGGGCTCATCTCCTCGTCCCACTCATCCCAGCAGGGGACCTCATGGAAAGGGACCCATGGGAGGAAGGAGAAAGCCTTCCTGGAGCACCTCCACGCCCTTCTGCCCTGTGACCCCGACGGGGACCGTGGCTGGCTGGGTGGCAGCCGCCCCCCCTGGTACTCACGGGCACTGTTGATGATCTGTCTCATGATGAGGAGCGTCCCCACACGGGTCCTCTCGTTGCTGCTCTCCAGCTTCGGAAGGAGGAAGGCCAGCACGCGGTCAGGGAACGAGCAGGCTGCGGGAGCCAAACCAACCGTCACGGGCACGTCTCGCCCCGGGGACGGCACACAGCCTACAGATTTGGGATGCAGGTGCCACATCCCCTGCGTGGGGGCATCCCATCCTGTACATCCCCACGTGCGATGGGGGGGGCTGTGGGCCTGCTACGCGCCGCAGGGCTGTATCAAAGCGCGTGGAGTTTGGAAAGCGCCACTCCTCCCCTCCGGGAAGGTCCCCAGGGAAGCAGCCCACTACCGTGCCACCCCACGAGCACGGCCGACCGGCCCACCCGCCCTTCATAGAACCATAGAATGTTTTGGGTTGGAAGGGACCCCTAGAGGTCATCTAGTCCAACCCCCCTGCAGGAGCAGGGACACCTTGAACCACATCAGGCTGCTCACAGCCCCATCCAACCTGGCCTTGAAGGTTTCCAGGG
>NW_009258897.1:49910-50400 GCF_000687185.1 Egretta garzetta
TCACCAGGGACCTCACCTGACTGCCATGACTTTTCAAATATCATGGAGAGGGGCTTGGCGACTACATCGGCCAATTCCCTCAGGACTCTGGGATGCATCTCATCAGGGCCCATGGACTTATGTGCATTCAGATCCAGAGCTGAGCTTTTCTCGGGCGCCTTCAGCAAATTCCCTGCGCTCTCTAGGGAGCTGAGGGAGTTTAAATTATAGCTTTCAACAAGTGCTGCCCCGTCTGTCAAAACATTTTGCGTGTTAAAAATAAAACCAGTCTATGGATGCTGAAATTGGAGCAACGCTCGTGGGCATTGGAGAGGCGTTTTTGGGGAGGGAGGGGCTTGCTCGGCGGCAGGGCAGCCCGAGGATGGCTCAGGCAGAGGCAGCCGGGCTCCAGGTTTGCCATCACCCACGCTAGCACGAAAGGGACATCACCCAGCCGCGACTCAGCAGCAGCCCGCCACACCAGCACTCTTTTTCTGGCTATTCCAGACGC
>NW_009258897.1:51017-52448 GCF_000687185.1 Egretta garzetta
GTGAGGGTGGCCGAGCCCTGGCCCAGGCTGCCCAGGGGGGCTGTGGAGTCTCCTTCTCTGGAGATCTTCAACCCCCGCCTGGACGCTGTCCTGTGCCCCCTGCTCTAGGGAGAACCTGCTGGAGCAGGGGGGTGGGACTGGGTGATCTCCCGAGGTCCCTTCCAACCCTTGCCATTCTGTGATTCTGTAACTCCACCACGGGGCTCCACCACAGGGCTCCATGAGCCGGCTGGGAGCGCAGAAGCCGCAGGTCAGCCCATGTCTCCTGCTCAGTCCGACCACAGGGGACCCCGCTGTGCTCTGAGGGTTTGCAGTAACCCAGAATAACAACCGCATCAGCTGTACACAAGATACCAGCGACAAGGGGTACGGATGAGCAGGGCAACCCCAGAGCCAAACCACACGGAGTGCCCCTGGCCACAGGCACGGCACGCTGCAGAACCTGGCTCAAGAGGTCTCAGTGGGCTGGTACAGCTCAAAAGGCTCTGAAGAAACCTCTGAAACAGAGCCGGGCGCCTTTGGGAAGGTCCCTGGAGGGGGATGATGAGGTCTGAGCCAGCAGCGAGCTCCAGGGGAGCGGAGCTGGCCCCGTGCTCTTCCTCCAAGAGCTGCAGCGAGAGGGGCTCTCCCTGGATGCCAGCCTGCAGGAACACGCTGCAAGGCTGAAGGCAGGGGCTGGAGCTGGGACAGAAACCCCCACCCTCCCCACGGGGCTAAGAGGTGTCCACGATATCCCCCGAGAGCAGGGGGGAGCAAACCCCTCCTTCACCACACACCACTCCTCAGAGAGGACCACGGAGCATCGGGCAAAGCCACGGCCAGCACACCCACACCTCACCAAGGGGACCGACCCGCGGGTGCAGCCGCGCCGCCTCATCCCTTACCCAGGACGGTGAAGCACCGGAGAACCTCAGTGTGGTTTTTAACAGTCAGGGGGACAGATGGATCTGCAGGAGCACAAATCTGTTGGAGAAACAGCCACGGTCAGGGACATTACCCGGAACGGGCACCGGCAGGCTGCAGACCCAGCCCTGAAGAGGCAGCGCTCGGGCTCGGCACAGGCGCGGTGCTGGGATTCGGGACAGGCAAAGCCCCGGGCTGGCGGGCGGGAGCATCCCACAACACGGATGTCCAGAGCGGTGCTTTCGGCCTGGTGCTGGCCCAGCAGAGCTCTGCCTGTGGTGAAGCCATCTCAGGGAGATCACTTGGGAAGGAGGTGCCTGCTCGGGAGCTGCGGCACCTTCCGTGTTTAAACAGGCTCCACCACCTAGACGGGACCACTGGCCTCCTCCAGAACCTCTTCCCAACAAGTCAACCCTTCCGGGTGCTACCAGAATAATTCAGACTCGTGATTCAATTTACGTTGCAGCAAGGACAATGTGCATCCGCTTACTCTGGTCTGTGACCAAGCCAGCGCTGCTGTGTGAGCTC
>NW_009258897.1:52916-56225 GCF_000687185.1 Egretta garzetta
TGCCCCTCGAGCCTGGCCATGTCCCGCAGCCCCAGAGCTGCCCCTCGAGCCTGGCCGTGTCCTGCAGCCCCGGAGCTGCCCCTCTGCAGCCACAAGCAGCTTTCGCCTGCCCAAGGCCATCACCAGAAGCAGTTCCCATGAACAGCACTGCGCTGGCAAAGCGTGTATTTTAAAGGACGGGCTCCCCAGCAGTCTTCCAAGACTCGGAGGCGGTTAAGTATTAAAAAAAAATTGTTCAGACCTGTTCTCAGCCCCGGGAGTGTGGTTCTAAGAGTTCAGTAACACAACAGACCTCGCTCCCCTGCGGCTGAAGAACGGCTGAGGAGGAGGCCGGGCTCGGCAGCCTGAGAAGGGCTCCCGCCCGCCGCTGCGGTCACGGCTCCGTGGCGAGGCAATGCCCTCGCTCATTCTCAAAGAGCAAACTTTTTAAAGGGCCCATTGATCTGGAGGTATTTGGTTTCGATCTGCTGCATAACTGTGCTCACACTTCAGACAACTTGACCGCGCATGTGACTCCTTCGCTATTTCGTATACCAGAGCCCGAGAGCTGGCAACACCGCGGCGGGCAGCAGAGAAGCCAAGAGCCTCAGAGGGGCGCGACCAGGGGACAGAAAAGCCGAGCAGGCTGCACGCCCCAATCTCAGGCTGACCCAGGGGCAGCCCGGAGCCCTGCAGACCAAGCTTACGGCCAGGCTGCAGCGTTACAGCTCACAAGGAGCCCACCTTCCCCCCCCAGCACCCTCCTGAGGGTGGCTACTCTCTGCCCAGCCCTTACCTGGGGGTGCAGGGTGCCCAGGAGAGAGTCCAGCTGCACGTCAAGGCTGCGGCTGCCGATGTTGACGGAAGCTTCCAGGATCTGGCAGAGGCTCTGCTCAAAAAGAGACCGGGTTGCAGTTAATGTCAGGAAAATACTTGGGCTCCAGAGGAGGGCAGAGGATTGTGACCCCCGGTGCTAAGCCAGCCCACGGGGAGGGACCACAGGCAAGAGCAGTGACCACAAACCCACCACCAAACCCACCACGGCGGCAGTGAGTGGCATAATCTGTCTTCCACGGGGGAACACAGCTTGGGCGCTCCCGAGAGCTGCCTCTTCCCCCGATGCCGTGGCAGGAGGCCACGAAGAAGGTGTGCTGGCCACTGCGAGCCACGGCTGGGTGCACAGCGAGAACCAGCCCCACGACAGAGCGCCCGGAGATGGCAGCAGAGATGGGCTGCAGCCCACTCCATCCTCCCAGCTCCCTGGGCACAGTCCTCTGAGGCTTGGGCTCAGCAGCAAGAGGGGTCACGATGCAGGGAGAGGGAATCTTGCGTGGAAAAGGCAGTTGCAGCCCAGTCGGGCTGGGGGGAGGCATGGTGTGAGCTGTGTGACACCACGGGTAAGGTAAGGACCAAGACCGCTTTGCTGCTGCCGCTTTCCCACGCGACCGCACGCTGCTCTCTGGGACGGGCAGAGCGGCTGCCCGGCGTCCCTCCTGCATTCGCGGACGGCTGTCGGCGCTGCCGAACCACGGCACGACCCGCGGCCGGCAGGCAGAGTTACGCTACCCACCCTTCACCCCAGCAGGCTCCCAGTCAGCAGGGCTGGGGACGGGTCCTTGGCCGGTGACACCAGCACTCAGCGCCACTTACCTTGGATATGTAGAAGGCCTCCGCGTGCTTCTTGTAGAGGGCGAGGATGCCTGGAATCAGTTTAGGGAGCTGCTCCTCCAGCTTTTCGCTGGGCATCAGGTAACTCATAGGTCCCATCGCCTCCACCACGGCCAGCCTCAGCTGCAGGGAGAGATTGTGCCTCGACAGTGTGGCCCAGAGCCGGGCGGGCAGCCCTGCCACGGCATCACCCCACCGCTGCGGAGCTGCTCTTCCTGACGCCTCTAGGAGCCTCCGAGCAGAGGCAGGGACAGCGTTTCGTGTGGCTTCGCCAGTCGAAGGGCAAGGGGTGCTCAGCAGAGAAGGGGGATGCCCTAAACGTGTCACCCATGCCCGCAGAGGACAAAACCTGACCGGCCACCTCCCAGCTGTGGCATATGCCCAGGCTGTTCCCCAAAGGGCTGCAGAAGCACCCCGGGCTCTGCTTTCCAGCGACAGGGAGCAAGCGACCCGTTCTGCACGTGTGGGGCACGAGGACAGAGCTGCAGGGCATGGGGAGAAAAGCATCCAGCCCTAACTCAGAGCCAGGGCCCTGCTCTGCTGGGGGCCACATCCTTACAAAGGGGCACAACCGAGACACCGTGAGGCTGACATCAGACTAAGGGCCCCCCCCTCCGCACCCAGGCAGGTCCCCCCATGCCCCCCGTCCCCCCACCTTGGCTTCCCGGTGCTGCAGCCAGCTGTTGAAGAGCACTTCGTAGGCACTGAAGATCTCATTTGAGAAGGTGTCCTTCCTGACCGTGGGGTCCGGGGCCTTGTCCAAGTTTGCCAGGTACTCCTGGATGCTCTCACTGAAGTGCTGCAGAGCTACGAGACAGATCCCCGAGTTAGGATCTTCCACGCGTACAAGACAGTGTTTGTTTTAGCCCCCTCGGAAAGCAGATGGCCGACGTGCTGCTGTGCCGGGCAGCATCTCAAGGGGTAGCAGATGCACCAGGACTCTCCCTGGCAGGCTGAGACTTCCCGAGAGGCACCCTGGCTACAAGGGATCCTGGCAGGCAGCCGCGCCAGAGACACCGGCTGCTTTGTGCTTCCTGGGCCAGGGCTGATATACCCAACTGGAGAGACCCAGCTCCGCTGACCCACGGGAGCCTGGATTTGCCACACAGGTTATTTCTACGCGTTCGTTAGCAGCTAGGGCGGCCAAGACGCACAGCCCCGCAGCCAGGGGCAAGCCGGTGCGCCGCACCTCGACGAGTTCGTCTGGTCCCGGGGCCAGCAAGCGCTGCGTGTGAGCACAGGTTGGTTTTCCTCCTGCGAATTGGAGCGGTGACGAGAGCATGTTTGTGTAAAGGCAGGCGCCCTGGCTCAGGCACAAGGCTGACTGCAGGGGCTACCATCTCCACCCCGCAAAGAAGCCTTTGCCACGGCTTTATGGGGTTCCCCAGGGTTCCTGGGGCAGCCGAGGGATCACCTAACACCAGGAGCAGGTCTCAGCTGAAAGCTCCCGAGGGCTGCAAACAACCCCTGGCTTTACTTTGGGAGTTACCCAACAGTGGAGCACGCCAAAAAGGCTCCCAGCTCCAGGAGCTCCTGTGCGGGACGGCGCTGCTGGCGCTCAGCATGAAACTCTCTGGGCTGAGCCCCGCGCTGCTGCTGAACACGGACATGGCAGGCAGGCTGCTGCTGCTCACAGAATCCCAGAATGGCAGGGGTTGGAAG
>NW_009258897.1:56288-57270 GCF_000687185.1 Egretta garzetta
CCAGGCGGGGGTTGAAGATCTCCAGAGAAGGAGACTCCACAGCCCCCCTGGGCAGCCTGGGCCAGGGCTCGGGCACCCTCACAGTCAACAAGTTCTTCCTCCCGTTCAACTGGAACCTCTTCTGCCTCAGTTTGTGCCCATGGCCCCTTGTCCTGGCGCTGAGCACCACTGGGAAGAGTCTGGCTGCGTCCTGGTGACCCCCACCCTTGAGATATCTGTAGGTGTTGATGAGATCCCCTCTCAGCCTTCTCTTCTCCAGGCTGAACAAGCCCAGCTCCCTCAGCCTTTCCTCGTAGGGCACGTTTACCCACGCAGTGTCCCCGTACCAGCCTTTCACAGGACGGGGCTGCAAGCCCTGCCCGGCCGCCCCATCAGTCCCTCAGCTCCCTGCAGCCCCATCCCAGGGCCCCCAGGCACCGGGACGCACATGCACGGAGCCTGCGTTCCCTCCGCGTGCTGCCCTGGCACGCACGTGCCCCCTTCCTTACTCCCTTTGTGCACAGCGAGGCTCACCTAGCTTCCTCACCCTTCGGTGGCTGTTTCCTAGCAAGCGGAGCAGCCCGGGGCTCGCAGAGCTGGTGTCGTGCTGCCGACCCGGCCAGGTCCTGAGCCCTGGCTGCTGGCACTGCCACGGGCCACCAAGCACCAGAGCGGGACCCGCGAGGGGTGAGGCTGAGGCAAGGGGAGAGGAGAAGGATCACAGCCTGCCCAAGGGCGGAGGCACCCCCGGCGCTCACCTGGTCCAAGCCCTGGCACGGGCAGGGCCACCCGGAGCGGCCAGCCCAGGGCCAGCTCATCGGCCCCTCTCCTGCTGGAGAAGGATGGCTCCTCCAGATGGTCATAGAATCATGGAATCACTTTGGTTGGAAAAGACCTTTAAGATCATCGGGTCCAACCTTCAACCTAACCCTGCCATCCCACCACTAAACCCTGCCCCTCAGCACCTCATCTCTCCTTCTTTTAAATCCCTCCAGGGATGGGG
>NW_009258897.1:57737-61589 GCF_000687185.1 Egretta garzetta
GAAGGCGCTCAGCTGGAGCCTACTCGGCTCCTCCGGGGAGGGAGACCTCACAAGCCACATCCCGCACGAATGAGGTGAAGAAAAAAACCCCTGGCACCCTGGGCAGGAGAAGTTCCCTGCTGTAAGATTGCGGCGGAAGATGGAAAGCTGAAGGAAACGAGCGGCCGGTCCCCCGTGGCACCAGGGCGCCATGGAGGAGCACAGCGTTTCTGGCACAACAACCGCCCGGTGCCATCTGACCGGTGCCCACGCCACCAGCTAGGGACTCCAGAGCCTGGTCATGCCTGATCCCTCATGCCCACAGGACCCCACGGCAGTGGGACGGAGAGGCTGACACGGCCCCCGAGGATGTGAGATGACACAAGGGCACGCCAGCTCTCCGGGCCCCCGCACAAGCTCGCTGCACCCATGTTATCACACCCAGAGGAGGAAGCAGGGTCCCGCAGGAGGAAGAGGAGGAGAGGGAACTCCAGAGAGAAGAGCCCGGGACCCTACCCGCCCCACGGCACCGCACACGGAGGCTGAGGCGGCAGGGGCAGGGGTTGCACGGCCTCCGCTCCCTCCTCGCCTACGGCGGTTGTTTATTTTCAGCCCAGCAGGATCAGAGCTGCTGAGTCACTCCCCGACCCCGTACCAAAGCCAGGCCGTTTCGATCACATGCCTCCTCACCCTCGCCGCCACCCAGCTGGCAGCACGCAAGGAAGAAGCCCTGCAAGCGCTGCCCCTGCCTGCTGCAAGAGACCACGGCCCTCGGGGCCAAGCCCTGCTCTGCTGCTGTCCTTAACAGGGGGCCAGACCCCCCCCCCACCTGCTCCCAGACCCCCCCCTGAACCTGCTCCCCACAGCTCAGACGGGTGGGAAGGGCTCGGAGGGGACGCAGGGACGATGGCCACCAGCAGAAGGGTCCGATGCTGCACAGCGGAGCTTGTGCTGCTGAGAAACCACCCGTGGCAGGGAAGGTCTGGCTGCTCCATGGGCAGACCTGCGCTTTCCCATCAGTGCCCCCCTCGGAGAGGGCAGGAAGGTGCCCAGCTCACTCCCATCACCCCCAACACCTTTCTGGAGCAGGGAGCGAACTCTGGACCCCATCTTCACCCCATCACCTTCACCCCATCACCTTCACCCCATCACCTTCACCCCATCACCTTCACCCCATCACCTTCACCCCATCACCTTCACCCCATCACCTTCACCCCATCACCTTCACCCCATCACCTTCACCCCATCACCTTCACCCCATCACCTTCACCCCATCACCTTCACCCCATCACCTTCACCCCATCACCTTCACCCCATCACCTTCACCCCATCACCAGGCTGGAGTCAAAAAACCCCTGCTTACACAGAATCACAAGGGCTGGCAGGGCCCCCCGGAGCTCACCCAGTGCCACCCCCCTGCCCAAGCAGGCTCACCCAGAGCAGGGGGCACAGGACAGCGGCCAGGCGGGGGTTGAAGATCTCCAGAGAAGGAGACTCCACAGCCCCCCTGGGCAGCCTGGGCCAGGGCTCAGTTCCTCATCTTTCTTGAACTGGGGAGCCCAGAACTGGACCCAGTGCTCCAGGTGGGGTCTCAGCAGGGCAGAGCAGAGGGGGAGGAGAACCTCCCTCGCCCTGCTGGCCACGCTCCTCTTGATGCACCCCAGGGTGCCATTGGCCTTCTTGGCCACCAGGGCACCCTGCTGGTTCCTGGCCACCTTGTTGTCCCCCAGGACCCCCAGGTCCCTCTGGGCAGAGCTGCTTCCCAGCAGGTCAGCCCCAGCCTGGACTGCTTAGGTTAAGTCCTCCTAAGGTTTCGGTGATGAGTTTGTCCTGACAAAATTGAACGTGTCCAGCCAAAACCATCACCTAAAAGTGCCCCCCCCAGCTCATGGCCAGGGCAACGGGCAATGTTTCACGTGGATTTATTTTTTTGTGGTTGTTTTTTTTTCAAAAAGCCTGCAGCTAGGATCCCGGGGGCAAGGGCTACTCCAGCCAGCAAGGTTTTAGGGTGCAGCTGGGAAGCTCATTCCCTTCCCAACAGCAGGGCCGCCGAGGGCAGCACCGCTCCCAAATCAGAAAGCAATCTCTTGCAGACTCCTCCGGAGCAGTAAAACCAGGATCATGCCCCCAAATCCACCTTTCCATCCCCGCCTTCAGCCCAGATCAAGCTGCATGTAACCGTCCAGCAGCCTGGCACCTCCTCGTCCCTGTCCCTCTGCACCGGGCCACCCTGGAACAGCAAAACCACGCCAAAAAGAGCCGCCTGCATTGCACGGTTGTGCTGGCTCCCCATTACCTCATCTGCCTTTCAGTAACCAAAAACTTTGGCAAAAAAATTGTACAGAAACCACAGGGAGCCAGGAATCCATCCTGCCAGCCAGGCAACGTCTTTGGGGTTCTGCAGGCAGCCGAACCCCGGTGGCAGCAGGCAGCTGCCGGAGACGGGACATCCCCTCCCGGCCGCCCGCTGCCCGCACCGCAGCCTCCTCGTGCATTCGGGAGGGTCCGGGGAGGCCACCCACCAAACCCAACCCCCCCGGTGTGCCACACCGGGTCAGTGGCCGGCAGGAGCGGTTGCGAGGGGCTGACCATGGGCAGGCAGGGGTTTGGGGATCAGGCAGGACCTCCTCCAGACCCGCATGGGGCTGCCTAAAGGTGCTCGTCCCCCCGCACCCCTCAGCGCTGGCAGCGCTTTGGAGCCTTCGCGTGCTTTAGGAGAAAGGAAGTTGCAAGTTCCCTGCAAGAGCAACGAACCAACCGAGCCTCGGCGGCAGCAGCTCAGAGTCATTTTGGGAGGAAGACGTGTGGAGCTGGGGCGCTGCATTTCTCAGGACGGAGCAGGGAGAGCGGGAAGCAGAAAGCCGAAGGAGCGATTGCTGGAAGCGAGGAAGGAGAAGGAGCTGCTGCTGGAGGAAGGCTGCTCTGGAAAGAGCTGCCCAGACCTCAGAACCAGGCGTTACCAGCCCTGCAGGCCGTGCTGGTCCTCCCCACCAGCCCCGGGATCCCTCCTCCGCAGGGCCAGGCACCGCCGATGAGCCACCCCGGACGGGAACAGCAGCAGACCTCCCATCTATAAACACGCAGCCCGCTATCTGCCATCGCCCGCAGCCAGCCTAAACCGCCCGCACCAACAACCCCCGTGGCCAGACCCGGCCAGGGGTTTGCTGTACGCGACCGAAGGAGCACGCGTCGCCTTCAGAGATTGCCTGACCTTGGCTCTGGCTTTCTGAGAGCGCCCCTGTACAGGAACAGCTCGAGAGCTGCACGTTCTCGCTTTGAGCTCGACGTAACCAAACAGGAGTTCCGAAGGTTGAAGCAGCCCTTCATGTCCCACAGCGTAAAGCTGCTACTGGACCGCAGCAGATCCCAGCAACGAGCCCAGGCACAAACCTCGCTGCTTCCAGGAGAAGCAGATGCTGCTGAACGTAGCCCTGCATCCACCCCTGCCGTTCACAGGGCTGCTGGGGAGGCTCCCGCTCATAGAATCACAGAATCACAGAATGTTTTGGGTTGGAAGGGACCCCTAGAGGTCATCTAGTCCAACCCCCCCTGGATTTAGTTAGCCACTAACTAAATCAGGTTGCTCACAGCCCCGTCCAACCTGGTCCTGAAAGTTTCCAGGGATGGGGCCTCCACTACCCCTCTGGGCAACCTGTTCCCGTGTTTTACCACCCTCATTGTAAAGAATTTCTTCCTTACATCCTATTCATTCCCGGACGCACGGAGCCGCATCAGCATTCCCAGGCCTTGGGTGTAAGCACCAGCAAGAGATAAGAGCGGCTGCACCGGCGGCGTGCTCCAGCAGCCCCCGGGGCGTCTGCCGGAGCCCTTGAACCTGCACTCCCCCACAGAAAGAGAACCCCGAATCCCGAG
>NW_009258897.1:61631-62884 GCF_000687185.1 Egretta garzetta
CTCGTTCCCAGGGAACGGGGGGGCAGCGCCGGCTGCGGGCTCAGGCACAGCCCAAGTAGGCTGCTTGCCAGCTGCATAAATGCCGGTACTTCAGCATCAAATCCCGCTGCACACGCAGCGGCTTTTGGCAAGCCCGGGGCTGGAGGAGGGCGTCACGAGAAGGGAACCCTGTGACATCCTGCTGGCCCACCAGCAGTGTCACATCCTGAAACCGCGGACGAGAATTACAGAAGTGGCTCGGACGGGAGCGGGGCTGGCACCAGCGCCGCATCCCGGCCTCCTCACAATTCCTGCCAGGGCTAAGGCTTGCCCTGTTGCAAGGTGCCAGGTTCATGGGCTATAGCAAAGGGACAGCCTGATTTATAGGAGGGTCTTGGGTCGCGCATCCCAGTGGGCCGGTCACCTTGACCTGAGCTGGGACGGCTCTGGAGTACCCATGTCCTCTTTGCCAGAGGAGAAGGAAGGGCACCAGTGGTCCCTGGGCTATGGGATGGGAGTGGCAGGGATCAGGTAGGAGGTGGAGAAGGCCTTTTGCTGGATCCCAGCGACCTAGAGCTGACAGCTCTCCATCCCTCCCCAGAGCCAGCCAGGTCCCCGTTCCCAGACGTTCAGGAACAGTCCATCTGAGCCAGCTCTCCAGCACCCGTCCTCGGTCCCTCCTTTCCCAAGGAAAGGACACAGTCTCCCACAACACATCTAAAACCACTGCAGTCTCAGAAGATCCAGGAAAACCTTACCGTAGCAGAAGACGGCCTTCATGTGGTCCTGTTTGGCCATTCCCAGCATGGGCAGCATGGTCCCAAGGATGGAGTTGAGAAAAGGCACCATTCCGAACACTAGGAAGAAAGCAGGAGAGGCTCGCTTGCAGCAAACCCTCAAGCGCCGCCCCGCAGCTGCCCCAGCCCAGGCCGCACGCAGATCCAGCAGGATTGCACTGAGAAAGCCCGGCTGGCCGGCAGCCAGGAGCCCGGTTTTGCCACACAAGAGATGCCGGCAGCCCCGGGCGCGAGCTGGCCGCCCCAGCACGCGGAGGCAGCTCTAGCACAGCAGCAGCCCGCTCCTCCGAGCCCTGGAAGCTCACAACTGTTTCCCAAAGTCGGTGAGCTGCAGGCTACGGCCCATTCGCTGCTGGCATCATCGGATCTTCCCACAGCCGGGCTTCTTTTCAGAGGCGCCATCCTAGAATTAGCGTTTTTAAACCCGGTCTTCCTGGGATGGCTGGAAACAAGAGCCCAGCAGGGAATTCTCTAAGG
>NW_009258897.1:62914-63458 GCF_000687185.1 Egretta garzetta
CCTGCTGCTTTTAAGGGGCAAACATTTTAAAGAGCTCCAGCTGAGCTGCATAAACCCACTTTTGCAGGGACTCAGCTCCGCTGCCCTCGGGGAACTGCCAGGTACGTGCCCGGTGCCACCGAGAGCGCCCCACCTCACCAGGCTGCTGGGGGCTGGTTTTTCAGAGCATTTCATCACTAAGTTACTTTGCAGAGCCAGCGCCTCGACTGTTCAGCAGCACCAAGCCCGAGCTGCACGATCCCAAGAAGTTTGTTTTGCGGCACGCAGGCTGGCTGAGCGGTTGCGACGCCACGGAGGCGCCCCACGGCAGAGCTGTTCGGGTACAGGGCGAACTACAACAGCCGGAGCACGCACCGCTCCCGCCGCTCTCTCCAGCGCGGACCAGCGGCCGCGGGCAGGCGGCAGGTTGCCAACTCACCGTTCGACACGGAGAGGTTCGCAAACGTCTGCATGACGAAGTAGTGCGGCAGGATCCCCGGCTGAACCTTGGTGAGCCCCTCCTCCATCCCCTTGTTGATGAAGCGCTGCCCCACCGCCACAAGGA
>NW_009258897.1:63656-67214 GCF_000687185.1 Egretta garzetta
GGGGAATCGCGCGGGGCGGGCTAGATGACAGGCTCCAGATTCAGGCACCATCTTTTCCCCACGTGGACGAGCAGCCCCTCAAGGCACCGCGCTCCTTCCTCTCTAACACCCGCTCGCCTGGCCAGGTCCTTCTCAGCAGCCCAATTTTATTTAGCTGTGTGTGCATGCCGTGGTGGAGGGAAACGGTCAGCCAAACCGTCCTCATCTCTCCCCAAAGAGAGGAATGCAGCTCATCCCCCACCCACCCCTCCCCACCATCCCGAGTCCAGAAGACGGTGTGCAATCTGCCCTTCCCTTCCCAGAAGCGCTCCCAGTAACTGCTACTGCTGGGGCAGCCCCCGACCCACAGCGTTGACTGCAACAACGGCGTCAGGGGACCACCGACAGGAGGAGCCGGGGCTTTCAGGTCATACCTTTGACTTGGTCATTTCATTAGATGCCAGGAAGATAACGACCTTGGCCGTGCTTTTGTCCAAGAGGGTAATGTTGTTCTTCACCACAGTTTCCATGGCCTTCAGGATGATCACCCGGTGAGGGTAGGCCAGCTGAAAAGGGAAGGAGAAAGCGGCCGGTCAGCCAAGCCGAGCACGGGCAGGGTGGCTGCCCCGGGGTGAGCAAAACCTCCGTGCCCCACTCTTTTAGACCAGATCGTCCCCGGGATCTCCCTCACCCACTGGGGCTTGCCAATATCCCCAAGCTGCCAGGAAACGTTCCTCATCCTGCTGACATTCCCAGGGCAGAGCAGAGCAGAGCAGAGCCCTACCTTGTCGTGCAGCCGAAGGTACTCGTCACAGGAGTTGAGGATCTCCTCTGGCTCAGACTCCCCCAGGTAGCACAAAGCATTGTAGATCTGCTCCTGGACGAGCGGGTCCTTATCTGTCGTGGCATCCATCAACGTCGTAGCAAGCCCTAAGCCAGACAGGCAAGTTGCAAAGGTTTTGCGTTCTCTGAACATCTCCTGGACTCACAAGAGCAGCAACAGAAGAGCCCCTGGGCATTTTCACCCGCCCTTCTGTGAGCCAGGCACACAGCCCAGGCAAGCTTCACCAGCCCTTTCATTTCCCGCCCCACAAGCGCCTACCAAAGCCGTTCCTTCTCAGCGCAGCATCCCAGATAACCTAGCTGTAACACGACGACACCCTGCATGTGGCCCTTCCCCATCCCCAAGGGCTCATTCACCCTCACCGCCAAGCTGGCCCGGACACTTCCCAGGTATTTTCACTGCAGACCCTACAGATACTGCTCAGCAGCACCATGTCAGCCTCTGGGCCAAGGTGAACTTGGCTCTAAGGTTTCTCGCTGGATCGGGGAGAAGGAGGGATTTATTACACAGGAAATTTTAGACCAGGGCTGGGCAACAGCACCAGCGGACAGGATCCACTGCGCAGCTGGGCACCGGCGCCGTCTGAGGTGCCTGGGGAACCTGCATGGGGCTGACACAACCAGGGACCTACCAAGGGCATGTCAGGGGCTGGAGGAGCCCAGTGGCCCTGGTGGTCGTGCTGCCGAATCCCACCACCAGATGAGGCTCTACGAGGGCGATCGGATGCCGTCAGTTAGGAGCTAATACCCGGCAAAGTCCTCCCAGTATTCCCATCCCTCTGGCCATGCTAACCAGCTGCCTCTTGGGAACAGCCCTGTGAGCACGGGTGATGGTGGCCCTTGTCCTGGCCCTGGGGCACCGACAGCAATGCGCCGTCCCCAGGCACGACACCCCCCGCTGCCTGAGGTCACGGGGCCCCAAATACTGCCCCAACAGCCGACCCGGCAGCGGGATGGAGCCCACCGAGGTCCTGCCAGCGACGAGCCAGGCGCCTGCATCGCTGCTGTGGGCCAGAGCTGCTCCCTCACACCCATCAGCCCACGACTCCGCTTCGAGAGCCTAATTGTTACTGTGGAGCAATGCATTTCTCATCAAGGCCATTGTCGTAACAAGGTTAATTAGTTCCAGAGTAGGCCGCCTGCAAGTGCTCTGCAAAGAGCCTGTAGAGTGCTGGGGGGGCAGCGACTGTCCATGGCTTCTGCGACGCCACGGCCCCTCGACCAAGGACGTGACTTCACGCGGGGACACGAAGACCTGCCAGGATGCCCAGCCCCGAGGGGACGCTGCGCTGCCTCAAAAGCGTCAGTGGCCGCCACCGAGGGTGGCACGAGGCGGGTGACAGCGTCCCCTCCTGCTGCAGACAGCGCTTCCAGGGCAGGAGGAGCTGCTTGTCCTCGTGTCTGCCCGTCCTCGCGTCTGCCAGAGCAGCCGCACTGTCCCACCCCAGGGCTCACACCCAGCCCACAGCCAAAAGGCACCCTGCTTTGGGGGGGGGTTTCATTTTTCAATGCAAGGGGTTGTGGAGACGTTCGCTACGCTGTCACGTTAAAACCAACGTGACCTGGTGCTGCTGCTGCTGAAGGTAATTCCTGCTCCCACCCCAGCCCGCCCCTTCCCCGCGGCTTAATTAAACCAGAAAATTCTTTACTGCCTTAAAAAAAAAAAAAAAAAAAGAAGGGAGATTCATTTCAAAGCTGGCTGGGATTAATTTAGGAAATGCACATGGGTTTACACCAGTTTAAACACTTAGAGCCTATCTAAGCTTACGCAATTTGCAGCAGAGACAAGGCCTGAGATTAATTTCTAGGGCAGGGAATTACTGTGCACGGAGAACCGCTCCCTCCTCCCGTCCCCCACCCGTGCGTCTCTCCAGATGCTGCAGAGCTACAGCGCCCAGGTCCGGCAGCTTGGCCGTTTGCTCCGTCCTGAGCTCCCCCCTGGGCACCGGCAAGGCAATTTAGCCTTATTAACGAGAGAGGCTTCCCACCCGGCTCCCTCCCCACGGGAAGCGGCGCAGAGAGGCTGTGCTGGAGCTGGGCAGAACAAGCAGCCCGAGGCGAAGGGGGGCTGCGGCCAGAGGGAAGGAGGCTCCCACAGCAGGGCCGGTGCCCGACACCCCTCGCCCGCTCCCACCGCGCTCCTGTACTCACGTTTTATCCGTGACTCCGTCATGCTCCGCGTTTTCAGCTTCCCCACCAGCAGAAGGCAGTTGGCAGCTTCCTCTGTCTCCAACCCGGGGATCCCTGGGGAACCTATTTTTACACGCTGCCTTTACTTGCGGGGAGAAGACTGAGGTTCTGGTCGGGGTCAGAAAGCCAACGCTGGGCGCAGCGAGGCGGAGGAGATGCTCTTCGGCAGCCGTGGGGATGGTGAAACACCAGTTCCTTGCAGGCAGGTAAGCGCCTGCCCGAGCTCTGCTTCCGAGAGGCCGGCAGGCAGCAGGCGCTGCGCTTCCATCGGTCCCCGAGAGCGTCCCTATAGAGGTCGGAGCCGGAGGGAGCGCATCCCGGGGTTCTGCTCCCCTCCGCGTCTTTTTGTGACCTGCAAACAGGGAGGGCGTTTAAGAGCAGCGAAACAAACTTCAGAAGCTAAACCATCCCCTAGGGTGACGCGAGGAATTCCCGACCACAGATTTGGGGAAGACGAGCCCGAGGCGGGTGCCCTGTTAGCGAGCCCCTGGGTGCTGCAGGAGCCGAGGCCGCGCTCGCTCGCTCCAAATATTTGTGTGTCCCAAC
>NW_009258897.1:68507-68811 GCF_000687185.1 Egretta garzetta
GTTGAGCCCTGCGCCTCGTGCTGCTCCTCCTCCTCCTCCTCCTCCTCCTCCCGTTCCCGCCGCCAGCGGTCTTCCTCCTCCCGATCCAGGCGTCGCAGCTGCTCCTCCACCTCCTCGGGGACGCTCACCTCCAGCAGGTTCTCCATCCCCGGGCCAGGCTCGTCCCCGATCAGCACCTTTTCATAGAATCATAGAATGTTTGGGTTGGAAGGGACCCCCAGGGGGCACCCAGCCCAACCCCCCTGCAGGAGCAGGGACACCTTGAACCACATCAGGTTGCTCACAGCCCCGGCCAACCTGGCCT
>NW_009258897.1:68973-69727 GCF_000687185.1 Egretta garzetta
ACGGTTGGCCTTCTGGGCTGCCAGCGCCCATGGCCGGCTCATGGCCAGCTTTTCATCCACCAGCACCCCCAAGTCCCTCTGGGCAGGGCTGCTCTCCATCCTTTCTTCCCCCAGCCTGTACTGATACCGGGGGTTGCCCCGACCCAGGGGCAGGACCTTGCCCTTGGCCTTGTTGAACCTCATGAGGTTCACACAGGCCCCACCTCTCCAGCCTGGCCAGTTCTCTCTGGATGACATCCTGTCCTCCTGGTGTGTCAGCCGCACCACTCAGCTTGGGGTCACCCGCAAACTTGCTGAGGGTGCACTCGATCTCGGTAAGTCGTTGATGAGGAAGGCTCAAGGAGGGGCGACGAGCTGGTGGGATGCCCACCCTTCCCCTCCCCAGGGCTCCCGGTGGCCCCGCCGCGCAGCGGGGAGAGGGGACAGAGCCCTCGGAGCAGCTCCAGGGCACCCCGGGGTGCAGCTGCCTCCCCCCCAGGGCCCCTCCCCACCTGAATGAGCTTCTCGCAGGCAGCCAGCACCTCGGGCTCCCGCTCCCAGCGGTGCAGCTCCCGCAGGATCAGGTACGTCCCCTTCTCCCTCACGACGTGCCGGCCAGCCTTGGTGGCTGTCAGCTGCGAAGGAGAGAGCAGCAGCATGGGCAGGGAGCCCGGTGCGGCCAGGAGAGCGGTGACAGCACTGCCACTGCCCCTCCGGTGGGGGTGAAACACCCCACGGCGTGGGGGGGCTGTCACAGAGCCACCCGGGGGACCCC
>NW_009258897.1:70533-71862 GCF_000687185.1 Egretta garzetta
AGCACTGCCTGGGGTTGTGGTGACCCCAGGGCAGGACCCGGCCCTTGGCCTTGTTGACCCTCACCCAGTTGGGCTGGGCCCATGGATCCAGCCTGGCCAGGTCCCTCTGCAGAGCCCTCCTCCCCCCAGCAGATCCACACTCCCACCCAGCTCGGTGGCATCTGCAAACTGGCTGAGGGTGCCCTCGATCCCCTCGCCCAGGTCATGGATGAAGATGTTAAACAGAACTGGGGCCACCACTGAGCCCTGGGGGACCCCGCTTGTGCCCGGCCACCAACTGGATTTAACTCTGTTCACGACAACACAAGATGTTGAACAGGACTGACCCCGTATCGGCCCTGGGCCCATCCAGTTTTCAATCCACCTCACTGCCTGCTCGTCCGGCCCAGACATCATCGCTTCTCCGTGAGGATCTCCCGGCAGACAGCGTGTTCCAGGGCGGCCCTGAACACCCTCCTGCTCCCAGGAGCCCCCACCCAGGCTCTCCCCTCAGCCCCGCCATGGTTTGCACCGCAGGGACCCACCAGCATGATGGCTTCCAGCAGCATCTTCCGGATATCGGGTTCTTCCTCCCGCTGCTTGTCCTGCGGCAGGTACTGCAGGTCCACGGGCAGCCCTGGGGGAGAGGCAGCCTCAGGGAGGGGCACGCGGCCAGCAGCCCCCGGACGCTCACCGCCCACCCTGGCACCCTCTTACTTTCCATCTCATCCTCAGGAAATTCCTCAGGGCCTGCGAGAGGCAGGAGAAGGAAGGGCAGAATGTCGACCTCTTCACTCAGCAGCCACTCGTGGTCCTCTGGGGACAGCCTGGGGTCAGAGGAGCCGTAGCAGACAGGGCAGAAAGCCCAGCCTGGTCCCCTGTGGTGGGCTGACCCTGGCCAGCAGCTCAGCGCCCACACAGCCGCTCACCCACTGCCCCCCACCCACGGAACCGGGGAGGGAATCGCAAGGGCAAAAGCAAGAAAAACTCGTGCATCGAGAGAAAGTCGGTGCAGTAAGCAAGGGGAAAAAAAGAAAAACACACGCACACAAAAAGCCCCAAGCGATGCAAAGGCACCGATCACCGGGCACAGACCAATGCCCAGCCTGTCCCCACGCCACGGCTGCTCTGGCCCCCTCCCCGTTTTAGTGCTTGAACTGTGATGCTGTAAGGTGTGGGGACCCCCCTCTGGTCTGTGGGGGTCGGCTGTCCCGGCTGCGCCCCCCCAGTCTCCCCCCACCCCCAGCCTACTCGCCGGTGAGACAGGGAAGGCCTTGACCCTGCGGGAGGGATGCTCAGCGCCGGCTAAACCCAGCCGGCATCGCCTGCGCCAGCTAAGGCCCGCTCCTG
>NW_009258897.1:74971-77585 GCF_000687185.1 Egretta garzetta
GGCTGGGTGGGGCTCAGCTCCCCGCCAGGCCCAACCCTGCCAGTCGGGAACAAGTGACTTTGGTCAATTGGATTTCGTAGCCGTTTAGGATTTATTCGTGGCCAGCCGCGGGGTTCGATGGTGCTATTCCAGCAGCACCCAACGCTGGGCCGATTAACGAAGGGATCTGATAGAATGGGTCAGAAGAGCAGCTCCGCGGCAGACGGGGCGGTGGCGACGTTGGCTCTGCCACTGCCTGGAAGACGTGAAGTGAAATGAAGTTACGCTCGAGTTGGGATGATTCACAGCGAGACCGTGGGCACAGGGGACACGGAGGAAGCTCCCGTTGGGTCACTGGGTCCAGAGCAGACCCCCGGCTTTCTAAACTTCTGATAGAGGCATCTACAGCCGGGTCC
Source organism: Egretta garzetta (assembly GCF_000687185.1). Lineage (NCBI taxonomy): Eukaryota > Metazoa > Chordata > Aves > Pelecaniformes > Ardeidae > Egretta > Egretta garzetta. The sequence continues at coordinate 75,367 of NW_009258897.1, forward strand.
AGCCTTATTCTCAGGCTTGGCCAATGTTCCTGTCTAAGGATGATGTGTACGTACAGGGCTCGCTTTGTAATTAGTCATAGCATCATTTGGTGGGAAAAGCCCTTTAAGGTCATGGAATCCAACCATAATAATGAAATTAAATCGTACATCTACAAACTACTATGAGGAACTACAGAGCTGTCAGCCTGACCTCGGTACCAGGGAAGGTGATGGAGCCACTCATCCTGAGTGCGCTCACCAGGCATGGGCAGGACAACCAGGGGATCAGGCCCAGCATGGGAAAGGGCAGGTCCTGCCTGACCAACTTGATGTCCTGCTATGACTGTGTGACCTGTCTGGTGGAAGAAGGAAAGGCCATGGATGGTGTCCACCTAGACTTCAGCAAAGGCTGGAACGCTGCCTCCTACAGCATCGCCTGCAGACGCTGCCGGCTCCTGGCTTGGGCGGGCGCGCTCCTCGCTGGGTAACGAACGGGCTGGGTGGCTGAGCCCCGAGAAAAGCAACTGAGTCACCAATGTTGTCTGCTGGGGGGAGGAGGGCTCTGCAGAGGGACCTGGCCAGGCTGGATCCATGGGCCCAGCCCAGTTGGGTGAGGGTCAACAAGGCCAAGGGCCGGGTCCTGCCCTGGGGTCACCACAACCCCAGGCAGCGCTCCAGGCGTGGGGCAGAGGGGCTGGAAAGCTGCCCGGCGGAAAAGGCCCTGGGGGGGGTGGTGGAGAGGGGGCTGGATAGGAGCCAGCAGGGTGCCCAGGTGGCCAAGAGGGCCAGCGGCATCCTGGCTTGTATCAGGAGTGGCGTTGCTCAACGGGTGAGGGTTGCGCCTCAAGGAGGGAAGGGTTCCAGCCCCGGCTCCGCTGTCGCTCTTCGGCGACGGACCTCAGATTTTGGCGAACTTGAAGAGTTTGGGAGCTCTGAGCGGTCCCACTCCGAGGGAGACATTGAGCACAACCCCCTGCAGTCCAGGAGAGCTCTGAGGGCCTTGCTGTGGACACTGGTTTACAGGGTCATGAGATGATTGGCTTTAGTCATCACTAAATTCCCAGTCCCGTCCGGGTCGGTAACCACCGGAATTCCAGCGGCGACGGTACCGCACCACTCGGGCTCTGACTCAGACACAGGATGTTCCGAGGCTCCCAGCGCGTAACTGGTTGTTCCCGTTCTTGCTTCCCACCCCAGCCCTGTAGGAGTTCCGGGTACGGGCAGTGCCGCCGCATCGGCCGCCTCCTCACTTCAAGGTCAAGGTCCAACGGGAGCTTCTGACATTGTAATAAGGTCTGGGAGAGAAGATCGGAGGGGGGATGCCCCACCACAAGCCATGGCTGAAGCCAATCCACCTCACCTGCAGAGGGGCAGCGCGGCCGCCTCTCACCTCTGGGCCTGTGAGCACACCAAAGCCGTGTTCCAATCGCAATTTGAGGGAAGTTTTTGGTCGGTTCACTCAATTATCAAAGTCTGGTGAGGGGATCTCATCAACACCTACAAATATCTCAAGGGTGGGGGTCACCAGGACGCAGCCAGACTCTTCCCAGTGGTGCCCAGCACCAGGACAAGGGGCCATGGGCACAAACTGAGGCAGAAGAGGTTCCAGTTGAACGGGAGGAAGAACTTGTTGACTGTGAGGGTGCCCGAGCCCTGGCCCAGGCTGCCCAGGGGGGCTGTGGAGTCTCCTTCTCTGGAGATCTTCAACCCCCACCTGGCCGCTGTCCTGTGCCCCCTGCTCTGGGTGAGCCTGCTGGAGCAGGGGGGTGGCACTGGGTGAGCTCCTGAGGGCCCTGCCAGCCCCGGCCATGCTGGGATGCTGGGATCCTCTGAAACCACGTTAGACACACGAGGAGGCTGCAGTAATAACGCCCGCTGTTGGGCTGTCCTCCTCACCCTAACCTATAGCCCTGTATTCAGCGACAAACCTAACACAACAGCCATGAATACAATTGCCACGGGATGTGGGAATCAACGGGGGATTCCCGATGCTGTTGGTGACCATGCGAACAGGGTGTCCCACCAGCGACCTTCCCCATCCCTTTCACTCTAGAATCCGGCGTTGTCCTCCCATTGTCAGGATGGGCGGCGATCAAGGTTCTCCCTCCGCTGTTCCCAGCTGGCTTGGGCGATGGATTCAGGTCATCACGTGGTGCCGGTTTTCTCACCAACGTGAGATCTACTCCAGAGTGGTAGGGAATTGCACCTGACATGATGCATGGTTGGGTTGTAGCAACGGG
>NW_009258897.1:77596-79401 GCF_000687185.1 Egretta garzetta
ACAGGGGCGAAATAGGTGAAGTTGCATCCTGTGATTTTGGTAAAACTCCAAATACTGATATTGAGTGAGCAGGGGTGTCTACAAACACTGAACCATGGCAAGGGTTTGTACAAACGCGTCCGTGTCCAACACACAGAAGCGCAGTTTCAGGGGTCCATCGGGATGGATTGCAAACCAACAAACACTTGGTTCAGCGTCAAGAGGGGCTGCCCAAGGAAGGGGTCGAGTCCCCACCCTGGGAGGATTTAACAGCCGGGCAGCCGTGGCGCTTGGGGGCAGGGTTTGGGGGTGGGATGGCAGGGGTAGGGGAACGGTTGGGCTGGGGGATCCTAAAGGCCTGTTCCAACCCAAACAATTCCATGATTCTATGGTTCTATGATTCTAAAACCAACGTCTTGGGCCTCGATGGTGCTGCTTTCACAGATGCATCCCCGCTGGGCCCGCGCAACACGTCCATCAGTACCAACAGTTTGCCTTTCAGCTGCGTTTGGGGGGGCCCACCCTCTGTTCCAGCAGATGGAGGGCAGTCCCGCTGCGCTTGGTCCCACGTGCTGGTTGGGCGCATGGTACATCCCGAGGTGGTGCGTATCGTTAGTACCAAAGCCAGGGCTTTGCTGTCAGTAGGGTTGTAGGTAAAGTCAATCGGACACCACCAGGGCTAGAATTCCCTGTTGCGTTGGGTTGCCTCACCCCAGATTGCCTCCCAAATTTCAGTGGGGAAGGTGCCCCCTTCACCTTCTCTTATAATTGCCGTCAGGGTAGATGGTAGCCACCATTGGGCTTGAACACAGCTGAGAGCGTGAGAGTGATCCAGATGGAGCCCTGCCTACCGTGGCCATGACTCAACGGCCCATGGTCTGCTGCTCACTGCGTCCCTCACATAGCCCCGCCATGGTTGGGCCAATCACCAGCCGAGGCAATCAGTAGGTAGAGACAAAAGTAAGACTTGAAGACAGTCAGATAAGTTGGTCTTGAACCAAGATGTAGGCAGGATAATTAAAGTAGGCCCAGACGAAGAGAGGATGGGTTAGGAGTCAAGTTCCTATGGTGTTGCCTTGCACGGTGGCTGCCAAGAGGAGACCTTTGGTGGATGAGCCAATGGACTTCGTGATCGAGGAGCAGAACTGAGGCAGAACAATAAGGACGGGCTGACCTGCGGGAACAATGTGTGTGCAGCTGGCCAGACCAGAGGGACTGGGAACACCATGGACACCCTTCATGCAATTACGATGGGAAGATAGAAAATGTGATTCGCATTGGCCACTCACTGAGGGGATGGCCCAGCTCTGAGCTGCGAGTGACAGCAAACCTGGAGATACCCAGAGACGCGTAAATCCTTCACCAGGCCTTCTGCGGGGAGATCTGGAGAGGCTGGAGGAGCAGATGGACAAGAACCTCGTGAAGCTCAACAGGGACAAGTGTGGGGTCTTGCACCCGGGACAACACAATCCCTGAGCACAGCACGGGCTGGGACCCCCCGGCTGGGGAGCAGCTCTGCGGGAAGGGACCTGGGGTCCTGGTGGCCAACGAGCCCAACAGGAGTGAGCCAAGGCCAGCAGGGTGCTGGGGGGCATCACCAAGGGCATCACCAGCAGGGATACAGGAGCCCTCAGCCCACTCTGCTCGGCGCTGGCCAGGCCCCACCTGGAATCCTGTGCCCAGTTCTGGTCCCCGCTGCACAAAAAAGCTGTGGGCAGGCTGGAGGGGGCCCAGAGCAGGGCCACCAAGGTGACCCAAGGCCTGGGAAACCTCTCTCAGCCGTATGGGGATGGGCTGGGAGAGCTGGGTTTGTTCAGCCTGGAGCA
>NW_009258897.1:82101-82616 GCF_000687185.1 Egretta garzetta
GGTGGGCACCCACCGCCCCCAGTGTCCCCCAGTGTATCCAGTGTCCCCCAGTGAATCCAGTGTCCCCCCTGACCCCAGCGACCCCAGCATTCCCAGCGTTCCCAAGTGACCCCAGCGACCCCAGCGTTCCCAGTGTCCTCCAGTGACCCCAGTGTCCCCCAGTGACCCCAGCATCTCCAGTGTCCCCCAGTGACTCCAGCATTCCCAGCGTCCCCAGCATCCCCATCAACCCCAGCATCCCCAGAGGCCCCAGTGACCCCCAATGACTCCTGCATCCCCAGTGACCCCATGTCTCCAGTGTCCCCCAGTGACCCCAGTGACCCCAGCATCCCCAGTGACCCCAGCATTCCCAGTGTCCCCAGTGTCTCCAGTGTCCCCCAGTGACTCCAGGGTTCCCAGCGTCCCCAGAGGCCCCAGTGACCCCGGCATCCCCAGTGTCCCCAGCGACCCCAGAGTCGCCAGCATCCCCAGTGTCCCCACTGTCCCCACCATCCCCAGCATGCCCAGTGTCCCCA
>NW_009258897.1:85743-85964 GCF_000687185.1 Egretta garzetta
GGGGGGCGGGGGGTTGCCCCCGCCAACCCCCCCCGAGCCGGGAGGGGGCGATGCCGGCGGTGGGGTCCCTGCATCCCCGTGCCACCGCGTCCCCATGTCACCGCGTCCCCATGTCACCGCGTCCCCGTGCCACCACGTCCCTGTGCTGCCACCATGTCCCCACGCCACCACATCCCTGTGCCACCATGTCCTCATGCCACCACGTCCCCATTCCACTGCGT
>NW_009258897.1:86206-87256 GCF_000687185.1 Egretta garzetta
GGGCCGGGAGGGGGCGATGCCGGCGGTGGGGTCCCTGCATCCCCGTGCCACCGCGTCCCCATGTCACCGCGTCCCCATGTCACCGCGTCCCCGTGCCACCGTGTCCCTGTGCCACCATGTCCCTGTGCTGCCACCATGTCCCCACGCCACCACATCCCTGTGCCACCATGTCCTCATGCCACCACCTCCCCATTCCACTGCGTCCCCATGTCACCATGTCCCCATGCCACCACGTCCCTGTGCTACCACCTCCCCGTGCTGCCATGTCCCCAAGCCACCTTGTCCCCAGGCTGCCTCCATGTCCCCGTGTCTCTGTGTCCCCATCTCTCCACACCACCATATCCCCACACCACCATGTCTCCATGTCACCACATCTCCATGCCACAGTGTCCCCGTGCCACCGTGTCCCTGTGCCACCACCTCCCCGTGCTGCCATGTCCCTGTACCACTGTGTCCCCATGCTGCCACCATGTCCGATGCTGCCACCATGTCCCCACGCCACCACATCCCTGTGCCATCATGTCCCTGTGCCACTGTGTTCCCATGTGTTGTGCCACCGTGTCCTTGTGCCACCACACCCCCATGCCACCGTGTCCCTGTGCCACCAGGTCCCCATACCGCCATGTCCCTCTGCCACCACATCCCCGTGCTACCATGTCCTCATGCAACCACCCTCCCGTGCTGCCATGTCCCCAAGCCACCTTGTCCCCATGCTGCCACCCTGTCTCCGTGTCACTGTGTCCCTGTGCCACTGTGTCCCCATCTCTCCACACCACCACCTCCCCACACCATCATGTCCCTGTGCCACCACATCCCCATGCCACCATGTCTCCATGTCACCATGGCCCTGTGCCACCACCTCCGCGTGCTGCTATGTCCCCGTACCACTGGGTCCCCTGTGCCACCAGGTCCCCACGCTACCACGCCTCCACGACACAACATCCCCGTGCCACCACCTCCCCATGTCACTGTGTCCACATGCTACCATGTCCGATGCTGCCACCATGTCCCTGTGCTGCCACCATGTCCCCCTGCTGCCATGCCCCCATG
>NW_009258897.1:88339-88957 GCF_000687185.1 Egretta garzetta
GGGTGGCCCCGGCCTCCGCAGCCCCCTGGGAGCCAGACCCAGCCCCACATGTGCCCTGACCCCGTCCCAGCCCCACCGCAGCCCCCAGAGAGGGGGGGTGGCACTGGGGGACACGCCAGGAGCTGTGTGGCAGGGACCCTGGGGACAGCTCCATGGGGACCCTTGGGGACAAATCCATGGGGATCCTTGGGGACAAATCCATGGGGATGCTTTGGGTCAACTCCATGGGGATCCTTGGGGACAGCTCCATGGGGACCCAGCTCCATGGGGACACTTGGGGACAAATCCATAGGGTTCCTCAGGGACAAATCCATGGGGATCCTCAGGGGCAAATCCATGGGGATCCTTGGGGACAAATCCATGGGGATGCTTTGGGTCAACTTCATGGGGACCCTTAGGGACAGCTCCATGGGGATCCTCAGGGACAAATCCATGGGGATCCTTGGGAACAAATCCATGGGGAACCTTGGGAACCATTCCCTGGGGTCGTTCCCCAAGGACCCCTGGGCTCTGCACCCCAGGACCCCTGGGGTGGGGGTTGCCTGGCAGGGCCCCCCCTCGCCCCCACACACCCCCACCGTGACACGGCCATGGGGGAAGGGCCCGAAGGCCGGTTTA
>NW_009258898.1:0-346 GCF_000687185.1 Egretta garzetta
GCAGAGCACGGCTCCCCGCAGCCCCAGCTCCCTCCTGCTCCAAGGGGGCCTCGAGCAAGCAAAGCCCAGGACCGCACCGGATCCCACAGCAAGAGCAGGATCGGTCCCCATGGTCACTGGCGTTTCATTTCAGACCCTCTGCGACGACGCTCGACCTGGGTGTCCACCCCCTTTCCCCAGCTCCAGCTTTGCCCTCCAGCTCCCACTTTCCCAGGCTCAGCCGCTGGAGCCACCCTGAGCCATCCCTCCGGCGCGGCTGGGGAGCGGGACCGGCCCCTTCTCCCACTCCCCCCAGCATCCTCCCACCCTGGGAAATCAACTTGCTCCAGGCGCTGGGGGGGGGACC
>NW_009258898.1:1523-2648 GCF_000687185.1 Egretta garzetta
AAGGCCTGGGGACGGTGGGGCGCAGCCCCTGCCACGCAGCCCCGGGGGCGGCCATCGGGCGGGATTTCTGCTTACGCAGCACAAAATCCTCACCGGAGAATTGCGAAGCGCCTTCCTCCTCACCATTCTCCCCAGACACGCAGGGGGAGGCAGCGGAGGTTAAATAATTCCCCCCCAAGTCACCCAGAGCCCCAAGCCACCCAGCGAGCAGGGGGCAGAGGCGGGCATGGAACAAAGCCCCCACGCTCCAGGTGCTGCCCCCCAGGAGGGCCCATTTCACTCCAAAATGCAGCAGAAGAGCAGATTTCGAGACTCGAAAACCCCCCCCGAAAACCCGAACGCCAGCGCTCAGCGGTACGGAGTAAGCAGGGAGGAATCTGAAGAGAAACCATGATTAATGCTCAGCCGCTGCAACGAGCAGCACTCCTCATATCTGAACCATTTCGCACACCCCAATTAATCCTTTGAGGCTGGTTATTAGCCCCATCGCCGGGCCGGGGAAGCCAAGTTCAAATAACCAGGAACTGAGGAACAGAGGCCAAATTCAGCGCTGGGGCGAGGACGTGCAACCTCTGCTCAAATTAGCAGGCGCTGTGCCAGCCCGACACCGCAGCCCCACCCGGGCACTACCCCGGCATGCCCCCCACCACCGGCCCCGGGTCCCCCAGCGCCGTCCTCATCCCCACCCAACGCCTTCACTGGGATTTGGCACAAAATGGGCAGGAAATAGGGTTTTAGCTGGCAGCCGGGCTGGCCTTCCTCAGCCCCACACCGCTCCCAGGGGAGCCAGGAATCGCCCCAGCGCCCTCCGGTCCGGCACCACCGGGCGATGCCGGTGCCCACGCCACGGGAGGAGCATCTACAGCGTGGGGCAGCGGTGCTGCAAATACTCGTGCTGCTTGGAGGACGGGGGCTGCTCGGAGCCAGGGGAGCTCTGGGCTATGGGCACGCTGGGGGGGGGAAGTTTGCTGCCTGCGCAATGCTGGGAGCTGGCTGGGATGGAGCTGGCTGGGATGGAGCTGGCCAGGATGGAGCTGGCCAGGATGGAGCTGGCCAGGATGGAGCAACCGGACCCACAAGGAGCCAGCCCAGCCGGGAGTTTCGGAGGAAACACGCACGGGCGTT
>NW_009258898.1:4276-5390 GCF_000687185.1 Egretta garzetta
ACGGTGGGGCGCAGCCCCTGCCACGCAGCCCCGGGGGCGGCCATCGGGCGGGATTTCTGCTTACGCAGCACAAAATCCTCACCGGAGAATTGCGAAGCGCCTTCCTCCTCACCATTCTCCCCAGACACGCAGGGGGAGGCAGCGGAGGTTAAATAATTCCCCCCCAAGTCACCCAGAGCCCCAAGCCACCCAGCGAGCAGGGGGCAGAGGCGGGCATGGAACAAAGCCCCCACGCTCCAGGTGCTGCCCCCCAGGAGGGCCCATTTCACTCCAAAATGCAGCAGAAGAGCAGATTTCGAGACTCGAAAACCCCCCCCGAAAACCCGAACGCCAGCGCTCAGCGGTACGGAGTAAGCAGGGAGGAATCTGAAGAGAAACCATGATTAATGCTCAGCCGCTGCAACGAGCAGCACTCCTCATATCTGAACCATTTCGCACACCCCAATTAATCCTTTGAGGCTGGTTATTAGCCCCATCGCCGGGCCGGGGAAGCCAAGTTCAAATAACCAGGAACTGAGGAACAGAGGCCAAATTCAGCGCTGGGGCGAGGACGTGCAACCTCTGCTCAAATTAGCAGGCGCTGTGCCAGCCCGACACCGCAGCCCCACCCGGGCACTACCCCGGCATGCCCCCCACCACCGGCCCCGGGTCCCCCAGCGCCGTCCTCATCCCCACCCAACGCCTTCACTGGGATTTGGCACAAAATGGGCAGGAAATAGGGTTTTAGCTGGCAGCCGGGCTGGCCTTCCTCAGCCCCACACCGCTCCCAGGGGAGCCAGGAATCGCCCCAGCGCCCTCCGGTCCGGCACCACCGGGCGATGCCGGTGCCCACGCCACGGGAGGAGCATCTACAGCGTGGGGCAGCGGTGCTGCAAATACTCGTGCTGCTTGGAGGACGGGGGCTGCTCGGAGCCAGGGGAGCTCTGGGCTATGGGCACGCTGGGGGGGGGAAGTTTGCTGCCTGCGCAATGCTGGGAGCTGGCAGGGATGGAGCTGGCTGGGATGGAGCTGGCCAGGATGGAGCTGGCCAGGATGGAGCTGGCCAGGATGGAGCAACCGGACCCACAAGGAGCCAGCCCAGCCGGGAGTTTCGGAGGAAACACGCACGGGCGTT
>NW_009258898.1:6374-7770 GCF_000687185.1 Egretta garzetta
AGGGATCGGACCCCCAGGGACAGTGACGCTACACCCGGGGACCGGGACAGGGATGGGACCCCCAGGGACGGGGAGGGGACACCCGGGGACCGGGACAGGGATGGGACCCCCAGGGACAGGGAGGGGACACCCGGGGACCGGGACAGGGATGGGACCCCCAGGGACGGGGAGGGGACACCAAGGGATTGGGACCAGACAAGGGACATTTGAGGACTGGGTCATGGATGAACAGGGGACACCCAGGGACCAGGACCAGGACCAGACAAGGGACATTCAGGGATTGGGACATGGATGGACAGGTGACACCCAGGGACTGGGACCAAGCAAGGGACATTCACAAACCAGGACAGGGATGGGACACCCAGGGACCAGGACAGGGACAGGCAGGGGACACCCAGGACAGGATAAGCCAGGACAGAGGGACATAGCCCAGGAGCAGAACTGACCAGGGCGGGCACAGAGGGATTGCAGGACAGCGGGACAGGGACTGGCAGGGTGAGGCCGAGGGCAGGCGAAGCGGGAGGAGGAGCACGGAAGGACAGACGGACAGGAAACGCCAGGACAGGGGACAGGACTGACGGGGACTGGCACAGGCAGACACGGGGACGGAAACACCCGGGTTGGGGCTGACTGAGGGACAAAGCCTGACACAGACCCACGGGGAAAGGAAACGGCGAAGACGGGAAACAGCAGGACAGACGGACGGAGCCTGGCCTGGCGGACAGAGGGACGGGGACAGCCGGACAGGGCCTGGCCTCGCTCAGACCGCTTGGACCACAGAAGAGCATCCCGAAGCCATCATTAAGCAGCCGCCAAGTAAATTAACTCCCATACCCGAGTCCCGGGGTGCAAATGGCACCTCAAAGGCACTTTGGTGGCAGCAGGCGGCCCCGACGTCACGGCACGAGCCCTGAGTCACCGCGGGCTCGGCCGAGGCACACGGCGGCAATGGCCGGGACCCAACACCGGCCCCAGGGTGGTGGGGGGCAACACCGGCGGGGAAACGGAGCCGCATGTGATGGGAAAGTGGGAGGAGGTGCAGGAAACCAGGGAGGAACGACAGCCACAGCCCGTGGGGACACACGGACACAGGGTGGGGAGGACAGACAGACACGGCAGAGCCGGGGCCGGAGCCAGGGTTTGGCTGGGGGCCAATGGGGCCAAACCCAACGGGGGCTGAACCCAAGGGGTTTGGGCCGGGGCACAGTGAGATGGCTCCTCCGCTGCCGGTGGGCATCACCGTCCTCACCCCGGTCCCCAGCAGGGACAGGGCTCTGCGTGGGGCAACAGCATGAGCGGTGGAGGCTGGCCACTTGCAGGCGTAAATCCGCAAAGCACCCCAGGGCGCAGGGAACATGCTGGGGCCAGACGACCTCCCGCTTGTGCCGGGCCAGCG
>NW_009258898.1:8314-9220 GCF_000687185.1 Egretta garzetta
TGTGCGCTGGAAACGTGGGGGTGCCGAGGCCCGAGGGCGACCTGCGGGAGCGCTGCCACCACCGCTGTCCCCTGCCCCGGCCTCGGGAACCGTCCCAGCAGCTGGAGGGAACAAACAGTCGGATGCGAGTGATGGGACGTTTCCTCCCCACGAGGGCGCAGCCAGACACCCACGCCCCATCTCCAGCCACCCTCCACCCATGCTCAGCACCCCACAGCGGGTCCCTTTGTCCCCAGTCCCCCCGCGTTGGCCACCTCCCCGCCTGTGGTGGAGCGGAGCAGCTCCGCGTCCCGCTGGGATGCGCTGGACGGGTGCCCTCACCCTGCCCAGCCACGCAGGCTCTGCCGAGCCTCCCTCCAGAGAGGCTTTCCAGGAAACGTCCCCTCCAGCCGGGTCTGGCACCGAGAGCCGACCCGACCCGACCAACATCCAGCCTTTCCCAGCGGCCGGGCAATGGGAAGGAGTGGAGCCATCCCCTGGCTGTGCCCACCGGCCACCCGCTCCCCTTCTCCAGCTGGCAGCACCGCTCCCGGGGGTCCTTCTTGTTGTGTTCCCCCTGGAGGGGATGTGCGGTCACATCCTGCCCACGACCCTCCCAGCAGCCCCCGTGGGCCTGCCAGGAGCCTGGCAGAGCAGAGCCGCTGCCAGCAGGACCCGGCCACAGACCCCAGGGCTCCTGGGTCCCCACGCAGCCTCCCCAGTGCCACCCTCACCGGGGAGGTGACATGACCCGAGCTGGCCACGGTGGCCCTGACCCCCCTGCTCTGTGCAAGGTACAGAGCCAGGGATGGACCCTCGTGGGAGGTCAGGGAAAAGCAGCCACCCCCAGCAAGGGGTGACCCCCGTTCTTGGGTGCACGGTTGCGGGGGGGGGGGGGCAAGGAGAGACCCCCCAGCCCACGCCCCC
>NW_009258898.1:10876-11437 GCF_000687185.1 Egretta garzetta
CCAGGCTGGGCGGGGATGCGCAAGCACGCGGCCCCCAACGTGCAGCGAAACCTCGCCGCGCGCTGGGGACATGTTATGCCCAAAGCAGTGGCTCTGCCCCGCTCCCCGGAGCAGCCCCAGAGCCTCCTGCGCCGGGGGGTGTGGGGCGGGGGGCGCACACGAGGCATTAAATCCTGTGCTCAGATCGGGGCCGAGCTAGAAGGATGGGGCAGGCGGCCAAAACACGAGGCAGAGCCCGAGGGGCGCAAGCAGCTGTGGGAAGGGAGCTGGACCCCTCGCCTGGGTGCACAGCAACGGGGTAGGGGGAGGTGCTCAGGGGGGGGAATAACCCCCCCACCCCAGGGAACCGAGCTGGGAAAGCCCCATCCATGCAGAGCCACGGCATGGGGGGGACCGAGAGCGCCCACAGCTCCGGGTGGGCACCAGGGAGGGGCATCACAGCCTGGCCTGGGCACGGTGGCCAGGATGGCTTCTGGAGGCATTGGCGGGTGAATAACAGGACAGGGAGACGGAGGAAAGACCAACGGACACAGCCTCATCTAAGCCCCCCCGAGCTTTTTC
>NW_009258898.1:11452-11665 GCF_000687185.1 Egretta garzetta
AGCCAGAGAAGGAGCTGGGGGAGCATGAGCCCCCCACCCGCCTGGGCTGCCGCTCCCTGCGGAGCCACTTCCGTGCAGCAGACAAAGGGAGCGAGAGGGGAATCTCAGCTGGGCGATGGGTTTTAACTTAATCCTTCGAATTAAAATCAAGAAAAGCAAAAGCAGGGCGGTGGAGGGGGCTGGCGCGGTGGCAGCAGGGCAGGGCACGGCGGC
>NW_009258898.1:12254-12742 GCF_000687185.1 Egretta garzetta
GCGCGGGGGCCATGTTATGCCCAAAGCAGTGGCTCTGCCCCGCTCCCCGGAGCAGCCCCAGAGCCTCCTGCGCCGGGGGGTGTGGGGCGGGGGGCGCACACGAGGCATTAAATCCTGTGCTCAGATTGGGGCCGAGCTAGAAGGATGGGGCAGGCGGCCAAAACACGAGGCAGAGCCCGAGGGGCGCAAGCAGCTGTGGGAAGGGAGCTGGACCCCTCGCCTGGGTGCACAGCAACGGGGTAGGGGGAGGTGCTCAGGGGGGGGAATAACCCCCCCACCCCAGGGAACCGAGCTGGGAAAGCCCCATCCATGCAGAGCCACGGCATGGGGGGGACCGAGAGCGCCCACAGCTCCGGGTGGGCACCAGGGAGGGGCATCACAGCCTGGCCTGGGCACGGTGGCCAGGATGGCTTCTGGAGGCATTGGTGGGTGAAGAACAGGACAGGGAGACGGAGGAAAGACCAACGGACACAGCCTCATCTAAGCCC
>NW_009258898.1:12909-13222 GCF_000687185.1 Egretta garzetta
AGGCACATGCCAACCTGCTGCCGCTCACGGCCTAAAATTACCACGGCTCCTCCAAAGGCGTCGCCGCCAATCAGGGTGGCGGGGAAGGCGTGAGGGCTGCTCGGGAGCTCCTCTGCATTGCAGCTGGATGTGCGCAGGGGGGGATTTTTCCAGCGGGAAAGCAAGCCCTGAGCCACGCCGGGCAGCGGGCAGGCAGGGGGGGCCTTTGGGAGCGGGCGGACCGATGCCAGCAGCCCCAGGGAGGAAGCCGTGCCCGGGTTGCAGCCCCTGGATGGGGATGCCAGCGCATCACGTGCAGCCCCCACGTTGGCTT
>NW_009258898.1:15138-15627 GCF_000687185.1 Egretta garzetta
CACAGCCCTGCCCCTCCTCATCCTCCCTCCCTCCCTCCACCCGTTCTTCCACCCCTCCTCAGCCCTTCATCCTTCCATCCAGCCCCCAACCATCCTCCCCTCCATCCCTCCATCCCTCCATCCCTCCATCCTTCCATCCTTCCATCCCTCCATCCTCCCCTCCATCCCTCCTCCCCTACATCTATCTCCCCTCCATCCCTGCCTCCCCTCCATCGCTCCATCCAGCTATCCATCCATCCATCCATCCTCCCTCCCCTCCATCCATCTGTCCATCCGTCCATCTGTCCATCCGTCCACCTGTCTGTCCATCCATCCGTCCATCCATCCCTCCATCCTCCCCTCCACCCATCCATCCGTCCATCCATCCTCCCCTCCATCCCTGCATCCCTCCATTCCTCCCATCCATCCATCCATCCATCCATCCATCCATCCTTCCCCTCCATCCTTTCTCCATCTTTCCATCCATCCCCATTCATCCTTCCCTCCTCC
>NW_009258898.1:15948-16378 GCF_000687185.1 Egretta garzetta
AGGCCCAGTGTGGCTTGGTGACCCGCTGGGGCACTGCCAGCACCCTGGGCGCCTTGGCCAGGCACCCGGCCCTGGGTCCCTGGGCATGGCCCTATACTGTGCCTCAGTTTCCCTTCCATGGCTCCGCATCTGCCCCAGTGCATGGGGGCAAGGATGAGGAGGGCCAGAGCACCCACCCCATCCCCTCGACATGGTCCAGCCCCGAGCTGGTGCTGCACCATGGGCACAGGATGCCCCATACCCCACCTCCGGGTCAGTCCAGCCTCGCAATTTGGGCAGGGCTGGCTGAGGAGGGGGGTCAGGGTGGGGGGAGCCGTGCAGTGATGCCCTAATGGGCTTTTTTTTCAGCCGGGGACCCTGCCAGGCTCCAAGCCGGGGCAGGGCAGGCAGGGCCAGGAGGCAGCGGTGCTCAGCCCCCCCGGTCCCCCCG
>NW_009258898.1:16496-18025 GCF_000687185.1 Egretta garzetta
TGCTTTCTGATGCTAATGAGATGTTAAAAATAAGCTCTGCGCAGCGCAGCCATGTTGGGGCTTTTCCAGGGCGGCTCGGAGGCGGCTGGACAAAGGGGCTTTATGGGGCTGCAGGGGGCACCGAGGGGGTGCCCCATCCCTGCCCCGGGCACGTGGCTCCCCGCAGCCCTGGGGCAGCCCCCCCCCCAAGGAGGGAGAGTCCTGGGGTGCAGCCATCCCTGCCCACAGCTGGGCAAACCCCAAAACCTCCCCACTCCCCTCCTCTGCCGGGAGCATCCTGCCCATGGGGTTTATCGGCTGCAGGCAGGGGATGGAGGGGGCCCTTGGCATCTTGGCTCCAAGCCCCCGGGCTCGGACCAGCCGGGAAAACATTCACAAGGAGGCCCCAGATGTGGGATCCCGCCGGGAGAGGCCGTCTGGCCCCATCAATGGGGCCTTTGTCCCCACGCAGAGCCCCGTCCTGGGGACCGTGCCCGTGGCTGGGGCACGGGGGCAGAGCGCAGACACCCCCCTGCACCCACCCCGGGGCCAGGACCACGCTGGGAGGAATGGGGGTTCCCAGCCCCACTGCACCCCAACACCCCCCTGCGATGGAGGAGAAGGAGGAGGGGGGATGCAGCCCCCCAGGGCAGCGAGTCCCTACCCCCGGGGGCCGGGGGGGGCTGCGTGCCACCCACCTCAGCCCCATTCTGTCGCTCCGCAGCCTTTGATCTGCCAAACTCGGGGGTGTTCAAAGCGCCTGGGCGCGGGGAGGGGAGCACCGCACGTGGCTCCCGCGGCGGGAAGGGGGACAAGGTGAAGTTGGGGAGCAGGAGCTGGACCTGGGCGTCTCCATCCCTCGGGTCCCCACCCCACGGGGATGCAGCGGACGCCGGGGTGAGGAGTCAGAGGCTTAGGACTCAACACACAGCACATAAAACAATTTCCAATCATTTTATTTCAAACCCCGGCTCTCTTCCCTTCCCACCCCCCCCCAACCAAAGAAAAAAAAAAAAAAAAAAAAAAAAAACACCACAAAAACAACCCCCCAAAAGAAAAGCAAACCCGGCAGTCAAAACGACGCTAGAAATGGGTTACAAACACAGGAGTCAGCTCTCCCTCACTGACCACTTACAAAAAAAACCCAAAAAAACCAAAAAAACACACAAAAAAAAAAACAAACCCCAAATGAAACCAAAAATCCTGGGAACTTCACACCAGCTTCCCCAACAGGACCTGCAGCAGTTACGGACGGCTCCACACGAGAGGCCAAACATGCCTATTAATACAATATATACAGACGAACCCACGGGTACGGCCAGGCTCCCCCTCCCCACCCCCAAAAATAACCAAACACACCCAAAAGTGCATTTGTTCCGTTTATATCAAAAACATTTTCTTCTTCTTCTGAAAGATTGGCCTGCAAGTCTGGGTTTGGTTTTTTTTTTTTTTACCCTTTAGTAACTTTTTAATATAGTTTATGAAAATAAATTATACAGCAACTATTTTAAAAAATTAAGCACATACCAAAAAAAAAAAAAAAAAAAGAA
>NW_009258898.1:18244-20580 GCF_000687185.1 Egretta garzetta
TGCCTGCCCCTTCTCACCTGGAAGACTCTGGATGAGGAGCGAGGGGCTGGGGAGGGGAGCGCTCCGGGGGCTGCTCGGAGCACACCGATAAATCCCTCCATCCCAGAAAGGCGACGGGGCTGGGGCGGGCGCCTGGGTCCCCGAGGAGCCCTCCAAGGGGCAGGCTCGGACCTGATGCTCAACTTTAAGGGGAAAATCATCCCAAGGGCAGATGTCAACTACAGAGAACAAACGACGACAGCCAGATCCCTTCCTACTGGAAGCAGGAAGAGCCTTCCTTTTGCAAAGCCTGATTTCCAGCGGTTTCCTCCCCAAAATGCTCCCAGACAAGACCTCAGCCCCAACCATCACCCGAGGCAGAGCCCGCCCGGCCGGGGCACAGCCCTGCACATCTCCCCGCACCCGTGGGCTCCTTCAGGCACGTGCACGGCAACACGGGTCGCTGTTAAAAACACTTTTAGGGCTTAAAAATCGGCCAGATATGTAAGCGCCCCGCGCCTGGTGCTTTCCAAACCACCGACTGGCACGAGCGGCTCAGCTGGTCCCACTCAAACCAAGCCAAGGATGAATTTTTTTTCCCCCCCCCCCTCTTCTTTTGGCCCCAAGGAGGTCAACGCTGAGCTGAAAGCTTCCACACGAGAAAACTGTTCTGGCCCACCCAAATTTCACGCGGGAGGAGCGACCCAGGTCATTCCCCACCTTGAGAGGCTGCAGGGAGAGGAGCAGGGGCCCCGCACGCAGCGGCCGGATGGAGCCGTGGGACCTTGCCAACCTGGTACAACGCGTGGCTGAAGGCTGCACCCATCCACCTGAAAAAAGCACCATCTCCAGCTGAAAAAGGGAGCTTTTCCACGAGTCCCTTCTGCGCTTTGGTGGTTTTTATGGTCCGTTCCGTTGTTCATCTGCCTCCGGTCCCTGATAGAGGGAGGAGGACAGCAACAACCTCTGCGGAATTCAAGGTTGGACAAAGGAAGCCATAAAAATTTTTCTCCAAATCAGCAGGACGAGAGCACCCTCCAGAACCAACCTACAAAACCATTCCAGGCAGGATACAAACGTTAAGTGTTCCTCCCCAAACAGGGACTGCGGATTCACTCGGCGAGACAGGACCAAGCTGCCTCCAAGATCCCACCCGCGTCCACGAGGACCACGGCCCCCTCGGCAGAGACCCCTCCGCTCCCATCCTGCCTTGGAACAGCAGCTCTGCACCTTTTCTACACCCGAACGATCAAGTCCATCCGTCCCCCTTACACCCAGATGTGAAGCAGCCCTAGGAACAGTTTTTAAGCGGATGCCAAGAGACGGCTGTTAGCTCCAGCGAACCTCGGGATCCCATCCGGCACCGTCAGCCACCTGGCTTGCAGCAAGGAGAGGTGGAGCAGGGCCCTGGGAAGGCTGCAGAGCGGAGCCCACCGTCCCCTACCCACCACCCCGGAGCACGCTGCCTGCGTCGGTCCCCCTGCCGCAGACAGCCCCCACGCCTGGCTGCTGGTGGCAATTTGGGGACAGGGTGCACAGGGTTCACGTAACAGCAGGAGCACCAGCAGGCTGTTGGGAGAAGCCCTCCCAAGGAAAGCAACAGCCGACCGAGCACATCGTTCAAGTATCGCCCCTAAAGCCCGGCTGCGTCAACAGCTCCGAAAGCCACAGAGCCCCCCCCGCCCCCCCCTCGTGGGGAGCTCCGGGGGTGCATGGGGAACCCCCCGGAGGGGCAGGGATGGAGCGGTGCAGCACAGCTTTCCCGACCCACCGCAGAGCAGGGTTGTGCGTTTTCACCCCGGGCAAGCCCAGTGTCCGCAGGATGGGCTCTGCCCGGATTCCCAGCGCCCGGCCAGCACTGGTTTTCCCTGGTCTGCTCTCCAGGTTGGCTGCTTTCCCTTCCCAAACCCAGCCTGCGCCTCCCCATCCCGGAGCGGGGCAGGAAGGAGTGAAAAGGCTGCCACTACCATCACACCAGGGAGAGGACCGGCTTCTCCCTGGCTTCGGCAAGGGGAGACTCACAGCTCCCCCACCTCATGCATCCCGCTGGCCGTCACCTATCCACACGCCCCGGCCCACGCCATCGCATCCTTGCCTCCAGGGGCTCTTTTTGGAGAGAAGCTTGACGGGACACACGCGCACGGGGCACGCCGTTCTCCACTGGCACGGAGTGGGACACTTCAGGCGTCAGAGCAGGCTTGGCTCTCGGGAAGGTTTTCCCTTCCAGCACACGGAGAAGTTGGAAGATTCCAATCTTCAGCACGTGGACAGCCGAGATGCAGCAGGGCCAGGCGCGTGGGTACTCAAGTGCCACCGACACGAGTACAGTACGAGATGGTTTCTCCCCCCCCCACCAC
>NW_009258898.1:20696-38204 GCF_000687185.1 Egretta garzetta
CTGCGGACGAATGATCGTCGGTGCCCACGGGGAAGGGACAGGGTGGCTGTAGACTGGGTGGCTGTAGACTGGGTTAGCTCCCATCTCGCCGCGGGTCGGGATATGCGGATCAGCACGTCTTGGGGCAGCTCCCCCTTCCTGATAACCACGGCCCCAACAGCGCAATGCCAAGTCAGTAGTGAGTAGTGTCCCATGAGGTATTTCTACAGATTTTGAAGCTTAGTTATTAGTTTCAACTGGAAGCCAAAGCCTTTTTTTTATTTTTTTTTTTTTTTAAAACCCACACTTCTTCTCCAAGACCAGAACAGAGGCCAGAGGTGGCGGGGAAGGAAGGGAGGGCAGGATTTGTTAGCACCTTTCGTAGCAACGCTCGGCAGAGGCAATCAGAATTTTTCCAGGCTGCTTCCAGATCCACACGACTGTGTTTAATTCAAGGACACGGATCATTCTGCAGGGCGAGACCCAAGTCCTAGTGGCTCCCGGGTGACCGCAGCCAGCTCCCAGGGCACCGACCTCGGACCCGGAGGCCCGGGCCACACACAGCATCGCGTTTTCAGACCACACCATTGCAGGGTGGAGCGTTTCCTTCACTCGGGCTGAGAGCATCTGCTCGTTTAAATACGGGGTGGAAAGATCTTTCTCCAGACTTCTCAGCATTACTTTGGGCAAACTTTAAGCTTGACCATGAAGTGCAAACTCTTTGCAGTTGCCGCAGTGGATTAAACAGCAGACCAGGATTTGAAGGGCGGGAGGGGTGTGCGTGTGGTATTTCAGCCCATGCCAAGCCCAGAAACACAGCAGGAGCTACCACCTCTCTTGGCTTTACTGTTGCTGAACTGCTGTGGTTCCATGGACACCCCAGGACGAGGAGGAAGCAGCAAGCACAAGCTCGATGAGATCAGATGCCGTTCCAGGAGAACCCTCGGTTATCTCTTTCTTGCTCCAAGTCACCCCAAAGAAGCCCCTTAATGCCCCAGCAACTCCTGATCAGGATCCTGCACAGCTCTGCAGAACGCGACTTCATTCACAGCTTCTGGACCCAGGTGGGGAAAGGCTCAAAGCGCACGCCCCGCCGCTCGGAAGGGCAGAGATCGCCGCGGCAAATGACTCTGGTGCCGGGACTGCCGCGACAGTTACAGCAACAGCTTTGCCACCTCTCTGCCGCTTACCGCAGGGCTTCGGCGCAATCTTCCAGTGTTTGCTAAGGGAACGATGCCTCCTCCTCGGGGCAGCCCTGGCTGCCCAGCGCAGCAGCAACCGTTCGCTTTGGCAGAAGGCTCCGGGACATCCAAACGGCTCACGCGCTCTTCCTTCCTTGGACTCAACTTAAAAGCATACGGGGCCACCCTGCAAAGCCAGTTGCAAAGCTCAGCTGCCCAAGATTAGGTTGGGTCCTCTTCTCCCAAATCTTGGCAAGCAGGGGAGCTGTGCGGCCGCCCGCTGTTCGGAGCTCCCTGTTCCCCGGAGGTCATTCCACATAGCTGCACGTGATTCCGGATCAGTCCAAGCAGCGCTCCGGCTGCGTCCCCTCTTGGTGAGGGCCAAAGAACGGCCTGGCCGCAATGCCTGGAGCAAAAGATCTTCTTAGAGAGTCCCCTTCTCTCTCTCCCCCCCACCTTGAAGTTTCCAAGGGAGGATAATAAAATTCAGCCGATCATAAGACAGTATTTCTCATGCTGAAAATAAACAACAACAAAAAAAAAAAAAAGAAGACGACATCAAAAATAAAACTTTCAAAAAATTGTAAATAGTGCCATGACATTCTTTGTTCTGCGAGGAGTCCGTGAGCTGGGCTCGGCTGCCTCCGAGACCCCTCTCCCCCAGCCAGGAGCTGAGGCTCTTGTTCCCGTTCTGCTGTGCTTCCTAGGAGCCTTGAACCCTCTTCTCCGTACAAAAGAGCTTGAGAGCAGAAGCGGCACCGCAGAAGCGGGCTTCACCGTCGCATGCCTCCTTCCCACCACAGCCTGGCTCAGGCTACAGGATGGCAACAATCCAATTCCTGGTGGGGAAGAGAGAAGGGAGAGGGATCAAACAGCCCGCTCCGTGGGGCAGGATCTGCCCCGGACTGCAGCCGGCTTGGCACGGGAGCGAGCACGGGCTTGCGTGGGCACAAACACGCATGAGAAAGCAGCAGCAAACTTGTTCCCCTCCCCAGGGAAAGCTGGGCAATGGTAAGAGACCACGGAGTGAATAGCCACGACTTCTTTGGGACGGCTCTGCGCTTTCTTGGTGATCAGAGGGAAGAGAGCAAGATTTACGTTTGACCCCACGGGAGGGTGCACGGACCCGCAGCACCCACGTACCGTCAGTGACAGCAACAAGATGGGCGAGGCAGCCCCGCTACGTGGAGGATTCGGTCTCCTGCTTCTGTTTGGAGATGAGCTGAGCCTCCTTCAGCGACAGATACACCTCCTCCTGCGGGTCGTAGTAGTAGAACTTGCGGATGTAGGAGATCAGGGGCCTGGCAAAGGTACAGGCAGCAGCTTTAGCCCCGAGCCACAACCACGCCGCCCTCCGCAAAGGATAACCAGAACCTCTCCCCCAGCCCAGCCAGCACCGTCACCTCCAGCAGGAACAGGAGCCGGAGCCTGCACCCGACACAGCACAGGACATTTATCTTGCTGCTCCAAGGCTGAAGAAGTCAACGACTTCCTCCCAGAGCCCTTGCTGCAGACACCGACGCCTTCTCACCGCCTGCTGCGGCGAGGGCCAGGGAGGAAACCAAAGAGACTCGTCCCCAGGCCAGCCCTCGAGACTTACTTGGGCAGCGGCAGCTCGGGGATGTGGTCTATTCGGACCAGCTGCCTGATCCGAAAGCGGCAAAGGTGCTGAAGGGATTTGACGTTGCTGAATCTGGAGACTGGATACAGGAGCTGGACAGGCGTTGGAGGGAGACCTTTGGAGAAAAACAGTATTAGAGACCATAGAAAGGAACCGCTAGTGGTTCAGAAAGGACAAGCTGGCTCTGGGGAACCGGAGCCCTCTGCAAGGCTGTGTCCAACAGCAGAAACCCCCAGGAGCCCACTGCTGTGGAGTCGCTTGGCGCTGGGGAGCCAAACCTTCCCGAGGCGATACCCCTTGGCTGCAAAATATCTCCAGCCTTCCTCACAAGGCAGCGACAGTTCTGGTGTCACGGGGTGGCGGTGGAAAAGCAGAGCCCGGGACACCGCGAGCTCCTAACCAGGACTCGGAGACGAAGCATCGCTTTATATCGAGAAGCAACAGCATTTTGAAAGGACGCAGAAGCAAGCCAAAGGAGAAGGCAGGCGGCATGACCGGCACGTAGGCTTTGCTCCACGTAACCCTTTGGGTAGTTCTAGTGAGGCGTTAAAAAGCTGGGGGATTTGGTCAGCTCAAGCTGCTCATTCTTGGGGTCACGAGGCTGGGCACAAAGGCAGCTTGGCTCGAGCCGGCTCCCCACGCAGCGAGCAGCCTCGCCGGGCTGAGCACGAGTGGCATCCAGCCCTTCCCCGCCCCACAACCTCCGTTCCCTGCCCCACAACCTCCTCCTCCTCCCCCAAAGTTAAGAGCAACAACCGAGCCCGCAGAACTGAGAGGTCGGCCGGAGGGCCAGGAAGGATTTTTGGGAGCTGGGTTTATTCACAGCACAAGGTTTTATCTGTCTTTGCAGAGGGATTCAAAGCCAGTTACACTCTAACCCCCTCCCGCTGGTTTGTCTGCGAGGGCAATGGAGTGAAAGGAGAAAAGGGAAAGCTCTTCACAGTGAGATGGGCTCCAAACTGCTGCGGGCAGCTCGGGAAGCTGTGAGCCAGCTTTTGAGAAAGCAAAGAACAGCAATCAATTGAAGGCTGGATTCTGCCCCCGCTTCTTATTCTCCTCCCAAAAAGGAATTAGCCTCTGGGAGCTCAGCCAGCGACTACGGGGACGCAGCACGAGCTCCGCGCGGTGCTGGCCGCATGCCTCGCTGCCAGGAGCCAGGGGCGAGCTGGGAACAGCCCCCCCCTCCGAGCAGCAGTTAGCATTTCAGTAGGAGAACGGCACTAACGAGCACACTGGGGAGATGCACATCCTAAATATTCCCCCACTAAAGATCAGGCGTCAGTGTGAGACTTTGTTTTCCAAGGATCAAGGCACAGCAGCTCCAAGAAGTGCCCAGGTCCAGCGCTGGAGCTGGCTGGAGAGGGGCAGGACCCGGAGCCCGCAGCAGCGGTGGCTGGGAGCGGGGACCCGGCAGCGAGGGGCTCCTCCGCAGGTGCACAGCGCTGGCTGGGGGGATATTTTCTTTTCGGAGGATATTTTTCTAGAGCAAGCCCTTTCTAAGGTATTTGCCTGGCATCCTAAGCCCTCAAAGCCCTGTTCTCAAGAGGAAGAGATCTCAAGATCAGGAAGGTAAAGTGCCTTCAAGTCGAAAGGATATTTTTTTTTTTGGAAGTAGGGTACCTTTCCATCCATCTCCTCCCCAAAGCACGGCCGCGTTACAGATCAGCTTTCCAGTTACTGGCAGCGTCTGCAGCAGAGGGCAACACTGAACAGATCTGGGCTGCGACTCCAGCGCTGCCAGGAACCCTGAAGAGGGACCAGCCCAGCCCTCCTCCCCTCCAGCCTCTACTAGACCAGAAGCTCTTTGGGCCGAATCCCCGGCGCGCTGCAGTGCCACGAGAGGTCACTGTCACCACCAAGGCCTGCAGCATGATGGCAACAGGGACAGGGAGCAAATTCACTGTGGTTGACTGCAGCCATCCCCACGCTCTGCTCAGTCCTGCCACGCTCTGCTTCGCCGCTGCCTCCCGTCTCACCACCACAGCGTTCCCATTCCCGCTCTGCTTTGTTCAAAGCATCGCCGCTCACCCCCCCACTCCAAATTCTGGCCCCCACTGTTGCCCTCTCGCAAGTCAGAGGCGTATTTGCCTGTTTGGCAGACCCTTCCCTTCCTTTCACACTGGATTTTTTGGATAGCTTTTCGGTACACTAGGGTAGATGAGCAAAAACCAGAAAAAAAAAAAAAAAAACCCAACAAACCCAGAAGATACTGGTCTAGTTGCCCACCCAGATTTAGCAGGAGGGAGATGTGAGCCCATTTAAGGAACCAGAGTTTGATGGATGAGACAAGCACTCTGCAAACCCAACAGCTTGCAATCAAACGTGCTTCAACAAAGCAGCACCAATACTCCCTCCCTGCCTGCAAGCTCCTGCCTGTTGATGGGCTCCAGCACCGCGGTCCCCCCAGGGACTCTGAATCCACAGCATCTATCGCTCAAGGCTCACTTTGAGCTCACACTTGGAAGTGCTCCCACACGCTCCGCTTAATGCCTCTCCCCTCAACAGCCCCAGGTGGGTCTCGGCTAAGGGAGAACTGGGGAACTACAAAGCACGGAGCGGGTGGGAAGAACAGCAACACCGAGACGGGGGGGAGGGAAGAAAGCGGAGTTTTAGTAGCCAAATAATTGCTTGTTAAGGGAGTAGCTTTGAGTCTCCAGCTCCATTTGTCATGCTGCGAGTTGGTATCACGTTTCCGTACCCCTGGGAGGAAGGGTTTGGGAAGTGGTGCAGCTGATGAGCGAGGGATCTGCTCCTCAGGATCCTTCTGAGAAGTCAGCGGGCAAGGACGCAGACCAGGGCACCGAGCGCAGCAGACCGAAGCCACGCTGAACTGGCTCCCTAGGACAGACCAGCAGTGTCGGGCCCCTCACTACAAGACGTTGCATTGCTGGAAGATGTCCAGAGAAGGGCACCGGAGCTGGGGAGGGGTCTGGAGCCCCAGGCTGCTGGGGAGCGGCTGGGGGAGGGGAAAGGGCCTCAAGTTGTGCCGGGGCAGGGTGAGATTGGGCATTGGGAACAATTCCTTCCCCAAAATGACTGTCAAGCCCTGGAAGGGGCTGCCCAGGGAAGGGGGCGAGTCCCCACCCCTGGGGGTGTTTAATAAGCCGGGCAGACGCGGTGCTTAGGGCCAGGGTTTGGGGGTGGGATGGCAGGGTTAGGTTTGCAGTTGGACCTGATGAGCTTAAAGGGCTTTTCCAACCCCGACAATTCTGTGGTTCGATGATTCTAATCACAGAGCAAAGCAGCCCCAGCCCGGGCGACTCACCTGGGACCCTGGATCGGAGGAAGTAGAGAAACTTCCCATTTTTGGAGTGCATGATCGCTCTCTTTATGAACTCCACCACAGACTGGCAGCGGTCTTCAAACTTGGGGTGGCACCACAGGCTGAAGGTCCCTTCCAACAGAACAGAAAAGGTTTCATGTTATAGGAGCACCGGTGACACGAGGAGACATTTAGTCACGAGTCTGCTGTTCTCAAAGACCAGGTGAACGCCCCAGGCTGGCTACTTCTCGTAGAGCTGGGACGAGATGCAGGGCACCAAGAGGAAACACCAGTGGCACCAGCTTGCAAGGATGTAGTTCCACTGGAACCAGTGCTCTCCAAGAGCTGAGGACACACAGAAAGACGCAACAGTGTGATCGTCGCTGTAACCCAAGCGTGGCCACAAGTCATGCTCGCCTGAACTTGTAAACAGCCTGCAACGACTGCCGGGTCGAAAGCTTAAACTATCAAAACGCACTTTAAGGGAGCATTAGGACATGCGCCTGCTCCCCTGCAGCATCCCTTTAACAGGGCTCCCAAATCCCAAACGCTAGCACATCAGCAAGGTTAAGCCCCCCCCCAGAGGCACGTAGGAAGAGCCATCGGGGTGCTCCGGTCCCCTCCTGCCAGCCCTAGGGCGGAAAGCATCACGAAGCAGGCATGGGAGCAGCTTCGCGTTCTTGCCAGCTGTTTCAAACACCTTCCCTGAAATTACTGTCAAGCTGGAACCAGGGTCAAGCTACAGCGACGTAGCCCTCGCTACGCTGCCACCCGACACAGCGTGCGCGCTGCGCTCGAGCGGCAACGAAACCGGAGATGGGCAGCAGAGGGAAGGCAGGCCCTCCAACCTGGTTACACATCTCGAAATAGGTTAAGTTTAAGCCTCAAGTCAGACTCTCAGGATCTTTGTACTGCAACCAGACACCCCCTCCTTGCACCAGACCGCAGCCAAAATGCTGCCTACATCCCCCCGCCCCGCGTCTCCCTTGCTACCTGCAGATTTGTCAGCGCTCCAGCAAAAGGCCAACCCAGAGTGGAGCTTTCCCAGGAAGCAGAAAATGGGAAAAGAAGGGCTCTGTTTAGGATAGAGCCCGTCAGGAGCCAGACCCAGGCTCGCGCCCGCGGCGGGGCAGATTCCCACGGGGGGCGTGCGGCACCGCTGGTCTGCGCGAGCGCTGTAACCCAGAGCTAGAGAGGCAGCGGGGTAACCTGGCCAACACCCCACGTCCACGTAAAGGGCGTGCTAAGGAGAAGGCGTAGCCAAATCAGAGGTACCCAGTACGTATTTCAGGCCATGGGCTTTTTGGATGAGCAGCTCCCCCAGCAGCATCACAGGCTCCGCAGCACCAACCTGTTACAGAAAAAACAGCCGAAGCAGCTCTGTGGGACATCCAGCACTCCCAGCTTTCTGTAGGGTGGGTGGGAACCAGCAATACGGGGGCTATCTACAGCCCACAGCTTTTAAACCACACCTTCTCTCCCCACAGCTAGGTCTGGTAGGGAAAAAGATACCTCTCACCCCTGCCATGGGCCAGTTTGGGAGCAATGATCTGGGTTAGCACCTGCTAAACATCCCGGAGCAGCAGGCACAAAAATAAGTAATTCTGATCTGAATGAGCCCTTGAAAGTGGCCAGCAGATGCAAAGCACAAAGCACAAACACCAGCCCCCCCAGCCCACCTAAAAAAAGATACAGAAATTCCGATTTCTTCCTCTCATCTACCTGAAACCTGAAGGTCAAGCATTTACCATTCCCCCAGCCTCACCATTTGTCATCTTCATGGCTTTATCAAAGTGCTCAGGTCTGCAGTTTTCCTCGGTGCCGCAGCACATTCAGCACAAGGCAGCCAGTCCTGGGGGGAGCACGGAGCTGCCGACGCAGACCGAAGCGTGGCCCCCAAAGCCCGAGCCCCCGGCGCAGCGCCGGGCCCCCAAAGCCCGGCGCCGTGGCTGGGAGTGCTGCTCTAGGGAAGGTGGCAGCACCAACCTCCATCCACGCAGCAAGAAGGGCAGCTTGAGGAAAGGGAAGGACACCTGGCTAAGGAAGCTCTGAGAATGGATGTATCCCGGCCCCAAAATAAGGAACCAGACCAGCAGCAAGAGAAGTTTGCTCCAAAACTCAATTAAGAAAAAGGATCCACTGTACAGGCAGCCCCACACCTCCTCCAGCTGCAAGAGCTTCTTGTAATTTCTATAAGGACAGGGTGATGAAAATCATTCCTTCTTACGCAATGGTCAGGGCCAGGGGAACCGGCTCTGGATGGAGTGGAATGAACGCGGGGACACCTTTCCGTCAGAGGGGCTCGAGACCAGAAGCGCTGCCAGGTTTCACTAGCAGAGGTAGAAGACGACAGCAGCAGCATCCCGGGGGCAAGAGCAAAAAGGAGAAAAAGGCGAGCTTTGCTCTCAAAGGTTGCAAACCACTGGGTTTGTTTTTTTCCAGCAGGTTGGCTGGGATGACTCCGAGCCCATTATTTGCAGGCACATTTAACGACAGGGCTGTTATTAAAGCTTGCCCACTGGTTACACCGCAGCTTCCCCCCTGCGCACTGAGCCTCTTGGGCGTTTTGCTCAGCCCGAGGACTGCTGCCCGTACAGGGGTTCGATACAGAAAACCGCAGGCGAAGAGGAGCGGGCAAAGCACGTGGGCGAGGTGAGAAGCAGCCCGTGCAGGAGGGCGAGCACAGCAGGAAGAAAGGGCACAAGCAGTGTGACGAGTTCTCAGAATAAAAACCCACCACGGCGGAGCTCAAGGCTCAGCCCGGGCCAGACTGCAGCTGGTGCCACTGCCCAGCACCCCTCGGGCAGGGGGAGACCAAAGCAAGGCGACGAGCTGCGGCATGGAGAGATCAGTTCTCATTTCACGGGGAAACGAGCTTCATTTTGGGAAGCACTGGCAGCTACGAACGGTGACTCTTGCTGTACATCACAGCTCGGCGACGCGGGGTCCCAAAGACCTTGCCACCAGCATTTTCAAGTCCAGTTTTCCAAAGCAAGGCCTGAATGACAGGCATGGGGTGGAACAAGAGCTGTATTCCCCAATTTTTCAGAGTTATAAGGAGAGCGGCTGCTTGAGGCACAAGAAGCAAAGGCAAATGCAGCTTCCAAGGCCTCTTGCAGAACCTCAACACAGGAGCGAGGACACACGGCTGCTGCTCCCCCTCTTCTGCCAGCCCTACGGCCAGGGCACTGCTTTGGGACCTTGCAATCAAACTGGTCCCCCCCGGCCACGGCCTCCACTGTCAGCAGCACCCCCAGAACCGCCCCGGCTCTTGCCTCTGTAGTGCTCCATCCTGGTGTGATGGGTGATGCCCTGCGACCGAAAGCTGAGGCTCAGGATGTAACGGGGGTCAGAACTGTCTCGGACCAGAAAGGACCCATCCGGCTTCCCCTTCAGCTTCATCTCTGCATCCTCCCAGTTCATCGGTCCCCAGTACCACCCGCACTAGGAAAGAGAGACAGCCAGAACGTCAGCAGATACTAGTGAGAAAGATTTTATCAGCAACCAAGCACAATATGATTTGCTCTTGTTGTTAATTCCTTTAAGATGCCAAAATGGAAGCGTCTGGTTGTATCCACCCAGGAGTATGGATGGCTGGGACTCGTTGCTCCTGGATGAGAGCACCATCCCTCACCACCCAGAAGTGGGGAAAGCACAGATGAGATGACGACACCCCTTCCATGCACAACAAAATGCTTTTCTAGGCTCAAAACCTCACTGGCAGAAAGGCAGGAGGGTTTTTTTTCCAGTCTTATCCTGATCTTATGCTCTCAAGTCTGTGAAAAGGATGATCGGTCCCCAAAACGAAAGCCTAGACCCGCAGATTTTTCCTTCTGGCTGCCACCACCCACCCACCCCACCACGTTCCCCGTTACCTTCTCCAGCTCTCGCAAGCTGGCTGCAAAGCTGCTGGAGTCCGGGCGGTAGAGCGGACACTGGAGGTGCGGGGCAGGCTAAAAAAATCAGCGGGACAATCCGGGGGAAGGCGTCTGCGGAGGAAAAGACAGCCCCGGCCCCGGTCACCCACGGGGAGCTCACCCCAAGGGGCAGTCGCCCCGTCCCCCCTCGCACGGCTCTAGGGGTGAGGGCAGGAGGGGCAGAGCGGCGGCGTGGAGGAGGAAGCTGGGCTGACCGACAGAAGGACAACGTCCGTGTGGAACACACAGCGGGAATCGCTACCTGGCCTTTCCAAGGTGATTAAAAACTCAGGGCCGTCACCTGCCATTTCCTTACGCTAGCTCGGAGGGGAGGCAGGGGAAGTGCCAGGCGGCACGGACTGGAAGGAATGAACGCACATCCCGAGCAAGGGGCAGCTAAAGCCTCTGCGTCCTGAAGGAAACCAAAAGCAAGGGGGTAAATGCACCGGTAACATCCTCGCATCGGGCTGCACAGCAGGCTGGCTGTCAAAGCCGGGGCTCCGGCGCTGAGCCCTCGCTCCCATGGCTTTTTTCGGACATTGCTGGCGCCCACTGACACATTATCTGACACAGCACACATCGGGGTGGGCTGCGCCTCCGCTGAACCCAAGAGGAGCCAGAGGAGATGGGAGATGCTGAACTGAGGAGAAAGCTGGTGCAATCACGAGCTTCGGGAAAACCGTTGTGGGCCACAAAAGCCACGGCCACGTGGAAACCAGAGCCTCGACGCAGCGGTGCCCGAGCACTCAGCAGCATAGGACCGCAGCCCCTGAGCGGGCAATGCAGGCAGCACTGTGGCTGTTAAAGCCCAAAGGGCAGCCTTGAAGTTCACCAAGAAAAACCCCCAAAGTCCAGATCCCTGAAGGGAAAGGCAGAGCCTTGCTGCTGAAGCTAAGCTGACCTGGGGCATGGGGCGGAGGAGGCGGAGGCAGAGGGAAAGACTGCAGGGAGGAACCCATTGGACCCACTAGGACAGATGTAGGCAGCGTCCCACTGATATCATCTAGGAGAGAACAGAGGCAAGAGAGATTCAGAAAACAGGAAAGCGAGCAAGCTCTGCGCTGGTGAGCACCTGACAGCGCCGCCCCAGCAAACCGGCGCTGCCTGGAGAAGTGAAGATGAAGCTTCCCACCGGCAGCTCATCCTCCTCCCGCTTCGGAGCGCGGACGGCTGCGGCTTCACACCAGCTCGGAGCTCACACCACGCACCCGTGCACGCTCATGTGCAACCCTGGGGCAAAGGGGCACGCTCTCCAGCCCCGCAAGCTCCTTGCATGCAGCTGGCAGTGCAGACAGGCATTGACAGGGGATTTCGGAGACCCAGCACACGGGACGTGCAGGTTAAGGCGCTGCTCACTAAGGCTGGCTTTACCCATCCTAAGCTGCTCCTGCTCAGAGGAGCCTCCTCCAGAGGAGGATTTAGAGCAGCCAAGCCCGGCTCCCGGTGCAGCAGCCTCCCAGGGAGCCTCCATCTCCAGCCACTGGAGAGCACAGAAAGGAACCGGCCTGGCTGGACGATGGGTAGGAAGGGAGGAAAGTTTCCAAAAGCAGCAGAAATGCTACAAAACCAGCACGTTACCTCCCACCCCATGCTGCTCCGCCACCCCCCTCCCCTCCTGGCTGATCTAAGAGCAACACTGAAGCTTTCAACAAAAAAAAAAAAATCCTCTGCCAGGGAAGGGTGAGCAGGCACGCTTCGGGGCCAGATGAGCAGGCAGCGAGCCCGCTGCCAGGGACCCTCAAGATGCTCCTCCATCACCCCTGCAAGGGTGGGCGGGCAGCTCCTACCCTCCCGCAGGGGCGCACGGCAAAGGACGCTCTCCAGGACGGTACCTAGCAGGCTGAGGCTTCTTCGTGGTGGAGGCGGCGGAGTCGGAGGGTGAGGGGAGGTCAGTCCTCGCTGAGAGATGTCCACGTCCACCAGTGACACCGTTTCACCTGGAGGTTGGGGGAGCAAGACTGTTAGTATCGCACCTTCTCTGGGGCATGCAGCGGCCGAGCGCGGGGAGGCAGGGGGAGAGGGGAAGGGGCAGTCACCCCTGCAGGGTTTGGAGAACGATCTCATTAGCTGTTTTCAAATCAAGTTTCCCTGCTGCACCGCTTCCGAGCCATCGATCAGCTCCTGCTACCGCAGCTCAAAGATGAGGCGGAGGGGAATGAGGGATACCCGTCCACGTGCCCGAGCCCCCTCCGAGTCCAGCACCAGGGGGACGCGATGAGGACGGCACCGCGGGACCTTTTCAGCACCACGTTCACGTATCGAGCAGAGCTCACCAGTGGTGCACAGCGCGGGCGCTTTATATGGTCTTGGGAAATGGTTGCACTCGTGGGCACGGGACTCTGGGATAACGCTCCCATTAACGCCAGTCTGAGTCTGCCTACCAACGCCTTCGATGATCGAACAGAAATGCCTTCCACCCCAAAGGCCACGAGGGGACCAGCTCTTAATGTTAAGAAGAGGGAGCCGGACAGGCTTTTATACAAACAGCTGGAATCCACGGAAGCCTAAAGGCTCTGGATCGAGGGCACTGCTTGGAGAAAATAACGACACAAACAAATATGTCTAACTTCGAACCAGAAAAGCTTAAAATCAGTCTGAAATCACGGGAAAGGAGTGAAGCCATCAAGCCAAGGTCAGAGCATCAGCCTCCGTATCGGACTGACGCAGAGGCAAACACCTAAATCCCAAAGAGACCCTGAGTGGTGTCACCACCACCAAGGCTTTTTAATTTCCCCCCACCAAAAAAATAAGTCTAACCAGGCGCCGTCGAATCACCAACATAAGCCAAACGATCCCAAGCACCCGAACTGTGGTCTCAAGGACAACGAAATCTGGCTGCCTTAGATTTCAATTCCTGTGGGCAGGGAACTCCTCTTCTGCTCCAGATTCCGCACACGGCGTCGCTCGCCTCTTGCTAAGGACCCGGCAAGGCATTTACTGTGCATTACACAGGACAACATTGACTCAGCTTCCTCCTGCTTTTAAAAGCCCTATCTATTAATAAGCCACGTTAAGAAGAGTATTTAGGGTTGGTTATTACCCGAGGTACCTTCTCCCCGGGGGATTTATGGGTGCGAGCGCACACGCATGCACGCAGCCGCTCTTTCATTTCCACGCCCTGGAAATAAAGTGGCCGCGTAGGTTGGGCTGCGTTCGGCCCGTACAAACAAAACCAAGGGACCTCCAGACCAAGAGGGCTTGCAGTAACTCCGCTTGCAGACCCTTCCCCACGCAGCCGGAGCGGCGATGGCAGGCTGCGGTGCCCTTACGGAGGCATGCCCGAGGAGAAAGGCGT
The DNA here is from genome assembly GCF_000687185.1 of Egretta garzetta. Classification (NCBI taxonomy): domain Eukaryota; kingdom Metazoa; phylum Chordata; class Aves; order Pelecaniformes; family Ardeidae; genus Egretta; species Egretta garzetta. The sequence goes on from NW_009258898.1 coordinate 33,952, forward strand.
TGGGAATGCTCTCCTCGACGTTCCTGAAGGCCTTCGCTCGCCCCACACGTCGACCTGGAAAGCAAGGCACCAAGAAAACCACGCACGCTGGGTTTGAATTCTGTCCTGCTGGGGTGGTCCCAGCCTCAAAAAATCCTCTCTGCAGCAGACATTAAAGAAACCAAGCCCTTGGCTTGTGTACGGCCGTAGAAGCCAACACCAAAGCGATTAAAGCCAGATATTCACTTTGGGGGTGATCTTCTGCAAAGGAAATGCTCCTACGAGGGCACCGCCAGTATTCCACCAACGGGCAAAAAGTGACGTCAAGTCATCTTCAAAATAGCAATAGGATAAACTAACGACTAATCAAATCGACTCCCCAAATTTAAAGCAAAAACTTGTCAGCTCCAGGTTGTCCTCTGCACTTTCTTCTGAAGAAAAGCAGCTCTGCACCCCCCCGCCACGTACCCCATCGCAGCGCACACAGATTTTACGCTCGCAGCTTCCCCCAGCAACAGCTGACGAAGCAGCAGAAGCAGCTTTTGCTTCCGCCAGCCTTGCTTTGCTGAACACAGGCACGCGATGCTCGGGGGAAGCCAGTCCCACCCCGGGGGGAGCATGGCCCCCTGCGTGCTGCCCCGCTACCGGGGGGCTGGGGGGGGAGCTGGAGGGGTGTGGGAATGGGGAGGAGAGCAAGCCCCGCCACAGCTGAATCGCCCCCAAGTGACCCCCTTCGAGCGCCGAACGAGTTACAAGAAGTCACGGGAGCAGCTCAGCAGCTTCGTTACTCGTTTCGGGCACGGCAAACGAACGCTCTGCCTTGAAGGTCACTTCTCCGAAATTTAAACCAGTTCTCAGTAAGACTTCACCGCTGCTCTCCAAAGAGGGCTTCGCCCTACCCAGGCACACAAACCACGTACCAGCGCCCGCACCGAGCCCTCCGGACGCCCTCTGCTACCAAACACCCACCCCAGCAGCAAGAGGAGGAGGCTTTCAGCTCTACCCACCGGCCTTTCCCAGGGCAGCTATCGCTGCACAACCATATTTTGATTCCTTTCCCCTGCGGTAAGACCCTCAACGTGAATTTATTTTGAATCTGACCTTCATAACAAGCCACGTAAAGCCCCACACAGCTGATAAATACTTGCTTGCGACCTTAACATTCCTACTCACGCAAGTCTTGAGATGGGATTCTCCCGAGGAAGCCCCATGGCTGGGACTGGTTTGACTACGAGCCCACGGCACAAGAGGCACATGACTGTGACCAGGAGCTTTTCAGTCCTACAGCTTTCGGCCACCAGCAGAGCAGGACTTCCCCCTCGCACCAGCTGTAAACCAGCCAACTTCCCCCCCCACCAGCAGAAAAGGGAAGGTCAGAAACCAGCAGGACACGGGGAGAGGGGGGAAAACACACAGAAGAAGGTGGTAGCGCTCCACAAGAGGTTTCAATTCCCATAGCTGTCATGCAGCGAAGCCGCTGACGTTGGTGCGGGGTCCAGGTGGGAAGCGGGGCTCGGTCTTAGCCCCTCAAAAACCACGGGAGGAGAGCACCCAACTGCGCCAGCTCGGTAGGGGATTTTCCACACCACTTGGATGCAACCAGCCCCACGCAGAAGAAGGGCCTTCACCTCCGAGAGCACAACTGGAACTTGCATTTCAACAGGAGGAACTGCAACACGCTGACGTGCAACAGCCGCGTTCTTTACAGCTCCTCTCGCTGGGGGTTTGAGGCCAAGCGGGACAGAGGGGCTCTTCACGGAGACCCCGGTTCGCGCGGCGCGGCAACATTCAGCGTCTGCCGTTAAGCACACACTGCTCACGGCGAGACGCAACGCCACTCTGTAAAGCTTTCAAATCCTTACCTGTGAAGAGGGGGCTGAACACAACCGGGGAAAAGGCACTTTGAGTTCTTGTCAGTCTGTGTTTCCTATCGGAAAGAAGAAAAACGTCGTTAGCAGAGACGAGGAGACTCGGCGCATCCCACCAGCAGGAAAACACTGCTCGACCTTCTCAAACCAGGAGAACCTTCACCATTCCGTAGAGCAGCTGTAGACGGCTCAGTGCTGCCGGTTCGTTCGCCTCCTAGAGCAGTGCTTTGGCCTAAGTAGGGCAGTCAACCAGTAAAGCTAGGTCTCCGTCCTGCTACGAAGCAAATCTCTAACTAGGTAATTAATAAAGTCTTTGGAAAGAAAAAACCCCAAGCAAGTATGGTAACCGGAGCCAAGCAGCTCTTTCACAACAGACGTCACGCTATTTCTCTGGATCGGGCATTGCCAAACGCCTTCGACAAACAGGTTGGGTCCCTGCGCAATTAGGGGTTGTGCCTAGAGCGAGCGCACCGAGTGCCCTCGCGCCGCGTTTGGAGGACACCGTCTCCCCAAAGGGTTTCAAAATGCAGGTGAAGGGCAGGCGAGCTAAACCCAGAGCCGTCGAGATGGATGGAAACAGCTAAAAACGCGCCCCTGGTGAGGACCCAGGAACACCAGCAATTCCTGTGAAGCTTGCTTTCCAAAGCAGCAGTTTTATAGCAACGCCACAGCCAGCCCCGCGCTCCCCCCCCGCCCCAAACCCACGCCTTCCGTACTGCAATGCTAAAGGGATTGATCCAGATCCAGGCAGAGAAAATGGGGGTAAACTGAGGCACAGGGTATGGCACCGCCAGGACTTGAATCCGTGGTTGAGGCAAGACGAAAAACGCGTCCCTGGTGCCAGGAACTCGCTCCCACCGGCGAGGGGAGCACCCGAACAAAGCTGAGCACCCGCGCAGCTCTCGCGCGCCGCAGCTTTGACAAAGGTCTTTCCAGCATCCACGGTACGTCGTGCGGCGCCCGCCCCGGCACCGGGCAGGCCCTACCGGTCTGCAGGTCTGCACAGGGGCAGACAAAGTGACTCCGAGTTAAATAGCGCAACTTCACTGTGCTGGCCAGGGAAACTGGTCCCATTGCATCCAGGCAAGCGACCACCAAGATCTAGAGGAGCTCAGAGCCCGGTTCAGAGCAGGTAACAGCAGGCTCCTGCAGGGCCAACACGGTTCCTTTTGGACGTCTTCCTCCCCCTCCAGCCTCCTCCCAGCAAGCTGACCCCAAACCTTAAGCCTGCCTCGTGTTTCAGCCCCTAGCTCTGCTCGCAGTCCCCCCCAAAACCCAGACAAAGCCTCAGATGAAGCCAGCCCTGAGCAGGGCCGCATTGCTGCACCGTCAGGAAGGATCGCACCCAGCAGACCCAACTCAGGGGGGACGGACGAAACCCGGGTGCCGGTCCCATGCCCCAGGAGCTCAGGGCAGCTGGGTGCACCCTCGTCTTCCCGCAGGGCAGACCAAAAGCTTCTCTTATTTGTGCCCAGGCACATCACTGGGTCGCGCAGCTGTGAATAAGCGTTTAATACTACACCCTTGCAAATAAAAATACTAAAAGCCACTCATCATCCTGAGATATCAAGTCCCATTAAAATGTCTGGATGTGTTTTCATTTTAAGCCTCTCGCACCTTTGTGAGGGTTGGATTTTCCCCCCCCCCCGAAGGAGAGCAATTCACCACTTATCAGCCACACACGTGCACACAGAATTACACTTCTGGACTAATATCAACTAACCCTACAATGTAGTAACAGCTCTGTTCCCACCCACTAAGCCAGACGGAAAGGAGCACTGCTGGCATTTTGCTGTTACCAAAACAGCTACGTTTTTTATGCCAGCATTTTACAGCCATCAACTTCTGAGATTTCTCATTTCTAGCAAGCTCGCATCAGCAGCAGGGTTCACATGGGCTGAACCCTCCACCTCCCAGCTCGGTCTCCACCACAAGACCGTACTTCCAGACTTCCTCCGCCCGCCCTCAGGTTCTGCGGCCACCTCCCAACCCTGCCGAAACCCACGGAGCAGTAATGACGTGTGACCGGGACCTGAACGCTGCCGCATCGGATCAGCACGGCCCCGCAGAGCTGGAGAAAGCCAAAGGTGGACGTTGCCGTTGAGGAACGCCATGGACAGCTTCTGCCTGGATTCGTGCACACACAAAACTGGGAAACCCCAGGAGGTCCAGCAAATAAGGATTTTTAGGGGCATTACCCACCAGTTCTGCAATAGCTGCGGCTACTGCCTTCGCAGCCGGAACTTCCCACGGCGCTGCCCTCACTATCCCAAAGCGCCGTCCTGTTAACGCTACGGCAAGCCTTACCCAGCCACCCAGGCTGGCTACGTGCTACCTGGACAGGCTGGAGAGGGGGGCACGTGTGAACCTCATGAGGTTCAACAAGGCCAAGGGCAAGGTCCTGCC
>NW_009258898.1:48550-50993 GCF_000687185.1 Egretta garzetta
TGCCCAGAGAGGGGGTGGAGGCCCCATCCCTGGGACCATTCCAGGCCAGGTTGGACGGGGCTGTGAGCAACCTGATGTGGTTCAAGGTGTCCCTGCTCCTGCAGGGGGGTTGGGCTGGGTGACTTCTGGGGGTCCCTTCCAACCCAAACCATTCTCTGATACTGGATGCATGTAGTAACGCAGACGTGTTAAACCCCCCACGTCAGCCATACAGCTCACTTGCAGACCTGGTACCAGCAGCCGTGGCTCAGGTATGCCTGCACCCATCCGCCGCAGAACCGGTGCCCAGCCCTGTCCCTTTTCCCACCCATTACCCCTGCAGTACAAACCGCTTCCAAAAAACCCAACCATTTCACTGATGCGACCTTTAAATACCAGCACGGGGGCCCAGGGTGCGAAGCTGCACGTTGGGAACTCCAACACTTAGCTGCTTAGCCTCTTGCTGCTGAGCAGAGCCCAACTATGGATCTCCGATAACGGGGCTGGTTCCCCTCCGAACTGCTGCAGGCGGGAGGCGAAGCTGCGCCGTGCTGCCTTCAGGACCAGCGGCACCACGGGAAGCTCGGGCAGCAGCTCTAAATACCAGGAATCCTGCTTCTTGCGGATGTTTAAAAAACAGAGCCAGACCAGATAACACCCACTGCAGCCCAAAGGAGAGATAACACCTTCACCACCAGCCCGCAGAGACTTGCGAGTCAGGAACAAGAGCTCGACAGCAAGCAGAGCCATGAATTAACCCAAAAGTTGCTCCGAGCCCACCCCGTCAGCCACGAACGACTGCAGCAGCGACTCACGGTGAATGCCAGACCCAACCTATATCAATGGGAGCTACAGGTTGGGAGGCAACGACCTCCAGCTCCTAGTACAGCCAGGGAAAGGTTTGCCTCCCGGTCAGCCAGGGGAGACCGGTGCGAAGTAGCAGACGGCACTGACCAGCGTGGCCTTAGTTCTAGCAAAGACCATGGCAGAAAACCGAGTCACCGCACTATTTATTGCTGAACTGGGGGACCAGAGCAACTGGGAAAGGAGGGGGAAAGAAAAAGCAGCATCTGCTGAGGCTCAACGTTCACTTCCCAGCAAGCCCAGCTTAGCTAAGCTGTGTCTAACCTGCTCATGAGAGCATGGGCATCCCAGCACCCCGAACCCCTCGTCCTCGCTGATGAGAGCGGAGCCAGCAGGGACCGTCCCGTCAACGCGCAGCCTCCCGGTGGGAGAGGTGCCAGCACCAAGCACACCCGCCCCGCACCCCACCAGCCCAGGAGCAAAGAGCATCATGGTTCAAATAATCCAGCCCTCACCAGCAGGAGGGGACTCCTGGAACTGGAAGCAGCAAAGTCGTCCCCGAACCACAAGAGCTGCTGCATCAGGCACCTTGAAGTAACCTTTGCTAAAATACCGCCTAATTAGCGCGGCGGAGTTGCACGATGCCAGAGCAGAAGAAGTGACCAGAGGGGAGACCCGGGCAGCGATACGGTGCTTCTCTGCTCCCAACCTGCTAAGACACGGCTGCCGACTCGCCCACCGCCTAATCCCAGCGCTGGCAGGTCCCGAGGACTCCTCGCTCTCACCACGCTCAAGGACCAGAAAAACCCACAAGCTCATTAGCAAAACATTATGTCGTTCCAGGCAACCCGCGACCGTTTGAGGCCCGTTTAGTCATTTGTGGGGAATGGAGCTGCTGTATAAAACTGCTTCACCACCCCACGTGCAAAAGCAAAGCTCCTGGTGGGCACACGAGCCCTAGGGAGGACTCGGACACCCCGGCCAGCTGCAGGGCTGGGAGCTGACGGAGGAGCAGAGGCTGCCCCATCTCAGAAGCCATCCTCGGCTTCAGAGGGGAGGTAATTTTGGTCTCTGCTACAGCCTGGCTGCCTTTCGGGCTGCCAAAGTGCCCGGTCACAAGCCAGTGCTGCGGGTTGCACCTGACCCGAGGCCAGCATCTTTAGAGCAAGCCTGGAGAAAAGTGTCCTGCTCGCCCATCAACAGCTCTTCAGCTGCACTGAGGAGGCCGCACAGCCCAAGAGCCTTGCACCAGGTTAATTAACCCCACAGGGAAAGGGCTGTGCTGCAATACTCCGAGTCCATTCAATTATTTAATGCTGCTCCCGGGCTGGCTGCTCAGACCTTGGGCAGGCTCTCCCTGCCTCCTCCACGGGGACGAGCTCAGTTCTGCTGCTGGAAGCGCTACAGAAAGTGGTTTCTGGAGCACAGGAGGCCCACCCCGACGGGAACCTGGGCAGCGGGCTCAGGTCAGCCCCTGACCCTCCCCAGCTGGTATCAAGCAGCTCGTGTTTTCTGCTAAAACACGAAGCTGGAGCAGGGTGAGCACCAGGAGGTCCCAGGATTTGTCCCTCCAGCCTCATGCACAGCACAGTCAACCTCCAGCTGCCAGCGCTTCCCCCAGCCCCGGCCACGTCCTTCTGCGGAGCACCGGGAGCGCATG
>NW_009258898.1:52827-53066 GCF_000687185.1 Egretta garzetta
TGGTAGGGGAAACTGAGGCACGGGCGCCCGGCACCTTTGGATTGCGAGGCCTGCACGGCTCTGGCACGGCTGCAGCGCAGTTCTTGCACGGCTGCTGCACGGCTCTTGCACGGCTCTTTGCATGGCTGCTGCACGGCCGCTGTACAGCTCTTGCACGGCTCTTTGCATGGCTGCTGCACAGCTCTTGCACGGCTGCTGCACGGCTCTTGCCCGGGTCTTTGCCGGGGGGGGAGAGGGGC
>NW_009258898.1:55094-55590 GCF_000687185.1 Egretta garzetta
GGTGGCAGCGGGGGGGCGGCGATGGGGGGGAGCCAGGCCACGTGCGGTGGTCCCCACCGTTCCTCGAGTGCCGGGACGGCAGGTTCCTGCCCGCCTGGGCAGTCACGCTCTCCTCTGCCTTCTACGGGCTCAAGCCGGACCTCAGCCCTGAGTTCAAGTAAGTGGCACCTGGAGGGGCCAAGGGGGGCGTAAGGGGGTGCTGAGGGGTGCCCCATGTGCATGCTGAGGGGTGCAGCTGGAGGCATCACCCCTGGGTGCAGGCAGGGGGTTGCGAGGCGTGTGCCAGCCCTCCCAGCAGCGTGCCAGCCCCCTGCCCATGTCCCCCCTGCGTGTGTGCGTGTGCCGGTGGGGTGTGTGCGTGTGCCGGTGGGTATTTGCACGTCCAGAGGCATGGGGCTGCCTCCCGTTCCCCCCTCGGTCGCCCCCGTGCTGCCCACCTCGGGCTGCCACCCCCAGAGCCCCCTGCTGCAGCCGCACCCGGGGTTCGCTGGGCTGG
>NW_009258898.1:57409-58834 GCF_000687185.1 Egretta garzetta
GCTCGCCCTCGACGCTCACCCGCTGGCCGCCAAGCCCCGGCTGATGCTGCAGGCCACCAAGGGGGACGGCGAGATCCTGCTGCAGGACGTCTCTGCCGCCGCCCCCAGCCTCGGCAACCTCAGCTGGGACAACGAGTGGTTCAACACCCTCAAGTCCCAGCGGACCCCCCCGCTCCGCAAGCGCGTGCTCAGCAATGACCTCCGCAGCATGGAGACCCCCAAGTGGCAGCGGGGTGACAGCACCAGCGTGGCCGAGGACGTGGAATGGTACCAGGCGCTGGTCCGCAGCCTGGTGGAGGGGCACCCATGGGTGCGCCGGGCGGTGCCCGCCCTCGCCGCTCCCCCGCTGGCCGCCAAGCCCCGGCTGATGCTGCAGGCCACCAAGGGGGACGGCGAGATCCTGCTGCAGGACGTCTCTGCCGCCGCCCCCAGCCTCGGCAACCTCAGCTGGGACAACGAGTAGTTCAACAACCTCAAGTTAAGGGGGTGCTGAGGGGTGCCCCATGTGCATGCTGAGGGGTGCAGCTGGAGGCATCACCCCTGGGTGCAGGCAGGGGGTTGCGAGGCGTGTGCCAGCCCTCCCAGCAGCGTGCCAGCCCCCTGCCCATGTCCCCCCTGCGTGTGTGCGTGTGCCGGTGGGGTGTGTGCGTGTGCCGGTGGGTATTTGCACGTCCAGAGGCATGGGGCTGCCTCCCGTTCCCCCCTCGGTCGCCCCCGTGCTGCCCACCCCGGGCTGCCACCCCCAGAGCCCCCTGCTGCAGCCGCACCAGGGGTTGGTTGGGCTGGGGCCCCTCCTGGGATCTGGGGGACATCCCCAGGCTGGTGGGTCCCTACCGCACCCCCAGCACCCCCAACGCAAGGAGCCATGGTGGGAGGTGCTGGGGAGGGCAGGGGGCAGCCGGGCTCAGCCTCAGAGAGGGGACGTGGCCCCATTTCCAAGTGGAAAGCCCTGTCCCCTTCGGAGCACCCAGGGAAGACGGTTGGTCCCGCAGGGCAAGGGACGGCACGCAGCGGCCACCCCAGCAGCTCCAATTCCCCAATCGGTTGCATTAAAGCCCCCTCTCCAGAAAACAACAATACCCAGAAAAAACTGCCAGCCTGGCCTATTCGGGGCAGGATCCGGGCACGCCGCCCCGCAGGGGCCGGGGGGGGGATTGGGGAAGCAGTGCCCTGCTCGCCGCTGCCGTCACGGCCAGGCAGGATTAGTGCGCTCTGCTGCATTAGATGTCCATTTAGGTTTTAGGGAGGGATTTGGGGGCCAAGCTTTGGCTTTTAATTCTTAAATGTTTAACCACTGATTCCTCCGGGGCACGGGGGAGGATGACATCCGTTGGGTACCTGCGAGCCGGGGGCTGACGGAGCCCCTGGTGCAGGGGGGGATGCGGGGCCGGGGGGAGCATACGGGGTGCAGGATGAGCCCTCGCC
>NW_009258898.1:60206-60522 GCF_000687185.1 Egretta garzetta
AGCCCTGGAGCTGAAAACCTCTGGGCTGGGGTTTAAGAGCATTCGCAGCCTGGCCGGCTGCCCCCCCCAGGACAGGGCATCGAGCTGGCCCCAAGCAGGGCACTGGCACAACTCTGCCTAATTGTTAATTTTGCTGGCACGGCCCCCGGCGGCTGCGGTATAAACCTTCTCGGGAAACCAAATCCCTTTTAGCCCGCCAGCCGCGGGAATTAATCCCTGCCCAAATCCCCTCTCCTTCCCACAAGAGCTGCGGCGGATGCTGTAGGGCCAAATGGGAAGGGGGTGGCAGGGCTGGCCCGAAAGCCGGTGGCTTCCG
>NW_009258898.1:63494-64120 GCF_000687185.1 Egretta garzetta
GGGGCGTGGAGGAGACCCCCCCCCCCGCCCCCCCCCATCCGCTACCAGAGCCTGGTGCGGCACGGCGTGCCGGCAGGGGACAGCCCAGGGCCAGCGGAGCCGCCCACGGACCCCCCAGCACGGGTGGGAGAGCCTGAGAGGACAGCGGAGGGGCCTGCGGAGGAAGAGCCGGGGCGCGTGTCCCCCCCAGCGGGGAAGGGCAGGCTGCGGACCGCAGTCTCCATCCCAGCACAGGTCTGCCCCTGGGAGCTGGTCCAGGAGGAGATCCTGAGCCAGAAGCAAAAATCCCCTGAAGCAGCAGACTCGGGGACCCCCGACGACGCAGCGGCCACCCCCCCTGGCCTCAAGCCGCCCTTCCAGAAGACCTCCCTGCGGGGCTTGGGACTCGCCATCAAAGCCTTCAACCGCTCCAGGGGGAAAAGCGTCCTGAGGAGGAAGAGGGAGGGCGAGGGGAGCCTCAGGAAGAGGGGGCTGCAGGAGGGGGGCAGCAGGAGGGAGAGGCCCAGCCTGGCAGAGACATCAGCCGTGTCCCTTGGGGGGATCAGCCGAGATCCCTCCCCCAAAAGCCCGGCATGGAGCGGGCAGAGGCCCGGCAGCGAGCCCACCGGCCGCCCGCGGGCGGGGGG
>NW_009258898.1:64699-71882 GCF_000687185.1 Egretta garzetta
CCGAGGGGGTCCCTGCAAAGAGCCGGAGCGTGGAGATGGCCCCGGCTGCAGCGGGGAAAGCCAGCAGCACAGCAGGGGTCTGTCCTGGGCAAACCCAGGCAGGTTCCAGCATTAAAATAGAAATTTGCCCCTGGGAGGAGAGCGGGGGAGAACGCTGGGGGCCAGGCAGAGCCCCGGGGAAGGGCGGCAGCGAGGGGGATCCCAGCCGCCCCAGGGAAGAGCCGGGCACGGAGAAACCACCAGCAAAAACCCCAGAGGTGACCAAAGTGGCTTCAGAGCCAGCGGGCAGCGCAGGGGGCAGGATGGCCGAGGTTTGCCCGTGGGAGGCTGGGGAAGGGGAAAGGACGGTCAGAGCAGAAATCTGCCCCTGGGACGTGGAGGGGGCTCAGCCGGAGCAAGAGAGGCGGGAAGGAGAGAGGAGGCGGCTGGCCAGGTGGGTCAAGAGCATCAGACCAAAATCTCTGGGTTGGCTGAGAGCGCAGGAGAGCGGGAGCAGCCTGCAAGCGCCCGGCCGGCCCTGGGGCGGCATCTGCAGTGAGGGACCCCTACCAAAAGCTGCTCCCAGAAGCTCTGAGCTGCCAGAAGTGACCTCAAGGAGCCCGGCGAGCGCACGAGCTTCAGTTTGTCCCTGGGAAGTGGCTGGAGATGACTGCAATGCAGAAGTTTGCCCTTGGGAAAGGGGAACAGCCTTATCCGATGCAGGAAAAATAGATTACAGTGAAATTTCCCAAGTGAAAAATGGGATTTCCCCCCTGAGAGTGGCCCTGAGGGACACGAGAGAGACGGCTCCAGCTGCAGACAGGGGGAGCAGCCAGCGAGGACCCCCCAGCCCCGGGGAAGGTGTGGAGCAGCCCGGCACAGGGCTTGTGGCAAAACATCCAGCTCTGCCAAAAACATCATCTAAGCAAGTGGGAACCATGGATAGCAAAAAGGCTGACATTTGTCCATGGGAAATGGAGGATGAGCCACTTCCTAAGACAGAAATCTGCCCTTGGGAAGAACCTGCACCTCCATCCGGGAAGGAGAGACCGAGTCAGGATACACATGGGACTTCCAAAGAGGAAAACAAACCAGGATCCAGAGGGCTTGAAGGTATCAAAGCAAAGCTGGCAGAGACGGGTGGCCATCAGCAAGAGCACAGGGACACCGGGGTCTTTGCAAACCTCATTAGGAAAAGCCTGGAGTGCTCAAAAGCAGAGTGCAAGAAATCGCAGAGCGTGGAGAGCCTGAAGGCTGAGATCTGTCCCTGGGAGAGCCTGGGCATGGAGCAACCCCCAGAGAAACCCCGTGCCAGGAGCCCAGCGCTGCCCAAATCACCTTCAAAGAAATCCCAGAGCGTGGAGAGCCTGAAGGCCGAGGTCTGTCCCTGGGAGGCTCAGGAGCTCCAGTCCACCAATAAATCTGAAATCTGCCCCTGGGAGGTGGCTGCACCTCCCTCCGATCAACCAAAGGCAAAGCAGGGTCTGGGGGGGGGCTCAAAGGGCGACAAGTCCATCACGCGCCAGGCAGCGTTAGCCAGCCCGGTGAGATCCCTGGAGAAGAGTGGCAGCGAGCGAGAGGCCGTCTGTCCCTGGGAGAGCCTGGGCACGGAGCAGCCCCCAGAACAACCCCATGCCAGGAGCCCAGCGCTGCCCAAATCGCCTTCAAAGAAATCCCAGAGCGTGGAGAGCCTGAAGGCTGAGATCTGTCCCTGGGAGAGCCTGGGCACGGAGCAGCCCCCAGAACAACCCCGTGCCAGGAGCCCAGCGCTGCCCAAATCGCCTTCAAAGAAATCCCAGAGCGTGGAGAGCCTGAAGGCAGAGGTCTGTCCTTGGGAGGCTCAGGAGCTCCAGTCCACTGATAAAGCAGAAATCTGCCCCTGGGAGGTGGCTGCTCCATCACCGAGTAAAGAGAAATCAAGACCAGACAAGGATGCTCTGTCCGTAGCGAGCAAAAGCCCTTCTACAGGTCCAGGTCTCCATAAAGAGATTGGGGACAGCATGTCTGCAAAGAAGGAGAAAGCAAGCAGTGACCGTGAGTCCATCTGTCCCTGGGAGAGCATAAGCACAGAGGGCTCCTCCACGGGGTATGGAACAAAGAGCGCAGAGCTGCTGAAAGCCACTGCCAAGAAAGCAGTGACCACGAGGAGCACAAAGGCTGAGATCTGTCCCTGGGAGAGCCTGGGCACGGAGCAGCCCCCAGCACAACCACGTACCAAGAGCCCAGCGCTGCCCAAATCGCCTTCAAAGAAATCCCAGAGCGTGGAGAGCCTGAAGGCAGAGGTATGTCCTTGGGAAGCTCAAGAGCTCGAGTCCACCAATAAATCTGAAATCTGCCCCTGGGAGGTGGCTGCACCTCCCTCCGATCAACCAAAGGCAAAGCAGGGTCTGGGGGGGGGCTCAAAGGGCGACAAGTCCATCACGCGCCAGGCAGCGTTAGCCAGCCCGGTGAGATCCCTGGAGAAGAGTGGCAGCGAGCGAGAGGCCGTCTGTCCCTGGGAGAGCCTGGGCACGGAGCAGCCCCCAGAACAACCCCATGCCAGGAGCCCAGCGCTGCCCAAATCGCCTTCAAAGAAATCCCAGAGCGTGGAGAGCCTGAAGGCTGAGATCTGTCCCTGGGAGAGCCTGGGCACGGAGCAGCCCCCAGAACAACCCCATGCCAGGAGCCCAGCGCTGCCCAAATCGCCTTCAAAGAAATCCCAGAGCGTGGAGAGCCTGAAGGCTGAGATCTGTCCCTGGGAGAGCCTGGGCATGGAGCAGCCCCCAGAACAACCCCATGCTAGGAGCCCAGCGCTGCCCAAATCGCCTTCAAAGAAATCCCAGAGCGTGGAGAGCCTGAAGGCAGAGGTCTGTCCTTGGGAGGCTCAGGAGCTCCAGTCCACTGATAAAGCAGAAATCTGCCCCTGGGAGGTGGCTGCTCCACCATCAAGTAAAGAGAAATCAAGACCAGACAAGGATGCTCTGTCCATAGGGAGCAAAAGCCCTTCTACAGGTCAAGGTCTCCATAAAGAGATTGGGGACAGCACGTCTGCAAAGAAGGAGAAAGCAAGCAGAGACCGTGAGTCCATCTGTCCCTGGGAGACCACAGACACGGGGGGCCCTTCCACGGGGTACAGCACAAGGAGCGCAGAGCTGCTGAAAGCCACCGCCAAGAAAGCAGTGACCACGAGGAGCACAAAGGCTGAGATCTGTCCCTGGGAGAGCCTGGGCATGGAGCAGCCCCCAGAACAACCCCGTGCCAGGAGCCCAGCGCTGCCCAAATCGCCTTCAAAGAAATCCCAGAGTGTGGAGAGCCTGAAGGCCGAGGTCTGTCCTTGGGAGGCTCAAGAGCTCGAGTCCACTGATAAATCTGAAATCTGCCCCTGGGATGTGGCTGCACCTCTGCTAGAGAAAGCAGCAGCCCCGGGCAAGGCGAGCCTCCCACCGAAAAAAGCGTGTGCGTCCAAAGCACTGGGGAAGAGTGGCAGCGAGCGAGAGGCCGTGTGTCCCTGGGAGAGCCTGGGCACAGAGGAGCCCTCCCTGACAACTGCAACGGGGGAAGAGCCGTCCATGAAGTCCAGCAGCACAGAGAGCAGGAAATCTGATATTTGCCCCTGGGAAGAAGCAGAGCCCACCGGCTCGGAGAAGGAAAGCTTCAAGCCAGGCGTGCACCCACAAGGAGCTGACAGAGCATCCCCCATGGGGACGGGAAAGTCAAAGCCGGTGGCAGGAGCCAATGCCGTGTCTCGAACAGCCCTGCTGAAAAAATCCAAGGGCAGATTTGATGTCAAGGCTGAACACAAGCCCCTGTGCCGCATCGTGCCAGGCATCCAGCCCCCACAGGGCCCCAGATCAGAGCTACTGCCTCATGGAGCAAGCACGGCTCCCGCAGCGGGCAGCATCCTCAGCCCAGGCGCTAGCGTAGCTGAGGTTTGTCCCTGGGAAGCAGAAGAGGCTCCGCCAGCGTCTGACAAGACCAGCACAGATGCCAGGAAAACCTCCGAAGTCTGCCCGTGGGAGGCGGAGAGCGTGGATCCCACCCCGAGCCTCCCCAGGCAGAGCAGAGCTGGGGCGAGCCCCCAGGACAGAGCCAGCGTCTGCCAAGACCAGCACAGACGCCAGGAAAACCTCCGAAGTCTGCCCGTGGGAGGCGGAGAGCGTGGATCCCACCCCGAGCCTCCCCAGGCAGAGCAGAGCTGGGGCGAGCCCCCAGGACAGAGGCAGGGGTGCGAGTGAAGCCAGACCCGACGTCTGCCCGTGGGACCACGAGTAGCTCCCTTTCTCTGGCCGCCAGCTGGGTGCAGACGCAGCTTTCACGAACGGAAAGCCTTGAGCTGAAGGCTGCTGCCTACCTGCACAGCCCGGACAGGGACAGAAGCGTCCACCAAAGCCAACGGCACGGCCGCACTCCCAGCAGGCTCCGGTGGTGGCCATCAACCAGCCAGGCCTGGGGACCAACACAGCAAGGGGACAGTTAACATCTCCTGCCTTCATTAAAGCACTCAAGCCAGGCAGTAGCCTGCAAACGCCACCCCTCATTTACCCACAGGCACCTGGCCCAGCACAGGACCCCCTGGTCCGAGCAGGGTACCTGAACACCTTAAAACACCTGGGGTGCCAGCCTCACTTGCTTCCACCAACACAGCAGACACAAAGCTGTGCTTGCCAGCTAGAAATGCCCACCCGCAACCTCTCCAGCAGTCAAATGCCCTCCTACAGTGTGGGGTTGGGGTTTGCCTGGCACCCCAAAACATGCAGTCCCAGTGAGCTGGGTGCTTGGAGGACCAGGCAGCAAGCTCTCCCCTCTAAGCCAAGCGAAACAAGGGGAGTCAAACCAGGGGCAGCAAAATGATGCAACAGGGGAGGAAAACAGCTTTCCAGGATTTCTGCAGCCCAGCTGATCCCCCCCCAGCGCTGCTATCACCTCCATTTTAAACCGGGGTGGCTTCCGTAAGCACTGCTAGGACCAGGCAGGTTCTGACGCCTGGGATAAAGAGCCGTTGTCCCCAGCCATCCCTACAACACATTTTGCTTCCTTGAACGAAAGTCATTTATTTTGAAACATCCTCTGAAGTCACCAAGCCAGCCACAGGACTCACACACAGGCCCAGCAAACCTTTCTGCTCCGCTGTGCTCCAGCAATGCCAGCCCCGTGCTTGAGCGCTGCCCTTTGGCCATGCCCACCACCCTCGCTGTTCCCAGCTGCCTCTGCCTGTCGCTCGGCCTGGGTGGGTGGGATAAAACCAACCTTCAGGCCGCCCCACTGCTCTGCTTTTAGAAACCTCCACATCCACGAAGGCTGCGATGGGTATTCCTGCTTCACTTCACGGCACCGCTGTGCTTCTGATTCTTGCAGCAACTCTGCTATAAAGGTGTTTGTCTTAACTAACAAAGCCGCTAACTTTTCAAGCTCTTTGTCATTGCTGGTTTCTTCACTCATACCATGCGTGCAGACGCAGCCAGGGCTCGCCTTCCCACCACAGGAGAGGGTTTTTTCCATCAACATCTCCACCGGCACTAGCAAGCCTTCACTTTTACAGCCCATCTGTAAAAGCGCTGGATGTCTTTTCCCATCCCACAGTTCCACTTCTCCCTGTATTTGCAAGACCCATGCCTAGGAGCAGAGATGCAGACAGAGTCCTGTCTGACAGAGATGCTGCTGGGACCACGGAGGCAACCACGCTCTCCAGAGCATCAGGCAGGGCTCCCAGGTTTGCCATTGCTCCAGCCGCTCCCCCTGCAAATGCACAGGGGAAGGGATGCACCCCCACACGGGGAGAAGCCGCAGGGTCAGGAAGGCAGCAGCCGGGGACCAGCAAAGCCTCCAGTCCCCCCAGATTTGTCCCTCTGCTCCACTTTGATGGAAACAAATAAAAACCAGAGACGCCAGAAGTGAGGGTTTTGGTTCTCCCTCTGATCTCCACGCAAGGCTGGTGCTCAGGGCTCGTCCTGCCGATCCTTTTGTCATTTACTTCCCTAGAAAGCGGCGCTGCTGTCGTACGCTGTCTGTGGTCTTCAGCGCTGAATGTCAAACGATCATCCGATGGGGTAAGTAAGTGTACATACAGAAAATAAAGAGCATTCTCTACAGAGTGCACGCTTAGTGGCTGATTTATGGGGTGTGGGTAAGACACTAAACATGCTCAAGGAAGAGAAAGCAGCACAGCTGTGAAGAAAACCCGGGAACAGAAGTGGTTTAGTTGCAGAGGTCTGACTACTGGCAAAGGAGATGGGGAGCCACGCACTGCTAGACTGGAGGGAAAGGCCGTTCTCCCAGAAAACCAGCCCCTGCACCAGAAAAGACGTTCTTGTCATTCAGAGCCAGAGCTGAAGAACCTCGTCTGTTGGTTTTAGTTGAGGAATTTTGTCCATACCTGCTTGTAAGCTGCCCGAGTCGCACCAGACACAAACCAGGCAGCTCACACCCATTTATTTTAGCTCCTAACCCAGCTCACATATGCTGGAGCACTGAATCTCTCTTCAGCTCATGAATGAAGCGTAGGCAGAAGGCTCGATATAGCAGGTTCTTTCAGGAAAGGCAGACAGATTGCGACAGCCCTCTGATTTCCACCAAGATGAAAGGGATTCCATCGCTGGCTCCTCTCCTAACAGAGCATAAAGATGATATCCTGCCCTTTCAAAAGAACATCATTCACAAGAAACACCGAACAACTCCTGCAGCGTAAGGAGCCATAACTCGCTGCAAGCTCTGTAAAATCTCTTCCAAGGAAGAAAAAAACCGCACTTAACTCTCACAAGCTCTAGAAAATGGCAGAGTTAAAAAGCAAGACGAGGTTGAAAAAGAAGATGTTTGGTTGTTTGATGAGTAGTGAATATTTTGCTCTGTGACTAGGAGTAAGTGGAACTTAACTGAGCAAACCAGAACAAAACCAGAGGAGCACAGTGAACTCCCAGCCATGGAAAAAGCTAAGCATTGGGTACGTGTTGGCCTGACCCATGCAGCCTGCACAACCAGGGGACCCGATGCAAATGTCATCATGTCCACAGGATGGTGCCAGCCACTCACTAACAACAACCCATCGCTGAATTCCTGAGCATCTGTAAGAAACACGCCAAAACCCCTCAGCTATGAGAAACACTGCCTTTCAAGACGACGTTGGTTGACACAAACGCTGACCTTAGGTGTCAAAAAAATTTATTAGGTTATCAGTGCTGTGCTGCAGTCCCACTGGGAAGCTGGGCCATTAACAAGCACCCGTTCAGCA
>NW_009258898.1:71915-75782 GCF_000687185.1 Egretta garzetta
GAGGACAGGAAAAGAACGTGCCAACCCCTACTGCTGAACATTTCAAGGAAAGCCCACCAGGTCTATGACACTTCCCATGGAAGTGCCAAGTATCCCATGTCTGGACAGACTTCTGCTGCCAAGGGCTGTCAGGATGCAAGTTCAGGACAGAAGTTAGCCTAGAGAGCAGTCCTGAAGGGAACAGACTTCTCGTCTTCACAGAAACACAGAGAGGGTTAAGCTGCAGCACACTACATCTACTCAGACAAAGAAAAGCTCTTGCCAGAGCTCATCTGAATCCCTCTCCCAAGCCCCTCTCGCTCCTTTAAAGGCAAATTCCTAGTGACTGGAGTCCATTTCTGAAGCCACTTTGTTTGTTGACTGCTCATTGGAAAGGCACAAGCCATATCCAACCCGCTACCTCCACAGACATTCTCCACGTCTTCCCTCCAGAGCAGCTTGCACTGCTGCCTCTGTAACAGGCTCTGGAACTTCCTACTTCATTTCTTCAAACTCTTTTGAGGGATCCAAGGTTGGGCCAGGAATCATCACAGTCTGAAAAAGCAAGGAACAAAATCAGCATGACACAGAGCAGCTCTGAACGGCTGTAATGGGAACTCTTCATGTTACAGAGCGTAAGAAAGGGAGAGCAGGGGGGGGGTCTGGCAAGGCAAAGGCCTTGCACAGGACGATGACCAGATGGCAGCAGCATGGGGGAGGACGCAGAGGGGGAATGGGATGACATGCCTGTAGTGTACTACTGAACTGTAGTTCTCACCTCCTTCCTCTCTAGGACCTGTTTTTAGTAACACAGGAAGACAGAGCACCTGCGCCACTCTGCCAGGCCATGTACAGGGACCAGAAACCCCCTAAATTATCGCGTATGTGTCAAATACCATCCGCCTCCTACTATAGCTTCCAGGTGCTAGAGGCTGATAATCCCACATTCATAAATAGGTCTTCTTGCAAGTTAATGCACCACCTTCCCATCGCAGGAAGGTCAGCTTTGGTTTTGTCCAGAATTAACCAGGGACCTATGTTTCACAGACAAAGGCCGTGCCGGTGCCTCCTCCTCAGGGCATTACCTTAATGATGGGCTCCTTGGGTGGAGCCCACTCTGGAACGATCTTGCCGTGCATCCTCCATGTGCCATATGGGTTGACCAAGTACCTCTCAAACACGACATACTCCAAAACATCCTTGGGCACCTGCTCCCCACCATACATCAGCCGCCCAAAGCGGTCATAGATTGCCAGAATCTGTGAACAGAGCCAAGAGGCTTACACTGGGCTGGCAGCAGGTTGGAGTCAGCTGGGAAACGCAAGGGGGAACAAGGGGATGTACCTGCCGCGTGTGCATCCGCACTGTCACCTGGCCATACAGGTTGCCTCGATTCACAATGCTGTCACATCGAACATGAACCACTCTTGGAGGCTCCAGCGACTCCACAAAACTCCACCGGATGGTCTTGTACCTGTTCCCACGGACCATTTCCTGTAAGAAAAATAATCACCGACTTATTTAGCATGTGAATTGAATGACAAGCAAACCACTATATATAATGAAGCATTGATTCAGTAGCTGTTACTTAGACTTGTGCTTTCCCTCCCAGCTTTGTCTTTACTGTATCCAGAAAAATTGAGACAGATGACCAGGTTTAGAGAGCCTCAGAGACCACAGAAGACACCAAGGACATGCTACGTCCCCAGTAAACACTTACTGGGTAGCAGCGCTCTGTCACCAGGGAGTGAAGTTTCTGCTTGTTAAAACTGCAAGTGAAACACACCCAGTTACTTGAGTACACACATTGGGAAGAGGCTTACTCGCAAATTCCTGCTTCCCCAGAAGACAATCTGCTGGCAAAACAGAGAAAGGGAAATTCTCAGCTGTGATCTCAGCACGAAACCAGAACACGAACACGAGCTGGTTGACAAGACTTCAGGGAAAGACACAACATCCTTCAGAAGCCAGTTACAACCTAAATGTTTTATTGATGTTTGGAATTGTAACCAAGAATGATGCAGTTTTGAAATCTGTTCTATTACTGGAAAGTGGAGCAAGCCAGTGGAGTATCATTTAGTCTCCAAACAATTCCCCGCAGCGTGATTCTGCACAGCACCAACCACCCACTCACCCACTAACACTAGTGCTGCAACAGCTCATCTCCTCTGCAGGTCAGGTCAAGACCAACTTTCTGCAACCTGCTTTTCATTACAAAAGCAAGAGGGGGCTGTTGGGAGATTTGGTCAGTGTACTCTTCATAGAGATGGGGGCAGAACAAGATAAAGTATTTATTGAAGAGGAGGTGCAAGGATTAGAAAGACCAGAAAAACAGAGCATATAAGCAAAGAGAAGCAGGTCCCACGTAACCACATCAGTTAGAGAAGCGATCTTACTTTGCCAGGCAGTTGTGAGCTTCAATAAATATCTCCTGCGCCTTCTCTGGGAAGGTTTTAGTGCTGAAATCCGGATCATGATCTTTTACCTTCCGCAGACTGGAAAGACAAGAAAAGCTCTACTGTGAGTAAAGAATAACTTGGAACTGTCTTGCACGTTTCAGGTGACAACAGCCCAGATTTTACCAGGGAACAACTGAGAGCTGAAGACTCCCCACTGAGACAACCTCTAGGTGCTCGTAAAACAGACATAGTGCTGCAAACCCAAAGAATCCTCAAGAAAATGAGTGCACGCTGTGTCCATTCACACCAGGACAGGTGCTTTGCGCTCGTTCTCATACCAGGGACTCCCAGTTAAGTGGTGCAACAGCAATAGCAGAAGAAGCAGGTAGAAACAAAACATACCATCTCACCACTGCAAGACAGAACCGAGCAAAACTTCTGCAGCACAGAATAATTAAAGAGGCGGTACGTACGCTAGCTGGGAGACAGCAGTCTGCTTCATCTTCTCCACTTTTTGCTTCAGCCCATCTTTGGACAGGGAAGTCAAGCGGGCATCGCCCTCAGGAGGGACATAAGGGTCTATAATATCAGCTGCAGGAGAGAGAAGAAAGGTCAGGAGGAAGCTCAAAACAGCAAAATGAAAGAAACAGAGGCAGCGCCCTGGCTGCCAAGGGCTGGAGTAGCAGGATTCCTCCCTGAAAATGTTTGTAAGATAAAATGTGAGCCGCCAGAGAACTGCCAGTCTAACACAGCTCGTCAGCAGTGACGGGGACAGCTGCTACCCCACATCAGGAGGCAGAGTGTGTGACTCGATCTATCGCAGTCAGCATGGTCACACTGCTTAGGCTAATTGCTCATGCTGCTACTTTGCATTAGCTTTGCCCTTGAGAAAAGACCAAAGCAGGCTTTCTACCACCTGTGCAGGCCAAGTAGAAGGTCCGTTCTATGCGTTCCTCGGGAAATACCATCCCAGAAGACCTGAGTCTCTTCTCCTTCTCTTTAGGAGACAGCTCCCTGGCCCATTCAGGGACAGAAAACCTCTTCTTTGTTCTCACTGGGACAACAAGACAGGCCGGAGCTGCTCCTGCAGGACGGAGCACAGACTCCACAGTCTATGGGAGAGAAAGAACAAAGCCATGGAGTAAGCACAACGGCTGAGAAACAACACCAGCACCTTGACTCATTTCCCTCCCCATCTCCCAAACACAGAGCGGCTGTAAATATGCCTAGTGCCACTGCCTGTAGCCCTCCTTGTCCCACGGCCCTCCCCACATTCCCTCACCCCTGACTCCCAACACTTTATCCCATGGCACCTCAGCAACCCCCCACATCGAACCGTTTGGGTTGGAAAAGCCCTTTAAGCTCCCCCAGCCCAACCGTTCCCCTACCCCTGCCATCCCACCCCCAAACCCTGGCCCTCAGCACCGCCCCTGCCCGGCTGTTAAATCCCCCCAGGGATGGGGACTCGACCCCTTCCCTGGGCAGCCCC
>NW_009258898.1:76490-76742 GCF_000687185.1 Egretta garzetta
GGGGGCTCAGAGGGTCCCCTCCGAATGCCCCGCGGGGGGTGTCACAGCCTGGGATGCAGCAGCTGCGGGACGCATCACTGATGCTCTAAAGCAAACCACGCTTTTCCCAAACCCCCTTCCCTGGAAATTCCAGCTGCGGGACCCCCAGGGCCGCCCGGGGGGGATGCTCAGCACCCACCCGTAGCTGCTGGCCCCCTGAGGCCTTGGCCCATCTTGCAGACCCAAAGGCAAACACAGCCCAGGGGTGTGAAC
>NW_009258898.1:76847-79061 GCF_000687185.1 Egretta garzetta
CAACTCCCAAAGTTTGGCATGATGCTCGTGGGGGCTCAAAAATAAGAAAGGGGGGATCCTCCCCGCTGCACCCCCAATGGGAAAACCAGAGACGGTTTCCCGGCTGGAAAACAGGGCTGAAGCCCCTGGGCCACGGAGCCGGTCCCGGAGCAGCCGGGGCTGAGTCACCGGCCCCAGCGCCCCATGGCCCTGGCGCTTTCCCATGGCTCAGGACTTGTGAGGCTGGATTTTCCTGGCCCGTCTGGCTTGCCCGGCTGCAGAGCTGCCCTGTGATGCCATCTCAGCCGGTTTTACTGCCGTGGGCAGCCGTTCCCAGGCTCTGGCAGCCCCCCCAGGGCCACATCCTCACCGTGGGGGGCTGCTGGGGAGCACGGCCCAGGAGCATCCCTGCCTGCTGCAGTTCGGGCCGGGGCTTGCCCCAGCAGCGGTGGCCTCTGGGGATGCCACTTGCTGGTGCCCCCAGCCCACGTGTGACCTTCCCCGTGCAAAACCACCACACTGGGATTTGCCCCATGCGGAGAGCAGGACCAGGGCTGGGATTTGGAGGGACCCGAGCATCAACAGAAGTGGGATGCACCCAGCACCCACCCAAAGCTGAGCTTATCCCCAGCAGCTCCAGGCAGGGGCTTGGCCACGTTTGCCTCCGTCCTTGTGCAACTCGGCCCAGGTACAGGGCGAGGCAGGAGGGCGATGGGCAGACCCGCACGCGTGCATCGCCACGCGGCGAGAGCGGGAAGCAATGCAAAACGCCTCCCAGCCCCCCAGGAACAGCCCGCGGAGCAAGAGGCCCCGGGAGCCACTTTGCAGCTTCGAGTGCGCCGTTGTCCCCGTGCTCCCGAATACCAGAGATTCCTGCCCTAAGCCGTGGCCCAGACCTGCGAGGCAGGATTAGCCGGTGCCCTCCGGCTGCTCCCGCTCTCAGCAGGCACGGCAAAACCGCCAGCAAAAGAGAGAAGAAAAGAAAAGCCTCTCTTGGGATCTTCCTTTTTCTTTTCTTCCCCTTTTTTTTCCCCCTTGTTTTCCTAATTAAAATGGTGCACTGACAGCGGTTGGTGGCTGCAGGGACTCTGGGCTAATTACAGCTCTTGGCTTCCACCCCGTCCGTTTGTCCCCAGGTCCTCCCCAGTCTGGCGCTGATGGAGAACCTGGTTTGGTCAGGACAGGGCAGAGGAGGTGGCTTCCCCCCGGCTTTCTCGGCAGAGGCTCTTTCTTTCTTCCTTTCTTTTTTTCTGGATTCTTGCTGACAGCAGCATCTGTCATCGAACAATATCTCCCGTGAGGACCAGCAGCCGCAGAAGGCACCTGGAGCCCTTCGCCGAGCAAAAGCCCTGCATCCGGCACGGCCACCGAGCCCCCTCGCTGCCCCCAGCACCGGGCGCACACCGGGAGGGCACCCAGCGACCCGCGTAGCCATCGGGGGCAGGAATTAAAGCTTGGAGACAATCCCCTTCGCCTGCCTCCCGCAGCAGCCAGCGGCTCTGCTCCGGGAATAGGTTTATCCTGGCCCTGACCTTGCTGCCTGCCTGGCCACGGCTCTGTCCGGGGGTCACCCGTGGCCACGAGCTGCACTGGGGCATCAAAAGCAGAGGCGAGGCAGGAGAAGGGCTTTTTGCTCCAGCGAGGTCTCTCAGCGCGACCGTGGCACGGCGGGGCTGAGTCCTCCGCTGTCCAGCCTGGCTGTGAATCCCACATGGGGACTCGCCCCCGATGCTGAACGGCAGGGTCACCGCTCCAGCCCGTCCCTCGCTCCAGGGAAGATGGGAAGTTCTCCCCACCAGCATCACAGGCCTGAGCTCGCTTGCAAGAACAATGAAACTTTCCCGGGTCCTGGCACCGACACCGTCCGTGTGTCCGATGGGGCTTCGCACCCCACCGAGGCGGCGGGAAGGGATGGTGGCAGGAGCAAGGGGAGGGTGGCAGCTGCCCGACCTCCCCGCGCGGCTCCAGCTGTTTCCTCGCCTCCCTTCCTCTCCTCCGGGCTCTGCAGCACAATGCGGCCCCGCAGAAACCCCAGATGAACCCAGGCTCATCAGCCATTTGGTTTTTGTAACGATGTGCTAAAAGCTGTCTGTACTTTCTCCGTGCCCCAGTTCGTGCTGCCGGCTCCTCCAGGTCCCAGCGAATCCCCGCGCCCTCTCTCGCTCGGCGCTAACTTATATTTTAAACAGCGAGGTACCACTTCCAGCAAAAATAAATCTCTCTGGGGGAGGCGGG
>NW_009258898.1:79217-80058 GCF_000687185.1 Egretta garzetta
GGCCGGTGTTTGACGCCATGCGGAGCCAGCGGCTGAGCTGCTGGACCCGAGATTGCCATGGCAGGTCCCGGGGCCGAGCGCTGGGCTGGGTGCGGGGAAAGCCACCCTGGCCACCGGCGCAGGCTCCCTGCTTCCAGAGGAACTCAATTTTTCACCCTTCTTTTTCCCGTATGAAGAATTTTTAAACTTCCTGCGGGTGTTTGTCGCAAACCCCAACAGCTGTCCAACATCACCCACTTGGGACATTTATTACCCTGTAAATACTGTTCCCTGCATCGCGTATGTAGCTTTTTAAGACCAATTCCTTACATAGCGTCTTCCACAAGCGACGCTCCGCAGCGCTGCTGACCCCGGGTGAGCAGGGAAAGCCCCGAAGGGCGGCGGTACCCCGGGGTGGGCAGCAGCGGCTGCTTGGCCACAGGAAATGGCAGAGAAGCCCCTTTCTGCACAAGAGCTTAAGAGGGTTTTTTACGTACGAGGACGCAAGCCTGGCCACGAAGGCTGCACGACCGGGGTTTTACCCGGAGCCCTGCAACCTTGATCATACAATCACAGAATGGTTTGGGTGGGAAGGGACCCCCAGAGGTCACCCAGCCCAACCCCCCTGCAGGAGCAGGGACACCTTGAACCACATCAGGTTGCTCACAGCCCCGTCCAACCTGGCCTGGAATGGTCCCAGGGATGGGGCCTCCACCCCCTCTCGGGGCAACCCCTGCCAGGGTTTCACCACCCTCACTGGAAAGAATTTCTTCCTTAGATCCAGTCTAAACCTCCCCTGCTTCAGTTTAAAGCCATCCCCCCTTGTCCTGTCCCAGCTGGCCCTACTAAAAAGCTTGTCCCC
>NW_009258898.1:80274-81076 GCF_000687185.1 Egretta garzetta
AATCCCCTCCCTCGACGCTGGCCACGCTTCTCCTGATGCAGCCCAGGGGAGGGTTGGCTTCTGGGCTGCCAGCGCCCATGGCCGGCTCGTGCCCAGCTTTTCATCCCTCAGTGCCCCCAGGTCCCTCTGGGCAGGGCTGCTCTCCATCCTTTCTTCCCCCAGCCTGTACTGATACCGGGGGTTGCCCCGAGCCAGGGGCAGGACCTTGCCCTTGGCCTTGTTGAACCTCATGGGGTTCACACGTGCCCCCCTCTCCAGCTTGGCCAGGTCAAGCTGCGGTTCAAGCACGGGGAGGAGGAGGAGGAGAGCGGCTGTTAGCTCGGGGTGGGGAGAAAAGCAACCCCAGGTAGCAGCCTGGCCGGCAGGCCGGGAGGCCGGGGCACCCCTCTGCTCCACACGTGCACGTTTTTCCTGCAACGTCCAAGGGGTGTTAAGCCGACCTGATGACTTTTTTAGCGCTGGAGGGCAGCGATAGCTACACCCTGAGCTCCGTGAGCAGCGCTGCCTTATCTGGGACCTGGGGAGCAGAGAGGTGACCGAGCCTGGGGAGAAGGGGACCCGTGTCCTCCAGATACAAGGGCCGGAGGCTGCGTGGCGGCGGGTGGGTGCTGGGAGGATCGGACAGGGTAACGAGCAGCGCGGGAAAAACCCCAAACCTGCACGGCGTGCACAGGGCGCTGCTGGCGTGGGACCCGCCGGCGGCTCAGCGCTAGCAAAAAGTAATCAACAAAAAAAGTGCTGCGCGGGGGAGAACCCGCAGAGAAGCCCAGGGCCCCAGATCCGAGCTCGTTAAACATTTGCG
>NW_009258898.1:83590-99532 GCF_000687185.1 Egretta garzetta
CCCGCTGCCGCAGGGCCCCGCCAGCAGAAGTCTGGCTGTAGGTTAGGCATGGAGCCACGGGGATCTGCCTCGCTGGTATCCCCGGCTTCCCCCAAATCCGTAGTGAGCGCCCTGTTCCTGTTTTCAGCCTCCAGCGTGCTGCTTTTTATCTATATCCAGCCGTTCGGATGGCTCGGGATTTTGCTGGAAAGACAAACTACCACATATGCAATTAAATGAGAACTCCCCCAGTGTAGTACGGTAAGCTGGTAGGCCTCGGTGTCGTGAAGAGCTTGAAGTCAGTGAAGCAAGAGGCTTGGCTGACGGTGGGAAGGGGTGTGCAAACTGAAAACGCCAGGTCTTCTGCCTTTTCTGAAAGGCAAAAGCTTCCCCACGTTCATGCTTCAAAGCCAGAGTGTTTGATGAAAGCCCTGAAGTCTCATAGTCATTCTCAGGCTGCTGTGCCAAGATTTCCTAAATTTGCTTTCATGTCTTTCCTTGTGCAATGATTTGAAAGCGATACAGAACTGTAAGGGCTTACCGGACTCTTTCTTAAAACTGTATCGAGAGCTCAGAAATATTTGAGGGAGATTCTAAATACGGAGATGTGTACAGATTTAAATCTTGGTCTAAAGAGGTGATTAAACCCTTGTTTTAAAGTGAGGTAACATCGGGGTAATGAAACTGCTGAATCTGAAGCACAGGTACAGAAGAGCACGAGCGCCTCGCTGGGCAAGCGTCTGGTGTCTGTGGAAGTTGGGGAGGGCAAAAGGCTGTGGATGATAGTGAATCTTGTGACTTTGGGGACCTGGAGGAAGACAACCAGAGATGAGTAAGTTTGTGTCATCTGGAAGAAATACTGAAAACATAAATCGCCTTGCAGATTTTGTTCTAGCCCAAGTCCGCAGGCCGCTGCTGTCCCTGGGGTCTCGGTTTGACGGTGCGTCAGCCTGGACGAAAATGCTAGCTTGAGAAATTCCCAATCTCTTCCGTCTTAATCCTAGCCACCTATTCCTGTCTTCACACCCAAGTTGCTGCTCCTCAGTCCTGTTACAGCTGTGGGGTTGTGCTGTAAATGGGATCACTGAAATCATCCAGGTTAAAAATAACGCTCGGGGGGAGGGGAGTAGTGGCTTTTTAAGCCAGCATTGCTGCTGAGGAGAGAGTAGTATTGAGCAGCAGCCTTGGCAACTTAGTTTAAATTCAGGAATAATGAGGATTTGGGGGCTTCTTGTGGAGGTGGTAGTTGGTTTGCAGATTTTAGGCCTGTTTAGTTAGTTAGTATTGTTTGCTGTTCAGGGGATTGCTCAATGAATTCCTGGAGCAACAGATACCACCTGACAATGCAAAACCCTGGACTTTCCTACCAGCTGAGGGCATGTGTTAAGGAAGAACACTCATCTGGCAGGTTCAGGGTTCTAAAAAAACTCTTGTTCACATCATGCTGAGCTGATCTGATGTTCCCACAGTAGAGAGAATTAAAAAAATACAGGGCGAGGTTTTTAAAACATATCTAAAGTATATATCTTCATTTTAAAATAACTTTTAACAACCGTAGACCGAAGAATCATGAGGCTACATCCCAGCTGCGTGCAAGCAAGTGCAGGAGAGGTGCAGGAAGGCGTATGGGGTGAGTGTTCGCACGCTTGTCTCGAGTTAGAAATCTGGAGAAGTTTGCTGTGGCTGCCGGTGTCCAAAGCACAGTAAAGGCACATTCCAGAAAATTGGAGCGTAACTATTCTGCACCTTAATGGAGAGAACAACCAGCTCGCTTACAGCGCTGTGTGGACAGGATATGTTTTGTACGAGGGAATGGCTTACTTAAGAATATGCTAACATTTACTAGTTATTTGTTATTGAGCTGGGATCGAATCTAGACAATAAAAAAAAAATCATTTACGTGCTTTCGGATCTAAGGTTCAATTAAGGACCTGTTGGCCATTTCTGCTAGCACCTTGCAATAAGGTGGAGCTGAGCTCGGCAGAGCCATTCCATTTTCAGCATTGGCATGCGTACAGTCGTCGAGGTAAAAGTGATTTTATGTTAAGACAGTTCGAATTTTCCAGATTTTGGGCAGGGAAATACATACGCTGCCTCCTCTGAAGATCCAGGTATCATTTTTCATAACCAATCAAGAATAACTATTAGTCCCTCTGCTCCATTCCAGTATGATAATGGCTGGACAAGCAATAATCCACATCAAGTACTTAAACCAGTGATGCTTTCTGACCTGCAGGGTGAGTACCGAAACTTTGACACCAGAATCAATCGTGATTAATCACAAAATCAGGAAAACTTTTCATTGCGTATGTTGAAAGTGTGTGTTTGCTTTGTTATTTTGCATCTTTAATAGCAAACCAGAATTAGTGAAGGCTGTGATATTTAGTCAAGATACTACACATAAACGCTCAATCAGTCAGTTTGTGTTTCTCACTCACAGCCATTGAACAGGATTTGGCAGCCCTCTGTGTAGCATTCCGGTAAGTCTCTCGACTTGAGCACCAAGCCCTAAAGAAATGTTAAATAACCTTCCAGTCTTGGCTTTGGGGCAGGACACTTGTGTTGGCTTTTGTATGTATAAATAACTTAACGAGACATTTTGTCTTTATGCCTCAATAATAAATGTTATACTTGCATGGCTCCTTCAAGTAAGCTTCAGAGGATAAAGCCTTTTATGATTCAAAAGATAAGGTTGTTGCCTCAGTGTCAGCAGTGACCAGGTTGATTTCAAAGCCTTAAAAAAAAAAAAAAAAAAAAAGATACATGTTTGTAGTTTGTTGTGGCACTTAGGGTTTTCAGGTTAGGGAATCGGCCCTCTGTCTACTGCCTGTTGGTTGTTGATAATGGAACGATACTGAAATCTGTATCTTGATAGTTTAATTTCGTAGCCTTTTGAAGCTGCGCTTGTTAAGTATCTGGTAAGCTATATATCAAGTTCTGTCCAGTTACTCGAGATTTTTAAATAATCTAATTTGTGGTCATATGGATATTTTTGAAGTCTGTAGAATTGTGTAACAATTATATAAACTGACAGTACATCATTGCCATTTATCACAGTTAAAACCCCAGAAATCCTTAAATGAACTATTTCACGAGGAACACTTATCACAGCTCGGGCAAAACGTGGCTGTGGGAGAGTCGGACACTGCGTGTCGGTAGCACATCTGGAGCTGAAAGAGTCGCCTGCTCGCAATCCTGTGGTCGCTCTGCCGGTTGTGTCATCTTTTAGCATTTTAAACTGTTGATTTGTTGGGTGTGTGGGGATGTTTCTGAATGAGCACAATTAAGGGTTTGGGTTTGGTTTTTTTTTTTTTTTTTGTGGAAATAGTTCATCTACTTTATTCATCTGTTAGCTTGAGATTTAATTATTATAACCCTGATTTTCAGGGTGTAGTTATCAGTGCAGTGCACTCATATTACTCAGTGTCTAGGTCAACTTTTTTCCATTCTGCTTTTGACTCCTGGGAGGCCTAACCAGGGCTGGAACAAAGAAGGGATGTGTGGCCGTTCTGTTCTTCAGCATCGGGCTGAAAAGGCAAACATGAGTAACTAGCAACAGGGACAAACATCTGGCTCCCAAAGTTCAACTGTTGTTTTAAGCTTCTAAATGGAAGTTCTTAACACTGTCATGGCTCCAAACGACCACCTGTCCGGCGCAGGGTGAGCGGTGCGGAGCTTCAGGAAGGTGCATGGTTGTCTTTGAACTTCCTGGTATTTACCTGTATAGAAACTGCCTTCTTTGGAGGGTGTTGTGTGGTGATTCATTTCTTTTATTGGAAGCTACAGCGAGGTGTTTCTGGTTAAAGAATTTACAACCTTAAATATCTTTCCCAGTCCTTTTAATATGTCTTAAGGATACTCTGTTGTATTTAGCAATGTTTAACCTGTATCTGCTGCCGTTTATAGGTTAATTATGCAGTATCTGCTGGACTAAAGAATGTGTAGTCTTCTGATCCTGCTGCATGCCAGTTAAAGATTAATTGTGGGACCCTTGTATGTAAACCTTGGAAAATGAAGCTTAATGGGTGTAGTATTTGTGGTCAGTAGGGGGGGGGGTGTGAAAGTTGCCTAGTATAAATACATGGTGGTGTTCCCAGCATTGTAACTTACATTTCCAGCCCATAAGATCAGATCTGAATTTGCGTGTTAAAGGTACCATGCTGAGTGTTCAAGTCTGGTGCTTCAAAGGCAGGACCTCGGGGCTCTGCGTACTCTTATGCCACCAGCTTCAAAAAGAATGCCTTTGCTCTTCTCCCCCCAGAAAGGTGCCTCTCAGTTCTGTAATTCATAAGGCAAAGATGATTGCATTGATCGTAGTTACAAAGGGATTCACTTGTCTGTGTGCATTTGACGCTTCTGAAGTATGTGTGACTGCTACAGAGGAGTGTAGCTGGATGCTCTTTGGAATGAAGTCAATTCTTCCAGTGGGCCAATTAGCTGTGGCATTGATAATTTTACTACTTGGGTACTATAATTTGCTCAAGATGCAGGTGAATAAAACTACTTACTCCTTTTCTCACTGAAGTTTGAAATTCTTAAAAAGATGCATCCTAGAACAGAGCTGAGGTAATTTTAGTTGCCTATTTTTAGAGAGTAAGATGCTAAAAACATACACGCTTGTGATAATGCTACATTTAGAAAAGGACTCTGAAGCTGAATGACAAGATTTTAATTATCTAGTCTTATGAATGGCTCTAGAGAATTAGACCATAGAAGATGTCTTTTGGTGCACCTCATCCTGTATTTCGGGTAGGCTGGCATTCCACTGAAGCCATTCAAATTCTTGTTTCTGATGTCCTAAAAAGGTTTTCCCTTCAAGTCCTTTCCTGCTCTGATAACGGGTGAAAATAGAAAAGCTTCGCAGCATCTTCAGGTTCTGTTTGGCAGAGTTTTGAAATTGTCTTAATTTTCAAAATTAAATAATTAGCCCTTTTAGCTCTTCTTCCATCAAATTGATGTTACCTTGGAAAACTTTCGGGGGGGGGAATTTAACCTGTTATCTCCCACTGGGTGGGATTTGCCTTCCCAGAAACAAGCGCTGAGCACGAGCGTGGATGTGTAGGGGGTTGGGAAGCGTGTGTCATCTGACTCTAAGGACAGGTTACCCACACAGTTAAAACATCTTGAAAGTCTGCAGTTTTATTGCAGGGCAGACCTGCTTTGTGCTATCTCTGCCGGGCTAATCTCAATAGGTATTTGAACTCTTAATAGAGTTTCGTCAAAAGCAACAGGTTTAAAGTTTTGAAACGTTCCTTCGTTCCAGATAGGGATCTTGGTTCATCTGCTTAAAAGCATGTCAGCCTTATGGCAAAGCTATTTCCGTTGTGGGCATTTGTAGCTTGCTCCTGCCTTGATTGGCCTCTTCTTGTTGAAGAGTAAATTTATTATATTACAGAGCAAGGTGAAGCAGGGTGACGACTTGCGTATGCACAGCTTTGTAATTGGTTATTCCTTACGCAGCGAGATGCTTTTTTGCCTTTTAATATGATTGCATTCATGAAAAGCACTGCATGAGCAAAATATCTGTTTTCCAAAACATGGTATTAGCAGAAGTGTAAAAGCAGTTTCAAGTTATCACTTACAGTAAAACGCATTCATTCATCTTCATGATATACATAGTGTCTGTAAGCGTTAGGCTATAGGTTCTTGTGAGATAAAATTGAGATAAGTTAAGTATGCTGGGTGGTTAATAGTTTTGTTTTTGTTCTTACAGGTGTGTCTGTACTCTTTTTTCATGTGCTCATGCTAGAGCCTGTGTGCCAACATGAAAACTTCCTTTTTCCCCACTGAGTTAAATGATGAGAGCCTCAGAAGTGTGCTGCATAGCACGCTGTCAATATTCACATCTGCCTGCTGAATTTGGCCCTTTGTTTTGGGCGATTTGGAGGGTCAATGTTTTTTAAGCTACTGGTTCACTCAGTCCCTTTAAATGTTTTCTAGTACGTTGCACTCTCTTGTAAAACTGGCTTGATATTTGTAGGAGGTAAGAAAAAAAATAATCTAAAAATAGGTAATTGCCTTTTGAAGGAGCCTCTGACGTTGTCTCCGCTTAAACCTAAACTTTCTTATTTTGCAGGCACAGCGCTACACTGAAAATTCTTCTGTCCTCGGAAGAGGTTGTTTTTTAAAGATCAAGCCTATTGTTAAACCCAGCATTGTCTGCAATTTGGACAGCTCTTTATGCATCTTCAATTCTTAATCCAGGGAGATTTGGATTTGTAGATTGAATAAAGGTCTCTACTAGGCACTTAAAAAAAGCTTTTCTCATTCTGATTTTTCTTGTGAAAGAAGAAGACCTTGAAAAACCCCGAACCTCAAATGAAAATTGTTGGGCTTTGATCTTAGGTTTTGGGAGGGGTTGTAATCATTTAGTTTCACGCACACCAAATTGAAACAAAAAAATAATAGATTTCAGAGTGTAAATCTTTACTAGAAGCATCAAGTCCAACCTGTGTCACTTCAGCTGTTGCGTTTGCTGGTTTTATGCCTTGCAAGCGTGTTGGTTTTAGAATCAGGTGAAGTTTATTAGGTAACGCTGTTTTGGTATTATTACCATAAAGAGGCAGCATGGTGAAAACAACACAGCTCCTCTGCCCTGCTCCGTGTGACGCGCTGCTGCGGGTGACGGACAGGCGGGATTTGGAAAGATTTGCTAATAGTTGCACTTGTCAAAAAGTAATATTTATTATAGAAACAATTCTGTTAATAGCAATAAGCTGTGGACATTTGCTTCAGCAGTGAAGTTGGCGACTGGGGTTAGAAAAAAGCTCCTGAGTTAGGTTTGTCTTGTGTTGACCACCCGCTGTGGGGGTGGCTTGCTTTGGAGTACCTGGTGTTAGCCCTTTGGTTCACAGATTGTTAGACCAGATGGACCGTTCTTATGATGTGGGTACGCCTATGAAGTTATACATTTGAATTTCTTAAGCCTGTCATCACTGACTAGACTTGAATTTGGGGTTTGTGTACACAATGACTAAGGAACCATTTCTCAGTGAGCCTAGGTAGAACAGCTTAAGACTGAGTATCTGCTTCCGTTTACTCATCTTGTGCCGATACCAGCTCCTTTAGGACAGAGCGACCAGCGTCTGCTTCAACTATGACACTTCACAGCTTATTATTTCAGCCTTACTTGTAATAAAGGGATTTACACTCAGGCGCTTGAACAGTGAGCTGGTGTGGACGTGCAGAGCGCTTTGCTGGTTTTGCTACAGGGGCGAAGGAGCTCTTGGTTCATGGGAACCAGTTTCCATCACAGACAAATAAGTCCTGTTGGTTTCTGCTGTGTTCAACCATGGGTAGCTAGAGTGCTGGGGCAGGTTATAATAGTGAAGAACCAAGAAAGGGGTAGAAGTCCTTGTGCTTTAAGGAACATACTGTCTGGGGACGGAAGCAGTTCCTTTGTGCATACGTTAAACTCTAGTCGGCTGTTAGAGAAATTCTTCTCTTTTATTTAAAGAACTGGCGTTGCCTGCTGCTAGAAATTGTATCCCGGACTAGCAGGATTACCAACTTGATCCAGTGTGATGATTCTAGTGGTTTCAGCCATAAGTTTCTAAATAATTCCTAGTTTAATTCCCAAATATTTTACCCCTTTGTAATTAATTGGTATTTCATTTGAATTCCTCTGTATTCAAGCTCTTGCATCCAAATAGAAAGCTGGCACAGTGAGACAGTTTATTACTACGCTGGGAGCTGGCCACTTGTTAAATAAAGGAAAGTGTGTGTAGCCAAGAGCTGGCAGAAGGAAAGCTTTCAGGAAAATGTACAGGCGAATTTCTTGGCAGATGTTTTTAACCTAAGAAGTTCTTACAGTGTTGACAGTTTAGAACACAGTACCGTAGGTTCTATTTCTGATCACCTCTGAAGGATCTAAGTTTGTGTTCAAAGGCTTTTACTATAGTCTCCTGTAGGTCATCTCTAAAAGGGAGCTTGCAGGCTCTCTATCTGTTTTTACTGGTCTTGGGTTGCCAGGC
This sequence comes from Egretta garzetta, assembly GCF_000687185.1. Classification (NCBI taxonomy): domain Eukaryota; kingdom Metazoa; phylum Chordata; class Aves; order Pelecaniformes; family Ardeidae; genus Egretta; species Egretta garzetta. The sequence goes on from NW_009258898.1 coordinate 91,543, forward strand.
GTGCACAAGGGCCCTATTGTCAAGCTTACATACCAATTTTTAACATGCAGTCCATTCCCTTAAATAATTTACAGCCTTGATAAGTAGGCCTAGATGGCTTGAGCATGATTCAAGTACACATGGTCTGGAACAAATGAGAGCAGTCAGTGGAATATCTTCTTCTCTTTTACCCCTCTTAAACACTAAATTTTATTTCAAATACTTGATGATGGAGGGGTTTTTGGATTAAAGGGAGGTGGGAATGCCCATCTAAGGGAGCTCAAGGGAGTTAGGGAGCACCATTTCTTCTTGATGATCATAAAATTTCTCTTCCAGGTGCAACAGGCAACCAACCAAATTGTGATGAACTGTGCTGACATCGACATTATTACAGCTTCCTATGCGCCAGAAGGAGACGAAGGTAGGATTGCTTTTTGCTGGAGTTTTTACATGTTAATCCATTTCATTTCTGACGTGAGGTGCTGTTGCCGACAGTTAACAACTTTGATTGCAAAACTATGGTAACAGTTTGATAAGCTAACTTACCTTAGAAGCACAAAATTAATTATCTAACTTTCATTCTCTTCGCATCCCTACCATTTGCATCATGTTTTAAAAAGTTAACCTTACGCTTCCATGAGATCTCCATTTACTCTGTCATGCCTGAGTGTCGTAGGCAAAAGGATGTCGGACTGTTTTGACATGATTTATCTTTATACTGGATATCTGTGTAAGAACATGATCTGTACCTAGAGACGCCGCAACATTGACAAAACCTGTGACAAGGGCTTAGATAAGGAGTGCATCAATAATGGCCTGCAGTAGGAAATACTCATTGGGAAGGATTTGAAAAAGTACAGAACATGCTCAACGGACACTTAGCAGGATGTTCCGAGTGGAGAGCAACATGGAAAAAGGTGATTGTGTGGAGGAGACAATGGCTGGGATCCAGTTCAGGGAAGGCTGGAAGTTACTGGAGAAAAGGAAGAAGCAGTACCAGTTTGTAGGACACAGTTATGGTAGTTGACATCTTCCTGATTACATTTTGAAGAGATTTAGCAGACCCAAAAAAAGTTTTAGCAATTGAAGCATGAAATGATCGAGGTGGGGAAAATAAGCTCCTTGAAACAGAGCGATGGTCTAATAGTGTGCAAAGCCTTTCTGGTTTTCTTATGGAGCTGTTGCTGTTTCAAGCATGGTGGCTATTTGGTTGGTCCACTGTGTACGACCGTTTCTCAAGTCCCGCAAGACAACAAAAGGCTCTGCGGAGCTCCCCTTTCTATAAGGAAAATGCCACACTGATGTCATGAAGCACTTCATTAAAACCATGATTGTGAATTAAAGGAAGTATCTTGATGATGGATAGGAGAAAGGTGTTCCTTTGATTAGGTTTAAACTTCTCTAGTATGCTTACGCGACAGCCAGAGGAAGCTGGGGAGAAGGGCTGTGTTTGTCCAAACGCCTAAAGAGGAAAAGAAATCTTTAGTTTTCTGGACTGGATTTGGTAGGGACAACTTCAGTTCGTGTAGTGACGTTACCATATGGCTAAGTGGAATGTCTGCACGGAGCCTTGGCATTTAAATTGGTTTGAATCTTTTTGGCTTTAATATAGTATTAAAGAAACCGGGGGGCTTCTGAAGTGCAGTCGAGAGCAGGCGAGCGGTGCTCGGGTAGATGGGGAACTCTGTCCTCTAAGGAAGTAGCGTTTGGTGGGTGTGTTGTGGAAAAGTAGATCTCACTGCAGGAAGTGCGGTCGCAGCGAGAGAGGGCGGCAGAGAAGAGCATTACCAAAGAGCTTGGAGCCCGGCCACCGAGTTCCGATGGCGAAAGAATAGAGCGCTGTTTCCTACGTGCTTGATTTGGGCTCCCGGGTTGTACCCTGGCGCTCCATTCCTGCGTGCCTTTCACACGCTGCCGTTAGTGATCTTTAGTTGATTGGATGCACTGTGTTGCTAAGCGCTCCTGGAGCTATTTCTTATACCGAGTAATGAGGCGATAACGAGAGTGGTAGTAATAGCAGAGCGCGTATGGAGTCTGTTCCACCCACCGCTGTGCCATAGGCCCGAACCACCTATTAATTTATTATTTTGTCATTGAGAAAATGAAAATAAATGGAAAAGGTACCCCGGAGTAAAGTCTCTTTCTAGTCAACTCAGGAAAAATACCGAAAATAGAGAGGATCTTTATAATAATGTTTTTATCTTCGTTGTTGTCAGAGCTGATTTCCCTCTCGTAGGGTCTGGTTTTCTATTCTTTAACAGTGGTATACTCCTCTTGTAACTTCAAAACATTAATAGCGGACCTTAATGGAGACTTAAAACCAAGTACACTGGCACCAGGTTTCTGTGGTTTGAATTCCTTCGTTCTGATTTTTCAGATAGCCTTGAATGGGGTGTTCTGGACCCACAGGGAAATGAGTCCAGCGCTCTGGCTACAGCCTGGGCACTCGCCTCTCCAACTGGTGTATCATAAATATTTGAGGTGCGGTTTTGTTGCCTGTTTATTCTGATTATACCCAGGCTTCATGGGGTTAAAATATATCTTTCAGTTTGGTAAACTGCCAACTAGTATAATGGCTTTGGAAGTAAAATTGCATGAAGCTGGCAGAGTATTTGCTGGCACCTGTTGATACAGATCAAGTCAGTCTTACTAATGCTGCTATTGTGTACAGCTTTGGGATGGCGATTGTGTAACTGGTCTCAAAAACAGAGTACGAAATACAGTCCAACGAACCAACAGGACTATCAGCCAGATCATTTGGATTCAGTTACTTAGGTGAGCCTTGAACCAATTGCCTATGGTATGTTTGAAAATGAGGGAGAATTCAGTGACGTTCTCTCCTTTAAAGGCTCTAGTGAAGGATCGTTACCTCTTTTGGTTCTGTACCTCAGTGGGGAAGAATTTGTCTCACCCTTGCCTGTAAATGTGAGACAAAAGATAATCGGTCACTTATCTTCTTTCAAGTGTGGTTCTGTTCCCAAAAGCAGCTGTGTGAAAAAGAGCCCTTCTTGTTCAACAGATACCTTTCCCTTGCTTATGGAGGTGATCTGGCGACTTCTGTGCAGCATAGTTTATTCTTTTCCTAATAATTCTTGTTAATCTTGAGTGCCTACTGCACCGTGGCTTGTACAACAGCAGAAATCTTAGCTGGAACTGTGGGCCATGTTTTCCCTCCCCTCCTATTCACTCCCCTAAAGATGGATACAGCAGAGGGTAGAACTTGGTCTTTGGAATTTTAATGCAGATTTGCAGGGAAATCAGATTATTGCCCAGTATTTGACAGGAGGCCGAGGGAGGATCTCCGAAGCTTTAAAGTCTAAAGTAAAAAATTTTGCTGCATAATCCACAGTTGAGTGATAGGGAATACTAAACTAGGAGAGATTGATTGTGCAGTACTTTGGAGGAGAAAAATTCTCTTGTTTCAGCATAAAACTAGTGTGGTTATAATTGGAGGTTGTGGATTTGCCGTTCGTGCCAGGTACGCTGTGATGGAACGAAGCTACTCAAAAGACTGAGTTTTCCATTGCTGAAGTTATGACTGGCTCCTCCCACTAATCATAACGAGCAATTGCTTTTGTTTTTTCCACAAGCTATTGTTTAGCATTTGTAGTCAGATGTTTATAGTGCAGCCTTGGCGTTCAGGTGCACACATGCTGTACTACCTATGTCCAAACGGCCGGCTTCGCTCAGCTAAAGAAAGAACTGAAGAGGCATTCCTAAGCAAGTTGGTTCTTCAGTTAAATTTTAGGGGATTGAGTTTCATGCTTACTGAATGCTCAGTAGTTTGAGCTTCCTGTGAATCTCTCTTTCAGGGAGCTGTGAAATTCTGATGGAGTCATAATCAGCGAATTACATGGTCTTTAGCTTGGAAAGCTTTTCAGATTCTGGGGCATCTAAAGCACCTTCTTACATTTAGAGATGCTTGGAGGGTAGCAGTTGGTAATTTCACATAGAAAATTACAAGCACCCATAGCAATGTTTGTTTAGCGGAAATAATCGAGTGAACTTTGATTTGTACTTCAACCTTTAGAAGGTTTTAAGGCCAGAACTCATTATTTTAGTGTTTTCCTTCCTAGTATGGTGGGGCTGCGCTTGGATGCTAGTGCTAGATGCCGGTTACATCAGAGCCTCAGCTGATGTTTAAAAATGACTACAAAAGATCGCTAGCACTTCTGGAAAGCTGAGCAACGTGACCCAAGTGCGGTGCTTTCCCTCGGCCTGGGAGCATTGATCGTGATGGTCGTAAGGCAGTCTGAAATCATGCTGCTGTGGAAGGGGGAACAACGCTCGTCCTCGCTCCCTCCCTTCTGTTGGCCTTCATGTTTGTGCTGTTGAGCAGCCGTGTGGATCAGGAAACTGCGCTGGCTGAAAACTGCCTCTACAAGGGAAAAAATAAAAAAGGCAGCTTGGAGACAGATCATCTTCCTCATCCTGGTGCTTCTGTGTGAATGCCAGTGGAAGGAAGGGAATGGGAACATGCAGCTGGGGCCAGGTGGGAAAAATGAGACTACTGTCTCTGCCCGTAGCAGACTAGATCTGTTTAAGCCGGTTGTGAAACCTTTATTTGCTAGAGAAGCTCATCTTCATCCTTCCTTCTGGAGAGGACTTGATGTGACAGAATTTTTAATGGTAGGTTTCTTGAGGAGGCCTGGGCTGCGTTGGCACGGACAGTTTGGGAATATCCGATAGGTGAGAATACTTCTGACTCCTTTATGGGATTTTACAACCGCTGGTTTGAAACACGTGAAAAGATGTGAAAGGGCTTGAAAGCATTAGTTTTCTCAGGAATTGCAGCGGCGTAGTTCGGCGGCTAATGCGGAGAGAGGACAGCGGATGCTATGTCAACATGTAGGTGTTTTAAGCTAACGTATTTAATTTGCAGATAGAGTAGGCAGAGTGCACACAGCCACTGCAGCTCAGTTGATGAATGCGAGTTCATTAAGCCACCATACCTTAATTGTTTATGACTTCTCCATGCTACGGAATGAGGGCTGCTTGAAAAAATTCCATCTCTTGCACTTGGCTTTGTCTTCGCTTTGAAATACGTGCACACTTGACATTGTTTAAAGCCTTTGGCTAGGAGTCACGTTTATTAGCACGTAATACAGAAATTGGGATCATTAATTGATGTACCCATCTGGTTACTGTGCAGTTTCAGGGAGTACTCTGTAGCAGGACTGTAATTTATTTAAAATGTATTTAAAATGCTATTGTCAGATTTGATATGTGCTGCTCTGAGTTTGGGAGGGTTGCTAGATCTGATTTTTATGCATTTTTTCCAAAGACACGGAGCACTAGCAGCTTTTTATTTTCTCATGCGACTTGGTCCAGACTGTGTACTAATGTGCTAGTGATTAACTTGCAACCTTGCAGTGCCAAACTCTCCAAAGTTAGTAAGCTGCCAAAATCGTGTTATTCTCTTCAGGAGCTTTTGTATTCACCACTGTTAGGAATTCAGACAGCCTTTTACTGCAATTACATCTTTGTTATAAGCAGTTCTCTTAAACTCTAACAAAAAGTATTGTTGATGGTTTTCCATGGTTCTTTTGCTCTGGATTAAATTATTGGCACCGAAAAGTTTGGGGGGAAAAAAAAAAAGTAACTTTGAATCTTTCATTTCTATTCTGCTGTTTTGGAAATTGATACGTAAGAAGCTGCTTTGAGAATTACAACAAAATTGCTGGAGCTGAGTGTGGAAAGACACTTTTCTAGACACCAGCTCCCCAGTGAGCACACGTCTCGTGAAACTGGGAATGAAGTCTTACCTTTTGTTTGAGGTGCACTCTTGCCGTTGCTTTTAGGTGTTTGTCAGGGGCTGGTTGTCACGGCGAGGGGGGCAGTCCCGGGATATTGCAAGAGTCTTGGCCTCTTTCCGCGGAGATTTTGTGATGGGTCTGTGCTGGGAGTGCACAGCATCGCTGGTGAGATGGCTGCTTCCAGCCTATTTAAACTATACCCTGTTTGAACATTGTTTCTAAACTCAGGGTAATGGGGATCTCACACTGTAAGATTAAGGTTGAGAAGCTCTTTGAAACAAGGTTGCTTTCTCCAATGTGTTAATGTGCTTTCCCAGGCTGTTGCAGGGGGAAAAAACAAACCCTGAGGGTCTTCACCACTGTCTAGCACTGGTGATGTTTACCCGTCTCTTTCCTATAGCTTTCCTAGTACAGGTTAAAAAGGTTATAAAGTAATGGAGCTACAAACTCAAACACACTTAGGAAGACTTCAAATCTGGGAGAGGAGGAGGGAGAAATGTAATATTCATTGTCAACTTTTGGCAGGAGATCTGCATAATACGCATTCTTTTGTGTTTCTCAGTTTCAGTAGGTTAGAACTATGATCCTGAAGTCATGGTATTGTTTGTCTTTGGTATCAGATTGTTTCCATTAGAAGCTGTAAAAAGACACAAACGTTTTTGGTTTGCTGTGATCATTTTAAAATACATGGGGGGGAAGTGTTTCTGCATTCTTGTACTGATCTTTATCAGACATTTCTCAGGTTTTCATTTAGCCTCTGACCACAGGCTAACAGCTCAGCATTTGCAGGTTGTCCAGCAGCAGGATTCCTCCCAGGCAGGCCAGCATAAATTTCCGACAGGTATTCAGCCCATCCTTCCCTCTGACCGAGGTCACTAACACGCTATCGCAGAACAACAGGTTTGTTGTCTGTTGGACACTAAAGATAGCTGGGGTCAAAATTCACTGGATCTAAACGATGTAGTCAGCAATCGGCTCCCCTCGCTGTTGCTTGGAAGCCTACTTTCCAGACTAGTGTTATACATTAGCATTCTTCCCCTGAAAATCTCTCCAACTCTCTTATAACACCTCCTTTTCTGCCTCAGCATTCCGCAGAGTTATAAGAAGAAAAGCCAAACCTTTACTTTTCGTTGCTCGTTGCCCAACGCTTGCTGGCGTTCTGATGTCCTTGGCATGTATTCTGTTTAAATGGTCTGTCTCATCCCTCTTACTGTTGGTTTTAAAAATCTTGGAACCCCTCAGTACAGGCTAGTAGTCTAAAGTTCCTCTACTTGAATTTGTTTCTGTACCTCTTTTTTTTTTTTCTACAGCTAGAATCTTTTATTTAAAGCATCTATGTATTACATACCCTAGTGTGGTGCTTAACTCTGATTAAACGCTGAGCAGAGCACTGTGAAACCAGTAGTTAAGACTAATGCATTCACGCAGTTTCTGCGTTTGTGTTCTCTGTGAGCAGGGGTTGGTATTAACTCTGACTTAAAGCCAAAATCATACTATTCCGGAATAAATAGCACTTTAAATCGTACAAAAATAAAAACATGTTTCCAGTTGCTTTTGTCACATCTGGGATGACGTAGCTGAACATCTTGCGAGTGTGCTTAGGCTGCCGCTGAAACCGAATACCTGGGTTCTTGTGGTGATTCTTGAGCGTGGCAGACAGGTTGTTCTGTAAATTAAATTGTTGTTTCAAACAAGCTTTGGCAGTCAGAATTCCACGGAATGAAGAAGTCAATGTAGCGGTACATTTTTCTTTTAGGATGTTTACCTATGTATCAGCACTTTCCAGTATTCTTTTTGTCCTTTTTTCTATGACTGTTGGAAATCACTATTTCCGTAGATAACTGAAGCAATTTACTGAATTTTTCTTCCTAGGTTGATTTTTGAAAGTACCTGGGAAGGTTGCTAGGCCCTTGCTAGCACTGCAGTATCCTAGGTGTGTGCTTTCACTTCGATCCGAGTGATGTAAGTGGGATGGGACAGGCAGCTTGTACTGGGAACGCTATTACTTTAAACTGGACAGGCTGGAGAGGTGGGCCTGTGTGAACCTCATGAGGTTCAACAAGGCCAAGGGCAAGGTCCTGCCCCTGGCTCGGGGCAACCCCCGGTATCAATACCAGCTGGGGGAAGAAAGGATCAAGAGCAGCCCTGCCCAGAGGGACTTGGGGGTGCTGGTGGATGAAAAGCTGGCCATGAGCTGGCAATGTGCGCTGGCAGCCCAGAAGGCCAACCGTACTCTGGGCTGCATCGGGAGAAGC